>NW_027185771.1:33666844-33732818 GCF_028583685.1 Petaurus breviceps papuanus
GAGAGAGAGAGAGAGAGAGAGAGAGAGAGAATATGGCAAAGAATTTGGATTTTGAAGGAAACTAGACAATCTGTAAGAGGGAGTAAATTCGAGTCATAGGGCCCCTCTTGTACAAAGGCACAGATGTAATGATGAAATGTCATTGGCAGGTAATGCTTAGCAAGCCACTTTGACTACAATAGAAAGTGTGTACAAGGGAATAGGATGAAATGAGGCCAAAAAAGTAGGCAGGAACCAGATTGAAGGTTTTAAATACCAAGCTGAGGACTTTGTATTTTTTCTTTTTTTTTTTTTTAAGCAATCAGAGTTAAGTAACTTGCTCAAGGTTACACTGCCAGCCAGTTATTTCTGGGTGTGGTGCTAAGCATCTGCACCTGGATTTGATCCCCAGGTCGTCCCGACACTGGAGCAGGTGCTCTTACTTGCTGTGCTACCTGGCCGCCCCACTTGCTGTGAGGCAATAGGAAACCACTGGAAATTTTTGAGTAGGGAGTTAACATGGTCAGAGTACATGTTTTAGGAATATCAGTTTGCCAGTTGTATAGTGGAGAAATTGCAGAGGAGAGAGACCCAAGGCAAGGAGACTAATTAGGCAATTTAAGTGGTCCAGAAGATGCTCATCCACACTCTCCAGTCTTTTCCAACAGCTCTTTGGCACATTTGAGTTTGCAAAGAGCTTTCCTTATAGCATCTTGTTAAGGTAAGGGGTCCGAGTATTATTGCTTCTATTTTAGAGAGGAAGAAACAACTTGTGTGAGGCAAAGTGACTTTCACAGGGTCATATAGCTAATAGTGGTAGATGTGTTGTCCTGATTCCAGGTCCCTTGTCATTTCTCTATAACTTGCTACCTCTTTCCTAATAAGGAATGAAATGGAGGGGCAGAAGAGTATTGTAATGCTTTACTCAAATAGATGTGTAGATTCATCAGTTTGGCTGTTCTGTCTAATGATGAAGTCAATCATTCAGTAAACCTTGAGTGCCTACCGCCTTCTGGGCAATGTGAGAAGCTCCAGGGATACGAAGAAATGTAAAAGACAATCCCTGCCTTCAAGGAGCTCACACTCTGATGAGGGAAGACTGCACATATTAAAAAAAAAGCTGAAATACTAGGGGAAAGGGGAATGATGGGAGGAGGGTAACTTGTATAGGTCATGATGAACTCCAGAGGAATGCAGTGGGAAATGAAAACCTGTTTGGACCAGGGGTGGGGAACCTGTGACCTGGAGGCCATATGTGACCCTCTAGGTCCTCAAGTGTGGCCGTTTGACTAATCCAAACTTGACAGAAGAAATCCCCTTAATAAAAGGATTTGTTCTGCAAAACTCGGGACTCAGTCAAAAGGCCACATCCAAGGACATATAGGGCCATACGTGGCCTTGAGGCTGCAGGTTGCTCACCCCTGGTTTTGACCCTTTCCCCGACATTGTGGTCATAACAAGATATTCAGGATGTCCATCTATTATCCCTCATTTTGTCAGGCAATGAACCCATCTTCCTTTTCTATCATATATTTCCCTGACACTATCCTTTACTCCAGTTCTTCCAAGTCCCTTTTTTCTTACATGTTATGACCTGTTCACATATATCATGCTTGTCTTCTCTACACTGTCTGTGACACCTGTTTTAAATTCTGCAGACACCATAGAGCTCCCAACACAACAATACCATTAGACCATTTTGTATTAAAAAGATAAGCCTTTGTTTCCCGGACAAGAGATTTGCCTGTGGTCAAATGGGAAGAAAGTTGTACAAGATAGACCCAAATCCAGCACTTCTTCCTGTTCCTTGACACTTTACACAAGGCTAAGCTAGTGTAGTGACATTCTAAAAAATCAGATTTTTCTTTCTTTACAGCTGCGTTTCAGTGAGGGGGAAAAATCCTTTGGACAGCCTCCTATCCTCCAAGGCAGTGCAATATTCCCTCCTGAACAGCTTTTGTTTGGGGGGGGGGGGGGGGGGGGAGGGGGGACACAGCAAACTTAGCCCAAATGAGGATCGTGTGGCTCCCCTGCTCTCAGTCCTGCTACCTGAACTCAGGTTTTCTGCAAGGTCAGCAGTTCCCCGGAAGTTAAGCCGCGATGGCTTCAATGGCTTTAACTTTCCCTGTGCCCTTGATGAGGTGCCGAGTTGTCAGTATTCTCATAAAATTCCTCAGCGATGGCGTCTTCTGTTCTCTTTATTTCCTTAAGTGAACATCTGTCTAATTGTTCACCTCCATTGCTTTAGTGCCTTCGTCGGGCTTTCTCTGTTTCCAGACAATAAACTTTATTTTCTTCATAAGAATTCAGTCTACGCAAGGGTATTAGGCAGCTTGTTTGCACCTTTTAATTTCTGGATGGGTTCCAGGAAGGCTTTTTGCAGTAGTTCCAATGGGTTCATCTGTGAATCATGCACCATAATGCCGCATTGTGTTTGGGTTTTTATCAGTTACCTTCTGTTTATAAACATCTGCTTGGAAATGTTTGTTGTTTTTTTTTCCTCCTTCCAAAAAATGAATCTCATTTCTTTTGGTTTAGCATTGGGGTAAGGTGTCCCATGTCGGGTGCAAAGGTATGTGATTATTTAACGGAGAACTGGAGACATTTTACTTTTTATCCAATGCCTTTCTCAAGGAAATTAGACCTTTACTTTCATTATTATTGGTGGTCTATTAATCCGCTTATTACTGTGGTTGAATTTTAGGGCTGATATTTGATGGTGTTGAGAAAAGCAGTGGTAACTGACCACTGCAACCGAGAAATAGTTCTCTTTGTCAAGAGAGTATCACTTCTCACATGTGGAGTAGAAGGATCACTGGATTCAGAGTTAAGAGTCCCAGGTTCAAATCTTGGCTCTAATAATTATTGTCTTTCCTTGGCCTAATCATACCCCTTTGAACCACAGTTACCTAATCTGTATAATGGATGTAATAATAATTTACCTACCTACCCTATTTATATCTCAACATTGTGGGCAAAAAACTTAAATATTGTTTTAGTAGATTTTTTCTTTTTATCACCCTTATTTCAAAAATGGCCTTCCTTTATTTTGTCTCCAAAGAGCCATCTTTTGTAACAAAAAAAAAATTTTTTTAAAGAGAAGGAATAAGGCTTTTCAGCACAATTAAGCAGTGCAACCTATAAAGCCTGATTATTTATGGAATGTTGTACATACATTGTCCATTACCTCTAAAAAGATGAGGTGTACATTTTCTCATCTTTTCTTTGGGGTTAGGCTTGGTCATTATAATAAAAGAGTATTGTGTTTCTTTTGTTGATGTTATATTTTGCTATTCTTATTTTTCCCACTGCAGCATCATAGTATTCATTTGATATTGTATCAGTTCATATAAGCCTGTCCATACTTCTCTGTATCTTCTTATTCATAGTTTCTTTCCATATACATTATATTCTTGTCATATTATATTCATGTACCACAATTTTTATGAGCACTCAACGATTGATGGGTATCAACTTCTTTCCTGCTTTTTGCTACTACAAATAATCTTGCTCCAAATATTTTGATGTGTTTAGGAACTTTGTTTCTAACCGTAATCACATTAGGATATGTGGCTATTAGTGTCATCTCTGATTCAAAGGGTATGGTCATTTTCTCACTATTAAAAATAATTCCAAATCACTTTCAATAATAATCATACCAATTCACAATATGAACAGCAGTTTATTAGTGTCTATTTTCTGATTTCACCTTCACTACTTATCCTAGATTGACTTTGTACAAAAACGTTTCAGTTTTATGTAAGTGTAATTGAAACAATCTATTTTTATCTTTTGTAGCCACCTCTTCCTTCTTCCCCTTCCCCCACTTGAAATTTAATTCTTCCTCATCTCCACCTTTGTAGATCCATCTTTTTCTTCAAGACCTAACTCAATTGCTAACTCTTCCATGAACCTTCTTCTAGCTATAACTACGAAAGATACCTGACCTCATTTTCTCCTATTTTTGATGGTTACTTTTAATATTTGGATTACCTATCCATTTTGAGTTTATTGTACTATCTTGTCTAATATGATTAGCTTAGTGTAAAGTATTTTCTAGTTTTCCCAGCACTTTTTGTCAAATAAGGAGACCTTCTATAAGTTATTTATGTTCTTGACTTTATTGATGAGTGGCTTATTAAGATAAATTATTTTTGATTCTTCCTTATCTAGTCTCTTTCACTGACCTATTTTTTTTTGCTTTTTGGAGGGGGGAGGGCAGGGCAATTTGGGTTCAGTGACTTGCCCAAGGTCACAAGGCTAGTAAGTGTTAAGTGTCTGAGTCTGAATTTGAACTCAGGTCCGGTCCTCCTGACTCTAAGGCTGGTGTCTATTCACTGTGCCACCTAGCCACTCCTGACCTATTTTTTTTTAACCATTATTATTTTTTTTTGTTTACCACTTTTAATATGATTCGAAGTCTGGAAGTTTAATGCAATCACTTTGTATATTTTATAACAACAAATAAATGTGAGTTTTAAGTGGTAATTAGAAAAAGAAGATAGTATATTGTTTATTCATCATGGCTTTCCTCCCCTTTCCCCAAGAGAAATTAAATTTTTCCTTATCTCCACCTTTGGAAATTCATCTCTTTCTTTAAGACCTAATTCAACTGCCACCTCCTTTATGAAGTCTTCCTTGATTTGTCTTCTCTCTCCCCACCCAGAAAAAATTCCCTTTTCTTCACCTTTTAAAATTGCTTTATTTCGATCTCTACTTTTTGTGTTCCATATTTTTCATTATATAATCTTTATTTGTTTATAAGTTGTATCTCCTCTCCTTTAAGTAACTCTATTTCCTTGAGGTTAGGTGCAGTTCTGAGCACAGCATATGTTTTCCACACAAACATATTTCTCATATGTGTGTGTATTGTGTGTGTTTATATAACATAAGCATATATATATATGCAATAAAACATATATGCAAATAGATATACAAACAAGAAAGTGATATGTGTGTACAAACATAGATAGACATTGCCAGAGGCAATATCTAGGGTAAAGTGGGAAGAAGACATTAACAATGACACTCCATACATGTTCAGGATACTGGGCCTACAGTACGCTTTGAAAGGATTTTTGATTCCCTTTTTGGGAACCAGTGTTTCATATTGTTGTGTAGTCTTTAGACCTTTATATATAGAGTAAGTTTATTGAATTTAGTTCAACAAACATTTACTACATTTCTACTCTGACTAGTATCTTGGGCTGATTTACAGTGTTTTCTTCTTTTTTTAAATTTAAAATGAATTCAGTAAATTAAATATTTACCATCTCCAGGACTCAGAGCTTTATGCTATGCACTGGAGATGCAAAGATAAAACAAATAAACAATAAACAATCCCTGCCCTCAAAGACCATACATTCTACTATGGGAATATACTTTTTATACATATAAATAAAGAAAATATAATTTGAGGAGCCAGAGAACACTAATAATTAGGAGCCTGAAGAAAGGCTCCCTTAGGAGGCACCTGAAATTAATCTTGGTGGAGGCTAAGAATTCTATGAGGTAGAAATGAGAAAGAAATTAATTCCAAACATGTGGATTAGTACTTGCTAAAGCATGAAGGCACAAGGTTGGTTTTTTGTTTGTTTTTTGCTTTTTGGAGGCTGGAGGGCAGGGCAATTGGGGTTAACTGACTTGCCCAACGTCACACAAGTGTTAATTGTCTGAGGTCGGATTTGAACTCAGGTCCGTGTAACTCCAGGGCCAGTGATCTATTTGGTGCACCACCTAGCCGCTCCCTGAAGGAACAGGTTTTGCAGGTAGAAAGTGGGTATTGTAATCTTGAGGAGGGAGAAATATGTTTGGAAAATCTACTATGGGCAATGTAATAGAAAATAAATCGGGGCAAAATTAAAAGTTGTCTGGGCAGCAACAAAAGTCCAAATGAAAATATATAACATAAACATCTAATCATTACAGTTATTTGGCTTTCCTCAGAATTTAGCCCCATGCACATATAAGTGAAGAAGGATAATGGTTGAGGGCTACCTAAGGCAAGGGTTTGTTGGATACAGAGATAGTGATTGAAAGAGTAAAATATATAGTCAAAACTGTGAAGTGAAGAAAAGAGAAGCCAGAGTGAGGGCACTTGACTCAGCAAAGAAGGATTGGTGGAATGAATGGGTATCATGGTCAGGATGCAGAATAAGTTTAGTAAGAGTGAAATACAGGAAGTAAATTAAGCATAGGGACTCCTGTTTAGAGGAAGATATATTTGACTTCTGTTATGCTGGAAAAGAACATTTTTGGGTGATGTTGAAATCAACAATTTGATGACAATGCTGACCATGTCACTTTCCGGTTCAAGACAACTCCAGTGGTTCCCTCTTGCCCCTAGACTAAAAGTTAAGGCCCTTTCAAAGTATTTTACATTCAGGCTGGAGCCTGTCTTTTCAGGTTGATTCATATTTTTCTTCTATCCCTTCTAAACTCTTAATGTTCTTATTCCAACTACCACTCTCTGAGATGAGTCAAGCCCTTGAGCAAGATTATAGTACCCTCTCAGGGTTCTGTGGGTGGTATTTATGGATAAGGAAGGATGTTATCCACTACTATAAGCACCCCTCCAAATTCCAGTGTGTTTTCCCCAATGTTAACCATCAGTGAGTGGTGTACCAGTTTCAGTTAGCTTTTATAAACAGATATTTTTTGCAAAGGTCTAGCAAGGAAAAAAGTTACAAAGAATCTCCCACCCCCCAAAGGGGAATCCTAATCTCTTATCTGTCACTTTCAGCCCTTGGAAATAGTGGACTCATACTTAGAGCATTTTATACAAAGCATTTACTCTACCAAATTCACTTCCCAATCAGGCATAGCCAGTGGATGAGTCTGTCTCTGCTTCCACGGGGTCAGGACCTGAGCTTTGCCTCCTAAGAATTCTGGATTCTAGCTCCTAAAATCATTGTGCTCACTGCTTGATTTTTTAAGTTCATAAAGTTTAGATGTCTTCTGTATTTCTCCATCTAAGAGAAAAACATAATAGAAATGGAAGAGCAGGGCCATGTGCTCATGGACCATATATTGACAGTACAAATGGGGAGGTAAAGCCCCGTGCCCCAAGGACCTACAGCAGACCTTGCCTCCTAATTTGAATGCAGCTACACAGGAAAAAAAAGCAAAAGGCTTTCTTTCACTTGTTCGTGCCTTTTGAATCTACCATCATAAAACTATTTGGAGAATATCTGCATCCCTCCATCACATGACATCATACCTTCCAAAAAGTGTTCTTGCTAGCCTCTTGTACTTGGGCTGGAAGTAGGCAGAACAGAAAGCATAGGCTATTGATTATAGAGTTCCATTTCCCGGGTCTCTCTACATTCTCCTTCACATGCTGTCCTCTTATCATGAGAAATGTGGTTGAAAAGTTCTACCATATGTGGTGGAACTTTAGGCCAAATGACTCTTTCTTTCTGGACCTCCTCTTTAAAAAAATCTGGAAAATGGGGATAATACATATACCTCTTAAGACTGGTTTGAGAATAAGATATGAAAGTATATTAAAATTCTTTGTAAATAATATAGAATAATGCATATTTTTGTTATTATTTTATTGCATTTTTTCATGGTTTTACTGTAATATTTTTAGTGCTCACAGAGAAGTTACTCTTACTATTGTCACTAAATATTCTTAAACCATTGAAAAGTAATTATCATATTTCCCATTTTTCTTTAAGAAGTTGTGCTTTATATGAGTGTGATAGGAAGAACATGAGGCAGCTAAATGTCTTAGTGAATAGCGTGCTGGACCTGGAGTCTTGGAAGAGCTGAGTCCAAATTCCTGACCTCAGACACTCACTAGCTGTGTGAAACTGGGCAAGTCTATTTGCCTTAATCCATTGGAGAAGGAAATGGAAAGCCACTCCAGTATCTTTGCCAAGAAATCCCCATGGATAGTAAATTGGCATGCATCCACAGGATCATGAAGAGTCAGACACAACT
This sequence comes from Petaurus breviceps papuanus, assembly GCF_028583685.1. Lineage (NCBI taxonomy): Eukaryota > Metazoa > Chordata > Mammalia > Diprotodontia > Petauridae > Petaurus > Petaurus breviceps. The sequence goes on from NW_027185771.1 coordinate 33,674,771, forward strand.
TAATAACTGAACAACAATGGGAAGGATATAAGGTGAATTTTCAGATCTCAGCTCTGCTACTTAGTGTGTGATGTCAGGCTAGTAGTAATTTAACTTTCTTTGGCCTTAGTTTCCAATCTGTAAAGTGAGTAAGTTAGTCTAAATGTTTTCCCTGGTCCCTTATAGCTAGAAATCCCATGATTCAATGGAATGAAAGATGGAAGACCACATTTCCACGGATAACATCTAGTTGTCTTAAATTGGAAATGGAATTCTTGTTGGTTTTTAATCAATTAATTAGTCATTTAGTGTTCTGTAGGCCTCTGTGCCCCCTTTCCCCTTAATTGCAAATGTTGCCTTTCTTACTGTAATTGTTGTGTATTTTTGTGGCTGTCACCATCTAGGCATAGGTATTTTGTGTGTGTGGGGGGGGTGCACAGAGTTAGTCACTCTATTTGGGGAAGATTGTATTTTAGCTTCTGTTAAATTTTTTTTTTCTATTATAAGCCATTACATTTATTTGAATATAATTTTTCAATCTCCTTCTACCAGTGTCTGTCAGTTGACTTATCTGTGAACTAGGCTTGAGTCTAACTAGGAGATATTGTATCAATTCTGATTATTTTAACAATTTACTTTGTTGCTTAGGATATCATGGTTTTAATAGTAGTGTTTAGTCTAAATGGAGCTTCTAGAAGATCTGGGTACCCAGAACATCAGTGATGTTGGCATTATTACTTCATATTGTATGTAAGTGTGGGTTTGTTTTTCTTCCTGAAACTGATAAATCTTGGGAACTCCCTTAACAGAGGGAGACAAAAAAAGCCAAGAAACCATAAACCCTCAAATAAACAAATAACAACAACAAAATCCTACCAACAACAAAAATGTGTCTACTGTCTAATAAAAATAAGCTGTTTGTCCTAATTGTAGTAACATTTATCAACCTATTGGTGGCATCTCCCTCTTTTTCTACTGGTTTTTGTGTGTCTCTCTTCTCTGTGTTTTTCTCTCATATGGGTCATAATTTGTCATTTTGCAAAGTATATTCCAGCCTGAATCTCTGCCATCTTTGTTACAATTTGAAAGATTAATGGGCTGCCCAATATGTACCTTCCCATTTCAAAGGAATACCACCTGCATGCTTATGGATTCAGGGATGGTAGAAATATCTTTAAAAGAATAGTTGTGACCCCTTTGTGTGTGGAAAATGAACTTGTGATTTCATTAATATAGGGAATTCCTGGGTGAAGAATTTCTATTCATCCCACTTAGCCTTTCTCTGCAACTTTTAGTCTTAGAGAACTAGAGAACACTCAGAGATCTGGTGACATGCCCAGTGTCCTAGAGTCCAGACATGGCAGAGGCAGATCTTGAAACCAAGTCTTCAGAACTTGGGGTGCACTTTTTGTCCTATGTCTTGCCATCTCCAATAACAGTAATAGCAATTTTAAGAAAAACCAACAACATTTTAAGGTTTATGAAATACTTTGCTCAAAATAATACTATGAGGAGAAGTCGTATTATATTCTAAATTAAAAGAAAGAGGCACAGAGAGCTCAACTAACTGGGTGAGGGTCATAGACTAATATCGCAATCTGGGTTTGCAACCAGGACTTCTGACTATAAGGCTAACTTTCATTATACCATTTTGTTTCTTTTCATTTGCTTTAAGAAGTAATTTCTGGGAAAAAAAAGTAATTTCTGATAGTCAGTTAGCCTTTATTGAAAGACTAATAACTGTTTGCCAGGCACTTTGCTAGCTGCTGGGGATACAAATACAAAATTGAAATTGTTTCTGACCTTAAGGAAAGTCCTTTCTACTTGGGGCAGGGGTTGTTTGGGGTTGAAATAGACAAACGTGTACACATACAAATAGTTTCTTGCAAGTCCTCGTCTGATTTATTGCAGTAACTACCTATCGGTTCTTCCCACTTCCATTCTCTTTTCCCTCTGATCTTTCATTCACATTGCTACTGGAATAAACACTCTTACCCACAAGGCTATTTATGGTATTCTATTCAATTTTCAATAACTCCCTGTTGCCTCTGTATTCAAAGTCCTGCGCATTGATTCCAGCCTACCTCTCCAACCTTATCTCACACTATTCCCTTTTCTGTTCATTGAAATTGCCATGATCTTTGGTCGTGATTCTTTTGCTCATTCTGTTTTCTTTCAGGGTATTATGGTGGTGGAAGTAGCATTAGGATAACATGTTGATGTTTCTAAATAATAGTATCATTAGGTTCAGAGTTGAAAAGGACTTTAGACAATATTTTCTCTACCATTTCATTTTTACAGAAGAAATTGAGAACCCAAGGGAAAGTAACTTGACCTGTTAGTAGTAGTGGTTAGTATTAAAACCTCAATCTGAATCCAGATCCAAGTTTAGTGGAGGGTTTTTTTTTTTTGCCACTTTCTAATATTGCCTTTCTTTTATAGTTATGCAGTTTCTTAGTGATCTCTTTTCTAGTAATGTTTATAAAACTTCCCATAGGAAAGAAAATTACACAATCTTAGAATTCTAGTCTGAAAACAATCTTTATGTCTATAATTTCCAAAGAAGGGGAAAAGTCTACAATTATAGGCCACCAAGCTTGACCTATTCAATAAATCTAGTACATATTATTAAAGGGATGGTTAGTGATTGTGTAGATAAAGAAATAGTGGTTACTTATGACTATGGTGACTTCATTAAGAATAGGTAATGCAGGGGCAGCCAGTCAGCACAGCGAGTAAGAGCACTGGCTCCAGTGTTGAGATAGACCTGGAGATCGAATCCCGGGCTCAGACACTTAGCACCTACCCAGAAACACCTGGCCGTGTAACCTTGAGCAAGTTACTTAACCCCAATTGCTTAGGGGCAGCCAGGTGGCTCAGCGAGTAAGAGCACCACACCCAGAAATAACTGGCCGTGTAACCTTGAGCAAGTTACTTAACCTCGATTGCTTAAAAAAAATTAAAAAAAAAAAGACTAGGTAATGCCAGACTAACCTAATTTCCTTTTTTTGTCTGTGGTGGGTGGGGGGAAGTGCCATAAACACCCCCACCCATCCTTGTTGACTTTGACTCCCAGCCACCCCTCAGGACTCGAAAATGGGGGCTGAAGCAGACAGAGTTAAGACTGGCACTTGGCTCATTAGAACATGCCTGCACCTGAGAGTGCTAGGAGGGAGCCTGCAATGGCAGCGTGGAGAGGACACACCCCCAAGAGGACTTTTACTTTTGTCATTTTTTAAATTAAGGGAGGAGGAGCTAGTTGTTCACTCCCCAAAGATTTTGACCCCCAAAGAATGTATATGCTTTTGTGTTTGTTTAAGGCTTTGTGGCTACCCTGGTAATGAGTTATGTTGCTATGTATTTTGTAAATGTAAAACTCTAGATGTGTTTATTTTGTGGAGATTAAGTTGATATGATTTAGATGTTAATCCTTATCCAGATACATGTTTCCCCTAAAGTCTTGTTGGCCTATGTAATGGGCATAAAAGATCTTGGGGCCAAATGTAATGTTAAGGGAATTTGAAGATCTTCCCTACCCCTTAATAGACACATAGAGTCCTGGCCCAGGAGCTAATCAGGCTCTGGTCTATGGGGAGTTTCCACTTAGGTGCTTCAGCACAAGGATTTTCAAGCTCCTCAGCACTCGGTCAATCAGATTCCTAGTCTTTGTTATATATTCTGGGAGGTTGGCATTTTGCTTTGGGGGTTCGCCCATGAGAAGGATCTTTTGATTTCCTCATCAATACTGTGTAGCTGTTTGTTCAGAGCCTCTGACTGCCCTGATTTCTGTGCTCTCTCAATTCAGTGATGTATGTAAAGGGTATAGCAATATTGCTTTACTCAGATAGCCAGTGCCCTGTTGGTCTTTGTGCTAATTTCACTGCTTGTTAATTTCTCTGCTTATATTTTCTCCAAGTTCAGGGTGCTGACCTTTCCCCTGAACTAGGGAATGTAATTTAAAGTAGAATTGTTAACCCCTTTTGAGCAGTCTTTGCTTTAAAAGCAGAACAAATAACCTGTGCTAGCAGGCCATCCTGGGTGTACTAGGGTGCTTGCTACTAGTTACTTAACCTCTTTTTGCCTTGGAGGCAGCTGATGGCTCAGTGGATAGAGTACTGAACTTGGAGTCAGGCCTGAGTTTAAATCTGGCTTCAGTCACTTACTATCTCTGTGACCCTATACAAATCACTTAACCTCTGTTTGCCTTAATCCACTGGAGAAGGAAATGCAAACCACTCCAGTATCTTTACCCCATATAGGGTCATGAAGAGTCAGAAGTGACTGAATGACAACAGCAGTGTATAAATTTGGGTTTGAAAAACCAAGTTTAAAATGACTTTATTGAGGATAGGCATGAGAAAAAGGTATGGGGGCTTTTAGTGGATTAGCTACAAATTCACTTATGTATCAGTGGCATGATATCTTTTTTTTTTAATACATTTTCATGCGCATGATATCTGCAGTGCCTAATGATATCTTCAACTGCATTGAGACATGTAGTTTCCAGCATTAAAGAGGTTCATAATATCCTACCACTTTTGTATTTTCAGTCAGAAGCCGTTGTATTGTGTGTGGTTTTAGCCATCACAGTTTATGAAGGACTTTGATAAAGTGAAGAATGTTCACAGGAAGGAAATAGAAGTGGTAAAGGATATCCAATATTGCCTAATGAGTCATTTGAAAGAATTGTAGATGTGAAGAAAAGGCTTATTCAAGACATGATAATTATTTTTGAAATATTCAAAGTGTCATCATGTGGAAGAAATATTAGACTACTCCTTTATGTCCCCAAATGAGAGAACTTGGAACATGCAAAAAGTCATATTTGAGCCAGAAGGGTTAGAAAGAAAAATCCTAACAATTAGAACTACTCCAAAATGATTTGAATTGTTTGAGAAAGTGTGATGATGGGTCCTTCCCTCTCAGAAGGTTTGATGATTTAATCATGTTGGAGAGAATGTTTTTTTGAGCTGTGGGTAGGACTAGATGATCACTAAAGCCCCTCTGAAATTTTGTGATTCTGTGACATCTGTGCCATCAGTTTGGGAAGTGACTTGCTAAAATTCACACAGTTAGCAGGTAGCAGAATTGATGATTAAACCAAGAACTTTTGACTCTAATTGCAGTGTCTTTCTGCTATATCACAGAATATTTTAATTATTTTTTACTCACTCTGGGACTTTAGGCAATGTGTGGAATATTATAAGTAGATTCTTTTTTGATAATATTCAGCATCTAGCATGGTACTTTGCATTTAACTAGAAACTTAATAATGTTGATTTCAATTGATTTGAAACTCACAGAGAGGTGATTTGTGCTTGATCTAAGGGAAAAAATCCTAACAGTGATTACTATTAAAAATTATGTAAGTTGCCTTGAGATGTAATAGGTTTTTCTTCACTGGAGCTCTTCAAGAGGAGATGGTTGAGAAAACTCTTGAAGAGAATATTTGTCAGGTAGCAGTTGGCCTTTGAGGTTCATTCTGACCCTTAGATGTGGTTATTTTGCCTTTAACAAAATTACCCAAAGTTATTTATCGTCCCACTTACCCACATGGCAGGAGAATTCCTAATAAACTAGGTACAAACATGACAAAATAAAATTAATATTGATTGTATATACTCTGTGCCAATTCCAGCAGACTAAATATACCAAAAGAATGGAATGATATTATTTATGGATTTAAATGATAATTAAAGTATATACCTGTTCCTATACCTTCCTTTATTCCTTCACAGGCATAATTTTCTAAGATCAATCACTAGTTCAAAGATTAATGCTTATTTGTATAGGGTATTCTTTTTACCAAACTAGGTTCAAACCCCTCCTTGCCTTATTATGAGTTGCTATGTCTAGGAAAAAAAAAACCCAAATCACTGGTTATGAGGCTGTTCAAACTAAGCTAGACTTATTCTAAATTAATAGAAGTACAACCCATTCTCAAAACTTTTCCAGATTTGTAGGACCTGCCAAAGTTGTACACTGTTGGCCTGGTTCTCAAGCATGCTGGATCTTAGGTACACCATATAGAGATGTATTGGAGTTGATTTTTAGTGAAATATTTCTTAAAGTAGCACTTGGAAAAAAATTCAGGTGTTTTATAGGTTGTTGTATTGACTTACTAAGCTTGACTCTGCATTTATTTCCTGTAATTTTCTTTCTAATGTGGATTTGGTTTTGAGGACTTTGCCCATTGGATATCCCATCATTCTTTTGAAGGAAAGGGGTGATTTTAAAATTTTTTCAATAATTTTAAAGTGGCTGTTCCTATTATTACTGAAATCCTACTGAAAAGGGATGAATATCATTTTCATAATCTATACTTACACAGAGAGAGAGGCAAATAATGTTGAATAACTAAATCTCTGGTTCATTGGGAAATCCTTAACATAAGTATGCTTAGTTTTTGTTACTTTTGCTGCTGTTGCTGTTGGACCACCTAATGTTTTTCTAGCAGTTTAAATTTTACAAATCACTTTTCTTGAAACAATTCTGAGGAAGGTAGTAAATTAATTATTATCTTTCCTTTATAGAAAAGGAAACTAAGGCTCATAAAACTTAATTACTTTGCCTGGAGTTGGCATTTGAACTCAGGTCGACCATATCTGTTTAGAGGTCTTTCTACTGTCATGCTCTGACTCTGGTGTATAGAAAATTATTCATACATTTGAAATTTCATTACTCTTCATAATGTGAGAGTCACAAAACACAAGTATAAACGATCCCATGCTCACTTTCTTCCATCTTTTTCCAAAGGGTAAGCAGACCATTAGCTTGTTCCATTGAATTTCAGAATTACCACTGATCATTTTCAGTCTTGTGACATTTAATGTGTTAAAATGTACTTCATCTATTGTTCTTTATCCTTGGAAGGAATTTTTTTTTGCCAGTGTTGCTACTTCCCATATAATTCAGTTGCACAGTGTATGAACCATTGAATATCAATTAGTAGCCATGAAAGTTTTTTAATCTAACCATTGGTTGTCAAAGCCCCTTCATAATCCTCCTCTGTTTTTTTCTCTACCCCTTCACTTCACAATTAAATTGTTGATGACAAGATATTATCCTTTTATTCCTAAGGATAATAGTTGACCTACATGACATTTGAAAGTTATGCTTTATATGACAGCAGTAGTTTTGCTCTAAAAGCCAAGAACCAACATTTTTCAGTTCCTTCAAAATAATTATAACAATCATCATAATTTAATGATTCATCTTTCCATAACATTTTGTCTTAAAAAGCACTTTTCCCCAGTGTAATTCTTTGAGTTATCTAGAAATAGCCTTGCTTTACAGATGATGAAACGGAGACTTGACTTGCCCTAGGTCTTAAATCTAGTAAATAGATAATCCCAAACTTGAATTTAGGACTTCCAAATCCAAGTGTAGGCTTCTCGTTATGCCACCTTTTCCACTGTGAGGTATTGAAGGAACTTTATAATCTCAATATTAAAACATTTTGTTTCTTTGTGAATCAGAAACAGAATGATCCAAACATTGTTGTGTTTTATCAGCTATTTTTTAAAAGCCTGCTATTGTCCACCTTAACAAGTTTCATTAAGAATATGGGTATTAAATATAGAAGCATTTTAAAATATTAAAAAAAAACATAGACTGCTCTGTTGAGAATAGAATTATATAGTAAATTAGCTGATGTCCAGTCTGCTGCCTTTTAAGTACATCTTCAGGATTTCCAGTACTTACATAAGATATAGAGTATATTTATTAAGAGTCTTAAACTGTGTATAAAACGAGAGTAGTCAGAAGTAATGGTGTCTGTTGAAAGATTCTTTATCATTTGAATTTACCTTTAGTCATCTATTATTTATTTCAGCTATTTTATATGCCATTATAATAAATATTATGACAGAGAAAGCTTTTACGCTCAACTTATTGTACTACTCTTTACTTCCTTGCAATCCTTCAGGAAAATGTAACCATGCGTTACCTATAGTTAACGTAAATCACCACTTACATTAGAATGAAAAATTCACCATGAAAAAAAGCTCCTTTTTCAATTGGGAGGCATAAATGCACAATCATGTTTACTGTCCAACTACTGGACCATTCGTGGTTATTTTTTCAACTGTTTTTAAGCTGTCAAAGGAGTATATTGCATATAGTGAAATTGGTAGATTTCTGAAAATTCTTACTCCCTGCTTAGTTTTGGCAGGATAAGCATTTTTTTCTACCTTGGGTGGGTGCAAAATACTGCCGATTACTATGTAAGCATTTCAGATAGTTTTGCTCTACATGGCATATAACTTAGATACTGAATTAAATCATCTGTTATCCAGTGTACTATTTCTTTAAATCATTCTGAAGATATTGATAATGCTATTTTCTAAATGCACTTTTTAGCACACAAGGTAAAACATTCTCATAGAATTATTATGCTGAAGGGGCCACACTTATCATAGCAATACTGAGGCTCAAAGAACGTGAGGTCTTAAGATTGTTCACCATCATCTTCATCATTATTGTAGATATAATGACCAGTTAATATTTATGTAGAATTTCAAGTTTTGCAGAACGTTTGCTACATGTTAATGCTTTTAATCTCCAAGGGTAGTTAGTGCAAATATAGTTATCTTAATTTCACAGATCAGGAACCTTTTAGTGGAAATTTTGTGCCTTCAAATCCAGTCCTTTCCACTATACCATGTTGCTATTTTTATGAATATAATAAAAGAAACATCCTCACATTCTTTAATAAAATTGTGTTTTGTATTTTGGAATGGTTTTGGAGAGGAGCTATAGGGGTGTGATTATTAATGATCAGAAGATTGTTCATTAAAGAGAGAATTCTTTATTTCATGTAGGGATCAGATAACTTTTGAGGTCTCTTCTAGCTTTGAGATCTTCCTTCTAAAATCAGAACTGTGCCCCTCTTAGTTACTGGTGGACGTTTTCCAGAGCAGTTTTATTTACTGTGACATTGGAGGCTCCTTGGAGTGTGTGCCTAGTATAAATCTTTATTTTAGAGTAAGGATATTTGCCTGAAAAATTCAGTCTTAGAAACTAAAGACATTTTTCATCAGTTTCCCTTATTGGGATGCCTCCGCAGGGGAAATGTTTATTAGCTCATACATTTAATCTCTAGCCTTAGTTGAAATTGGCAGTAGTTCCAATTAGTCTCGCATATAAAGGTAGTTATGGTTGTTTAGCCTAACAATAGATATAATTTGTGTTGCTTTCCACATCCACTTTCACCATAAATGTTATTTAAGTAGTATTGGTGAAATTATTGTTATGAAATCCTACATAATATATTGATGAATTATTAAACCACTTTAGTTAGGTTGTATTGTTGTTTAGTGAATAATGCCATGTCAATAATCTGAGTTCAGGGCCAGTGTCTCTTGCTATTTTAAAAGTGACAACTCCTATTTAAGGTTTCAGAGAGTAAAAGGAGGAATGATATAGGACTGAAAATATGTAAAGTGGAAGGGTAAGAGACATTAGAGTAATGCAATTATGGCATAGATTAGAATTTGTGGGATGCCATTAACAATAACTTCTGAGTATAGATTAGCATTATAGTTAGACTGTCTGTTTAAGCAATATGCTTGTCTTGTAACGTATGTATTTGTGTAAATATAGTGGAATATAAACACAGATATATATTTGCTGAAGGTCTTAATTTCAGCTAAGACTCCCAGTTGTTATTTGTTTGAGGGTTATGCTCAAAATAGTGTGAAATGTTCCATGATCTTGGTATGCCTTCTCCTGTGTCCTTTCATTTGCTTGCTATTACCATGCCCTGGAATGGATTGTTGGCTTTCTCTAATTCCTCCTCTTTTATCCAATCTTGACCTGATGCAATCATTACTTAAAGACTTGACTTAAGTAAGAGGTCCTGCAGGAATTCTTTCTTGATCTACCCAAATATACGGCAGGCTCCTACTGTAACATCTTTGGGTGCTGTGTGCATTGGAGTTGATTCGCCAGTATTTGTTTTTTCTGCATCCTCCTCCTTACTAGATTAGACTTCCTTCCCAGTTCTTTCCTGTCTCCTGCCTGGAGAGTGTGATCTTTCTTTCCTTTTGCCACTGCACTCTTATTCCTCCCCATTTCTCTCTGGATAGTCAATCAGCTGTAGCCTATTGAAATAGTTGGCTCAGTTTTTAGTCTAGAATCAATGTGTTGGTTCTCGGGTTCACATTTCTTCCTTTTTTGATGTTCAGTGTAATTCAGAGCAGATACAAAAGTAGTAGTAGTAAAATTATAATAGCTTAGAGACCCTAATTAGTAAAATTCCCAAAAGAGTTTTGGCTCTTTGCTTCAATTTAAATTTATGCTTATCTCTTTCTAACCCTTGGACTTCATGTTTCAGACAAAAGCCAGTATATGGGAAACATTTAGGTAAAAGATACAATCAGAGTATATTACATTGACTCTTACTTGGGCAGGTAAAGAAGAGGAAAGTTGGAGAATGAGCAGGCCTGTTTTTATAACTTCCCTCAGACTTTGAAAAAGTGAGTGTACGTAGTAGGAGCAAGGTGCCCGTAAGGGCCAAGTGACCTTAATCTCTACCTTCTTTGCTAAATTTCAATTTTCTGTTCATTTTCTCCTTTCTTTCTTTCCTTTTAGTCTTTCCTTTCATCTATTTTCCCTATGCTTCCAATTATTTCTGGTTCAGCCCTTTAAGTAGTGAGAAGAATTGGTAATGCTATCTCTCCACTGATGCTTCTGATCTCTTGAACTCCTTACGCAGTCCTCTCAGTCTGTGTATTGAAGGCAGTGTTTGTCCCTTTTAAGACTTTTTGGCCATGACTCAATCCTGCCTTTAAGTTCAAGGATTTCAAATAATCCCAAATTGTTCTACAGACTGGAATGGAATACTTGTCTCTCAGAACCAGAAATCTCTATATGCTAGTCCGTTCTCAAGCCTGGTCCTATGTATATCAAGGAAGGGTATTTAAGCCAAAGCATTCTAGCAACTGTAGGAGCCAGATTTTTGTACCTGTAACCATAGGGCAGCAGGGAAGGGGACTTTGGTAGGGAGTTTAGTTTCACATTTCTCTTTTTTTTCCCCTGTATTCCTTGTTTCTTAATTGATTCACTAGAAAAATTGAACCGGCAATAAACAATGCCTCCAGACAAGAGCTGAGAGAAGACAAATAAAAAAAACAGTGTGGGTATGGGTAGGCAATTTTGTTATGTTGTAAGGCCCCTGATCCTTTTGCCCCACCAGAGAGATGTACACACCCCAGGAAACTACATGAACACACCAGAAAGGGAGAAAAGGTTTTCTCTACAATCAGGAGCTGCAAATTACCACTTGACCCTGTGTGCTTTCTAAGCTTGAGCCCATTTTCCCCTGTACTCTCTATATATTTGTGGGAGAGTATAGTCTAAACTCTTTTATTTTTTTGAGGAGCATAGGGAAGTGACTTGAGTATTGTTGTTTTTAAACAACTGCCTCTTATTTTACCATATTGATATCTCTAACTAAAAGTTTATTAAGCCTGTCTGCCTTGTAATCAATCAGTGGGAGACATATGAGATGGGGGCTCAGAGGAATGGAAAGCCCCCAGCCCCTTAGGGTTACTCTTAAAAACCTTCTGGGGAAAAGCAGTTAAATGTCCACCACGGGTCCTACCTGCTAATGGGAGTTGAAAGTATGGGCCCAAAAGGAGTGCCACAATCATATATTTAAAGATAGTGCTTGCATTATTTTTACTTACGTAAAGAACCTGGCACAGGCCCCAGTTCGAAATCCTTTTTGGTTCTCTGAGATATGGCATTGCTAGAAATATTCACATCTCCTTTCTGGGGAATTCCTCAGCCATTTCTAGAGAGTTCCTCTCCTGTCATCTGACCACATCCTACTGCTATTTAGTTCCTTCTGCATCTTGGAATACTATAAAATGCATTCCATTTTTTTATTCCACTTGATCCTCAGAAGTAGGCTGTGTCCTAAGCCCTCTTGTCTCTGTATATATTTTCACTTGTCACTCTCACTCACTACCATAGATTCTATACAGATAATTTCTACTTTGTGTTTCTGCAGGTTACTGACCTGTCTTCTGAACTCCAAGTCTGCGTCTTCCAATGCCTACAGCACTTCAAGTTCAGGATGTCCAAAATGAGCTTCTTATCTTTTCTCCAAAACCTCTTCCTCCTTACTTGCCTATTTTTGCCATTACCAGTAGCACATCCTTCCATGTTTACACTTATCTTTGTCTCATTCATTTTTCTCCCTTCTCAGTGACTTTCAGATGGCACTTAGTCTTACTGGTTTACAGATCACACAATGCTAGGAGGGATACACATTGGATATCCATACCCCACTGATATGGATATATACAGAATGAGTATTCAAAAAGAACTTGTCAGGCTATAGAATTGGACCTAATTACACTTGGGTTCAGAAAATCAACTTAAGAAGTAAAAGTTAGGGATTTCAGACAGATGGCAATTCATCTGAAAAAAATATTTGGGTGTTTTGGTGGACTGCAATCTCACACTGAGTCAATAGTATTCAAGCAGCTAATGTAGTGTTGGACTTCCTTAAGAGGGGGATAGCTTTTACAAATAAGGAGGTGGCAGTTCAACTTTATTCTGCTGTGGACTGACCACATCTGGACTACTGTAGTCAGTTCTAAGCACCATGTTTTAGCAAGGGTATCAATGACTTAAGTGAATATCCTGGGGAAAAGAGCCAGAATTATGAAGGACCCCAAGTTCATTCCCTAAGAAGTCCTGTGGAAAGTAGTAGAGATGCTTAGCCTAGAGAAGAGAATACTTAGAGGGACATGGTAGCCCTCTTCAGGTTTGTTAAGGTCTATCATGTGGAAAAAAATGATTATACTTCTTCTTATCCTGAAGTTACAGAAATCAGGCACAACTGGTAGACATGTGTGGGTCTTTTTTTTTAATATAAATTAAGACTTGGTAGAAGGAAAGCTTTCTAACTATTAAAATTATCAAAAATGGAATATTTTGCTTTTGGAGGAAATGAGTTCTTTGCCCATCCCTAGAGGTCTTAAAGCAAAGCTTATATTACCTCTTGTTAGAAGTATTGTAGAGAGGACTTCTGTTCAGGTACTGTTTTAACTAGAAGGCATCAATTCTCCTCTCTCTCTGCACCAGAAAGTCATCCCATGGAACAAAGACTTTTGTTTTAAAAAACGAGGAAGAGAGAAGAAAATCAGAAAGTTAATCAGTGCATCTAAAAATTCTGATGATCTACACAGTGTTCCACACATATAGACCACTTCCCCACTTTCTCCTTCCCACTAGCTCTGCAAAGGAATGGTGAGAGAGGTGTTTTCTCATCTCTGTTCTTTGGGGCCAATTTTATAATGTCACAGCATTCATTTTTGATTATTTATGATTGCTGATTATTCCACTTACATTATTTTAATCTTTATTAATATTGTTTTCTTGTCTCCTCTTATTTCATTTTAAATAATTTCTTTCAAGTTTTTCACATTTCTCTATATTCATCATATGTGTCATTTCTTAGTGCACGGTGATATTCAATACATTCATGCACATTTGTTTAGTCAGTCCCCAGTTGGTGAGCATCTGCTTTGTTTATACACATTTATCTTCAGAAGTCACTACAAATGTGAAGCACCCAGTTTTATTCTAGATGAGACACCACCTGTAGCTGTTATACTGCCTTTACCCTCCTGGATCAAGGTCTATTCTATCTCCCTGACATGGTTCTAGGGGTGACCCTGTGGGTAGCTCTCCTCCTAAAAACTAACTCATGAGCTGCCACCAGTGTCTCCCCTTAACAGTCAACTTGTAGACTCAGTTCTTTGGCAAAGGCATTTATTTAACTGGCATAGCAAGAACAGTGGTTAGGAAGCAACAGGGGCAGCATCTCCACAATACACCCAGAGTCCAGGAGAGGGGAGCACTGAGCATGAACTTGAAGTATAATAATAGTGAGTGAGGTGCTCACATAAGGCACATGTTCACAACTCTGAGATGTAGGGCCCTGACGTTCTTTATTTCTTCAGAGAGTTTTCAGGAAGTTCATTATGGGTTGTGAGTATAGCTCTCTTGATCTTTCAGAAGGTTATAGCCTTTAGTCTCCTTCACTTAATATGAAAGAACAAATGCCAAAGCAAAGAATTTAGGCCATATATTGACATTCACTGGGGGCAGCCATGAGACCTCCTCCCTTACATCATTGTTTCTCTTCTCTAACTGGAGCATCATTGGTCAGGAAAGAGAAAGACCAAACATGGTCAGATCAGGTACTGCTTAACTGGTTCCTTTTGAAGGACTCCAGCTCTGATTATGCGGCCAATCACAATGGTTCCACTTCATCATGTGGTAGTCGGACCAGAACGAGTTATAGAATGTCTATATGTACTCTGTGTGGGGATTGCATCTTAGGCAGTCTGGCAATATACACACATATATACTAAGCTACACATACACTAGTATCTCACCAACTAGACATGTATGTATGTAGTTTAGTTGACAATTATATACATATATACATACATGCATATGTGTATATACACATTTATATGGCTGTTACCCATCTGTCTATCTCTCGCCACTCTATTGTGATTTAGAGAAAGGGGAAAAAACAGATAGAAAGAGTATGAGAGAAAGGGGGTGAGTGAGGCACACATGTAAGGTACATACACAACCCTAAGGCAACTCACAACTCTGAAAACATAATGTTTGATGTTCTTTCTTTCTCCAAAAGGTTTTCATGAAGTTCATTATGAATTGTGAGCATATCACATATATACACATACACATACACATATACTCACATATGTGTGTCTTTTTTATCAGAGGAGTCTTCCATTTGAATGGGGGTTGGGGACAATGTTAGTGAATAATGATAGATAAATGCAAAAGATAGTATGAAAAACATCTTTAAATGAGTAGGAGAAACTGCCAAAAGTGATAAAGAGTAATTTTACCACTACCTTGTTAAATATTTTTGTTGTTGTTCAGTCATATCTGATTTTTAGTGACCTCACTTGGGGTTTTCTTGCCAAAGATACTGGACTGGTTTGCCATTTCTTTCTCCAGTTTATTTTATAGAGGAGAAAACTGAAGCAAACATGGTTAAGTGACTTGCCCAGGCTCACACAGCCAGCAAGTGTGTCTGAGGCAGAATTTTTTCTCAGATCTTCCTGACTCCAAGCCTGGTGCTTTAGCCACTGTGGCATTCTAGTTGGCCTGTTATATTATTTATGCATGTATAATACACACATACATGTACATATATATATAGATAATTATTTAAAAAAGATTGTGTATAACAAGTTCACAGTTTCTAATACAATATTGTTTTCTTCTGTGTATGATAAAATATTTGTGTTTATAGATATTTGTTAAAGTGAAAAAAAAAGATGACTCTATGACTTAGCTCTTTAGTGGATAAAAAAAATATAGGGGACATCTCATTAGTGTCCTAAGGATAATGGGTATCTCTAGAAACCCTCCACTCCTCTTCCTGTGGTTTACTAAATAGACCGGCCAAGAGTCAGTTACATTTTCACTAAGAACCGTTTGTGTTGACAGACTAAATCCTATGTAGACAAAGAGTTGTGCACCTGGTCAGGCTCTCTTAAGGCATTTCCTTTCCTTGGTGAGGATGAAATCGTGGTGACACAGTGCTAAGTGACAGAAATAGACTGTTTCCACCTTTTCTGCCCTCACCCCTCTATCCAGTTAAACACATTGAGAAATCAGGCTCACTTACCTTTTCACATGGCCTGTTTTTGTCATCATATATTTTAGTTCCTAAGATGATGGAAAACAACTGAAATGCCTAGAAACTGTCTTATGTCAATTCATTGCGTTTAATGAAGTTGTACACCATCCGGCATATGTGTTTAGCAGAGCTGTAGTTTCTGAATACAGCATTTGGCAGTAAATGCTATACTCTTCCATTCATTTTCATGATTTATATTCACTCTGAGCCTTTAATATTCAACAAGGGAATTCAGACATGTTTCATAACACACTTTCTGTCATGTGATCCTGTGAACTAAATTTGCTGATATTTATCATTTTTTATTTTTCTTTTTATTCTAGCACAAAGCCAAGGTAGAAGCCATGACCCTAGACCTTGCTTCTCTCCGAAGTGTGCAGAACTTTGCTGAAATGTTCAAGTCTAAGAACACGTGAGTAGGTCCAGAAAGAATTCTAGATCATCACTTCTCACCATTGTAATGCCATTATTTATTGGTCATCAAAGGCATATGGCCTTTTGGAGTTAGTTTTTTTTTTTTAATCTTTTGATTTTGTTTTAATATTTCTTACTGTCTTATTGGAGTCAATTTCTCTGTGTTTTATTCTATTTTTCAGGAAGTCTCTTTCTTAGGTAAAGTATGCCACTTTCTCTTCTAATCTGTTTTTTTCTCCCTCAACTCTCCCAATTTTTATTTCTTTTAAAAAAACTTGTTGCATTATTTCTTTTAGTCATTCATGTGGTCTGTGTTGAAAATTTATGCTTTGAGTCTCTGTAGTTGTTATTCACTTCTCATTTTGGGGGATCTCTAGATATTTACATAGTAACTTTTTTATACTCAAAAGTATTATCTTTCATTTACTTAATTCTACAGCATTATTTCCTAGATTGGGACTTATTGCCAGGAACAGACTCCGCCCACTGCCATACTGTTGGTTGGGATCATTGGCCCTACTTTGTCTTGCCCTCAGTCACCTGGTTTCTTGCACAGATTTCTACTTTCTTGGGGTTAGGCCTTATTGGATCTTTGAGGCACTGAGCATTGTGTTTTTATCTGGCATTTCACATCTCTGGCATTTCAGGACAGTGTTAGATGTTGGGGACCTTGGAGCCTTTGGGTTTATAAGTACTACCATATCACACAGACTATTTCTATTCCTTAGGTCTTCTAAAATTCCCACCCTAGAGTTTTCTCACCTTTCTGGGGATTTCTGACTTCCCTGAATCTTTTTTTCTGGTACTTTCTACTCCTTCTGCATCTTAGCACAAGAGCTTTACATGTTACATGCATCTTTGCCCATCTCTTGTTGCCTTTGAGAAACTAGGCTTTTGCTATCTTTGCTGGTGGCCAGCTCCCTTTCCTATTGCTTCTCGTATGCTGTCCATTTTCTTGTGCAATTCTGTGGTAAAAAAAAGTCGTGAACTTTAGTTTATCACTAGATTTCTTGATCATTATTTGGTCTAGTGCTAATTTTAGGTTTTTGTTGTTCTAGGAACGTGGGAGTGGGGTGGTCTGCCTCCATTAAGGAAACCATCTTGGCTGGGAAGTCTGAGGTCTTTTGGATTCAGAAAGAATTGACTTATAAGTAGATAACTTAATTAGATGAATTATAGGATTGTAGTATTGTAGATCTAGAATTACAGGGGATCTCAAAAGTTTTACTTCCTCACTTCTGATATCCAGAAAGGTTCAGTAGTGTGGCTGAGGTTACTGAGGAAGTAATTATCAGAGGCAGGTTTTAAACCCATGTAAGTGCTCTAAGTTCTAGGCTGCCTTCCAATTAATTGAGAAGTTAGCACTCAGTTCTTTGTAGGAAGTGTAATCACAAACAGGAGGGAGAAAAATGCAAATTGTCATAGAAACAAATTACTAAAAAAAAGAGGTTAAAGACGGTCAAGTTTAATACCTTAAGATAAGGAAATTGGGGGGTGGCTAGGTGGTGCAGTGAGTAAAGCGCTGACCCTGGAGTCAGGAGGACCTGAGTTTGGATCCAACCCCAGACACTTAACACACACACACAGACACACACACACACACACAGCCATGTAACCTTGGGCAAGTTAACCCCAATTGCCCTTCAAAAGGCAAAACAAGAAAAACAAACAAACAAACAAAATAAGTAAATTGAGGCCCAAAGAGGTTAAATGATTGATCCAAGGTCATACAGTGGGTTAGTGTCTGGGTTCTGACTAAAACTCAGGTCAAATCTCTTTTCATACATTAAATTTTTTATTTTTATTTTGATGTAGGTAGGCAGTCACATGTAGTAGAAAGAATTCTGGTTTACTGCTCCCAATACATGAATTTGACTTTCAGCATCTTAGTGCACAGAGTGCTGAACTTAGAGTTGAGAAGACCTGAGTTCAAATGCAGTCTGACACATTTACTAGCTGTTTGACCCTGAACAAGTCACTTGTCCATCTCAGATGAGGAATCTGTAAAATGGGGATAATAGCACCTACCTTCTAGCATTGTTATGAAGATAAAATAAGATACTTATAAAATGCTTTGCAAACCTAGCTATTTTGGTAAAATAAGAGTTGGACAAGACCTTAAAGGTTTTCATTTTCAGTTTCTTCTTGAACTAGTCCGTATCTCCCAAACCCTGAGTACTCTGCATTCCTGTTTTTCTTGACTTTCCTTGCCAAAGACATTCCATTTCCCAATTCTGCATTTTTACTGGCTGTCCCCTACCTGGAATTCTTTCTTCCTCATGGAGGCCTCCTCAGTTTCCTAGCTAGGTAAAATCCTGCCTTCTATAAGAAGGTGTTCCCGACTCCCTTCAATGCTAGTGCCTTCCTTCTGTTGTCGATCTCTTATTCATCCCACCTGCATCGTGTTTGCACATAATTGTTTGTGTGTTATCTTCTCCATTAGACTGTGAACTCTTTGAGAACGGGGATTATTTTTTGCCTTTCTTTGTATGCCCATTCCTTAGCACAATGCCTTACACGTAACAGTTAATGAATTTTTATTAACTCATTAATTTTCACTTGATCTGACCTTTATCTGTCATTGATTCTATTTATAATGTCTTAAAAACCTGTACTACTAGTAGTAGACTAGTAATAATAATAATTCCTAGCATTTACAAAGAGTTTTATATTTTGTAAAGGCAGCTAAGTGGTGCAGTGAATAGAGTGATGGACTTGGAGTCAGTAAGACCTGTGTTCAAATGTCGCCTCAGATACTTGTGACACTGGGCAAATCATTTCACTTAACCCTACTTAACTCAGTTTTCTCATCAGTAAAATGAACTGGAGAAGGAAATGGCAAATTATTCTAGTATTTTTGCCCAAAAAAGCCTGCATGGGGTCACAAAGAGTCGGAACATGACTGAAGCAGTTCAACAACAACAAAAAAGTGCTCTATTAATAATAGTTTGTTTTATCCTTACTGCAACCCTGGAAACAAATTAAAATCTCAGATCCTAAATTTCTTTTTCTTTTTTCATTCTTTGACTCTTGAATTCTAAAGGGAAAATTCTCTATTTTCCCTCTATTAGGATTTTATCATCTTGCTGTCACTTCTAATTGCTTAAATGTATTTGCATGTTTAGTTTTCTTTTATCTCCTTTTTTCATTCAGATATTTTTCTCAGCTCTGCTTTTCTTGTGATAAATGCTTGAAACTCATCTCTCTATTAAAAGTTATTATTTTTTTTTCCTTTTGGGATTAATATTGAACTTTACAGGTTAAGCGTTGTTAGTTTGTTTAAGCCATATGCCATTTTCTTTTGTTATAATGTATTGTAGACTTTCCTTTCCTTGAGAATATTTCCTGCACAGTCTTCTGTTATCCTAATTGTCATTACTTGATACTTACTTTCTTCCTCACTGGATTATTGTGTTTGTTTTCTTTTTAGCCTGGAAATATTAGAGATTTGTTTGGTTATTTATATATGTATTTGAATTAGAGTTTCTTCTAGGAAGTAACCTGAGTGTTCTTTCTATTTTTATTTTCCTTTCTGTCTCTAAAAGTTCTGAATAATTTTCTTTATGATTTTTAAAAATGTCTAATTATTTCATTGGAACTTAGTATTCTGGATATCTGGTTATATACAAATTATTTTTGCCTCATCCTAATTTTCATAGCATATAACTCAGATATCCTGATTTTTATTGCCTTTCAAATTAATTCTAGTATTTGTTGTTACTTCATGAAATCATTCAGTTGTGTTTTTAAGGGTTTCTCCTACTTGGGTAAAATTTTCCATTTTAAGATTAAGCAGTTTATTCTCTTTCTGAGCATTTTAATTTTGTTACTCATCTTGTTTAATCTCTTCCTTCATTTTATTCCATGCACATTTGGTTTTCTTGTGACCAATACTTTCTTTTTTTATGACATTCTTTTTGTAATTATTATGGAGTTACTTCTTTTGTATTTTTGCCTCAGGTTTTTATTAAACCCATAGATTTCTTATTGTATTAGGGGTTTGTTTTGTTTGCTTATTTCTCCAGTTCTTAAATGGAACTTTGTGTCAGCATCAGGCTCTGCCCCTCCTTGTAATCTTAGATATGGTAACTCATCACAGATCTTTCTTCTGATGCTAGAATCTCCAATTGGGATAACACTGTACCAGGGGCAGGTGCTGCCTCTTTAGAGAGAATGTTGCTTTTGCTTTCTTCTTATGGTTATGGCTCAGATATGGTGAACGGCTTCCCTTCCTCATTCTTATACTTGAATATGGCCAAGCTTTGGCTCCTTATCCAGTCCCATCTTGGAACTGTTATCAACAGGACATTCTGCTGACCAAAGTCTGATACTGATAGTGCTCTTTCAATTTTTAGATCTATTATCATAATCACTGGCCAGTAAGTCCATAGCTTTGGCCTGCTGTGTTGTGGCCTCAGGTAAGCTAAACAGGCAGCTGTGAGTTGTTGCTGGTTTCATGTCTTTTTACTAGAGGACCACAATGTTCACTGACTTCTACCCCTTCTTTGTCTTGATTCTCTTGCACAATCACCTACTTATGGTTCCATGGCCATAGTCCCCTACAGAAGATTGGGCCAGCTATCAGGCTGCTCTGTACATCCCCAGGCAGATGGTCTGCAGGCTTAGACTATATTCCATGACAGTCCAAGACTAAATAGAATAGTTCTCTATTATTTGTTTTTAGTTTTATTGAATTTTTGTTTCACATGGTTCTTCTTCATTGTTGAGGTATTTCTCATGGAAGTCAGTCTTTTTGGAAGTAGAGAGATCATCTTTATCTTAATTATAACTGTGGCAGAAAATATTGACACAAATCTTTGAGAAAAATAGATCTTTTTGGAAAATGCTTTTAATTTGGTTATGTATCACAAAATAGACCAATGTTGTAGAAGTGATTGAAAATAAAAAAAAGAAAAGGAATAATGATAGCAATAAAAGCTAAATTAAAATTAAATGTGAATTCTTTTCTAGATTGAAATATATTCATCAAACAGGCTTAGATGTCCTTGTAATGGCTTTCAAGTCTTGTTATGGTGTGGCACAAGCCTTCTTCTACAGACTTCACTCACAAAACATTTTTAAAACTCTGTGTGTCAGGCACTAGACTAATACTGGAGATGAAAAGAAAAGCAGAAACAATCTCTGGACTTAAGGTGCTGATATTATAGTAGCAAGATGAAATTTACATGCAACATATTCGGCGTAATTGTAAGGTAATTTTAGAGGGAATATACTAATAGCAAGATGGATGCTGGACAGGAGAGACCAGAAAAATTTTTCTTTTGGCAGTAAGATTTGCACTGAGTCTCAAAGGAAGCCAGCAGGGAGAGGCAAAGAGGAAGAACATTCCAGGCATCAGAGACTGTCAGGGAAAAGCCACAAAATTGGTGGAGCCAAGATGGCGGAGTAGAAGCACGACCCTCCCGCAGCTCCGGCTTCCACCTTCCCCAATCCATGTTAAAAGGGGACGCTAAACAAACTTTGGAGCTGCAGAACCCACAAAATGACACAGAGAAGCCAACCTCCTGCTGAGGACAGCCTGGCAGGCCAGCAGGAACCCAGCACCACGCTCTGGGAGCTGAGCCCAGCCCCACACTGAGGCTTTAGCCCCAGGGCGGGCCTGACCAGCCACCAGCCAGAGGGACTCCAGATCAGCAGCAGCTGTGGCCATTTCCAGATTTATCAACACATAGACACAAAGGACAAAGTGAGAGGACAGTGCAGTCTGGACTTTGGGACCAGTAAGTGGGAGTGCTTGGCTTTTACCCCCAGGGCGAAAAGCCTCTAAGACGCCTGCAGAGCCAGCCAGTGCCACGTGGCAGCTTCAGCTCCTGGCCTGCAGAGTGTAGGGGGACCAAGCACCAGGCTGAGGGATAATAGCTCTTGTTTTAACCTGCTTGGATCTGGATTGCAGTCTAGGGTAGAGGTTCTGGGGTGTGTGTCCAGCTTGCCAGAGGATGTAGAGACCTCAGAGAGGGCACCTATCTAATACCTCAGGCAGCTGAGAAAACCCCAGCGTTTGGGACGAAAGCTCCCCTGTCTGGTGGCAGAGTCCTACTGTGGCAAAAAGCCCATAAGTCACGTCATTGAGTGGGAAAATGAGCAGGCAAAGGAAACAAAGCAGACAGAAGATTCCAACATTAGACTGCTATTTTGGGGACAAAAAGGAGCAAAGCATGGAACAGGAGGAAGACAGTGAAGTCAGAACTCCTGCACCAAAAGCTTCAAAGGAAAATACAAGCTGGTTACAGGCCATAGAGGACCTTAAGAAAGATTTTGAAAACCAAATAAGAGAAGTGGAGGAAAGATTGGGAAGAGAAATGAGAACAATGCAAGAAAATTATTAAATGAGAGTCAACAGCCTGACTGAGGAAAATAATACCTTAAAAAACAGACTGACTCAAATGGCAAAGGAGGCCCAAAAAGTCAATGAGGAGAAGAATGCCTTAAAAAGCCAAATTTGCCTGATGGAAAAAGAATCACAAAAACTCAATGAGGAGAATCATGGCTTCAGAATTTGATTGGAGCAAATGGAAGCTAACGACTTTATGAGAAATCAAGATGCTGTTAAACAGATCCAAACAAATGAAAGAATAGAAGGCAATGTGAAATATCTCATGGGAGAAACCACTGACCTGGAAAATAGATCCAGGAGAGATAATTTAAAAATTATTGGACTGCCTGAAAGCCATGACCAAAGTAAGAACCTAGAAATCATCCTCCAGGAAGTTCTCAAAGAAAACTGTCCTGATCTTTTAGTACCAGAGGGCAAAATAGAGGTTGAAAGAATCCACCAATCACCTCCTGAAAAAGATCCCAAAAAGAAAACTCCTAGGAATATTATAGCCAGGTTCCGGAATTCCAAGATTAAGGAGAGAATATTACAAACAGCCAGGAAGAAACAATTTGAATATTGTGGAAACACAATCAGGATAACCCAGGATCTGGCAGCTTCTACACTGAGGGATCGAAGGGCTTGGAATACGATATTCTAGAGGGCAAAGGAGCTGGGATTAAAACCAAGAGTCACCTACCCAGCAAAACTGAGTATCATGTTTCAGGGGAAAATATAGTCATTCAGTGGAATAAAGGACTTTCAAGCATTCTTGCTGAAAAAACCAGAGTTCAATAGAAAATTTGACATTCAGATACAAGAAGCAAGAGAAGCATGAGAAGGTAAATAGGGAAAAGGAATCATAAGGAATTTATCAAAGTTGAACTATTAACATTCCTACATGGAAAAACAATAATTGTAACTTATGAAACTTTTCTCAGTAGTTGAAGGGATTCGAAATATATATATATATATTTGTCTATATATGAGGGTATATGGGCATATGAATACATATGTGAATGTGTGTATATATGTTTACAGGTATACATAGATAGAGGGCACAGGTCCAATTTAACAGGAAGGAATGACACTTAAAAGGTGAAATTAAGAGGTGAGAGGAATATAATGAGAGGAGATGGGGAGAGACAGATTGGGGTAAGCTATCTCATACAGAAGAGGCAAGAGAAAATGGTTACAATGGAGGGGAAGAATAGGAAGGCAAAAGGGAATGGGTCAATCTTATTCCCATTGAATTTGGCTTGAGGAGGGAGTGAAATACACACTAAATAGGGTATCTCACTCTCCAGGAGAATAGGGGGAGAAGGCGATGGGAGGGGGTATGATAGAAGGGAGGGTAGGCTGGGGGGGAGGGAGGTTGGAAGCACTCCCTTTTGAAAATAGATGGGATCAAAGTGGAGAGTAGAGAGGGTGGGTGGTGGGATGGGAGGGAGGGAAGTGTAGTCAGTATTGTACAATGTATCTACTATGTTATTGTTTTGCATTAGCCACACATGTGCAACCTATACTGAATTGCGTATCTTCCCAGTAGGGGTGGGTGACGGGGAAGGAGGGGAATGAATCTGGAATTGAAAGTTTTGAAATCAAATATTCAAATATGTATATATATGTATACATGTGTGTATGTACATATACATATGCTATTATTAATACCATCTTACATGTAATTGGGAAATGGGATGTGCAGGCACTGAGGCATAGAGATCCACTGGAAAAGTGGAATGGGGTATGGGGGAAAATGTGGGAGAGCAGATTGGAGGAGGGGATATCCTGTGGGACTGCCATTTTGGGGCGGTGGGTGGGGGAGAAATGGGGAGAAAATTTGTAACTCAAAATCTGGCGGAAATGGATGATGTAAATCAGAAGTTAATAAAGCATTAAAAAAAAAAAAGAAAAAAAACCTCAAGGGGGGGAAAAAAAAAGAAAAGCCGCAAAATCAGGTGATAGTTTCCTATGCTAGGAGTAGCAAGCAAGTGTCACTAGATTGTTAAGTGTGTAAATAAAAGTAAAATTTAAAAAGACTAGAAACATGAAAGGGCCAATTTTGGAAGGGGTTTAAAAGCCAAACAAGAGAATTTATATTTGCTCCTGGACGTTGTGGTCACTGGAGTTTTTTCAGTACGGAGATGGCATGACTGGAGAGAGATTAAGGCTAGACAGATAAATCTGAAATTCATTTACATAGAGTTGATAGTTATATCCATGGGAGCTGTTGAAATTACCAAGTGAAGAATATATAGAGAGAAGAGAATAGGGTCCTGGACAGAGCTTCGGAGGATCCCCATATTAACTTGTATAGATGATGATCCCGCAAAAAAGACAGAGGGGTGGTCACACAGGTAGGAGGGGACCCAGGAGAAGTTTCCTGCCCCAGTGAGGGACCTGTTGACATTTGTAAAATAACTTTTCATATACCCAGGTCAGCATATTTTCATGATTTTTTTCTAGCTTTGTTCAGCAGGGCAGGAGTTGGAGCAAAGGTAGTAGATGATGGTAAAAATTCCGATATGATGCTTGGCAGATGAAGAACTTCTGTAGTATAAAGCAGCAACGGACCTCTATGAGGAACACAGTATAGAGTTGAACTGGTTCACCACAGGGTCAAGGTGGGAAAGGGAGGAGTGTGTAGTCACTAATGGCATGATATCTTTCGGGGGAGGGAGAAGCAATTGAGAGGTAGAGGATCACAGTGAATATAAAGAACAGGATTTGGGGTTGCAAAGCAGAGGGAGAGAAAATAACAACAGATTCTGATCACATAAAAGAATTCAGGGTTTATGAATTTTGGAGTTCATACATCAAAGCAAAAAAAGTATCATTTCTGAAAAATGAAGAAGAAATGAAGGAAATTATTAGAAAATAGTTTGGCCAGTTACATGCAATAAAATCAACAACTTAAATACAATAGATTAATATTTGCAATATTAGTAATGATATAGCTAACATTTATATAGCACTTATTATGTGCTAGGGACTATGGTAAGCATTTTATAAATGTTATCTCACTTGATCCTCAACACAACCGTGGGAGGTAGGTGCTATTATTACCCCTATTTTACAGATGAACAAACTGAGGCAAACAGGTTAAGTGACTTGCCCAGGATCATTGATCTATTAAGTAGCTGAGGCTGGTTTTGAACTCAGGTCTTCCTTACTTTAGACCCAGTGCTCACTTCATTATATCACAATATAAAATGTATAGATTAAGAAAGCAAAAATTATAAAGTTTAAAAACCTTGTCTCTCAGAAAAGGAAGTTGAGAAAGTCATAAATGGTCTCTCAAAGGGAAAAACAAAACAAAACCCTGAACCAGATGGATTTACAAATTAATTCTGTCAAAAATTCAAAGAATTATATCTAGTAATTCATGAATTTCTTTTGGAAAAAAACATAGAAATTAATGTTATCCTGCCACATGTCTTCTATAATATAAATATTATCTACTTATATAAAGCAGGAAGAATGAAAACTATTAGCCAGTATCCCTAATAGTGACTCAGAAAGTTAAAATTAATACAAGGTAACTATGACAATATGATATAAAAAAGATGATATGCTGAGTCTGGTTTTGGCTTTTACCAGAAGTAAAGGTTCAATATTTGGAAAACTATAAACATAATTGACCATATTAATAGCAACAACAAA
This sequence comes from Petaurus breviceps papuanus, assembly GCF_028583685.1. Taxonomy (NCBI): domain Eukaryota; kingdom Metazoa; phylum Chordata; class Mammalia; order Diprotodontia; family Petauridae; genus Petaurus; species Petaurus breviceps. The sequence goes on from NW_027185771.1 coordinate 33,700,867, forward strand.
AATCTTATATCAATAGCTAAAAAAGAAGTTTTGAAAAGATAGCCACCCCCTTTTAAAAAATTATAAAATATTGGGAGTAAAAGACCTTTCCATATTATAAGTAGGATCTATCTAAAACCTAGAGTCAGCATCATGTATAATGAGAATACATTAGAGTCCTTTCCAATAAGATGAGGGGTAAAAAAAAAAGAGGTATACATCATCAATCATCACTACTCTTTTGTATTTTGCTAGAAATGCTAAGTAAAGTGATAAGACAAAAAAAGGAAATGGAAGGAATAAGCATAGAGAAAGAGGAAACAAAAGTTATCCCTTTTTTATTTATGTAGAAAACCCTAAAAATTATTTACCTAGAAGTTAAAAAAAATAATGAAAGCCATTAAAAAGTTAATCAGTTTTTCAGGATAAAAAGTAAAATTGCATACATCATTAATTTTTTTAAAAAATTAGCAATAAAATCAAGCAGAAAGAGATTAATTTCCTTTAAAATAATTAGAAAGTATAAAATACTTTCAAGGCCACTTACTAAAACATGTCTGCTTTTATAAAATACTATTTACAGAACAAATGATTAGGGAACTATTCATTGCTCATGGGTAGGCTGAGCCAACATAAAAAAAAAATGAGAATACTGTCTAAATTGATTTGTGTATCCCATATCATTCCAAGAAAACTATCATAGAATTGTTTTATTGTGCTACATAATATAATAACAAAATTTATGTGAAGGAACAAAAAGGTAAGAATTCCAAGGAAAATTATAAAAAAAAATAAAGCAAAAAGGACGGGGATTTAGCAATGTTGTTGTTAAGTTGTTTCAGTCATGTCTGACTCTTTATGACCCCCATTTGGGGTTTTCTCAGCAAAGATACTGGAGGTATTTGTCATTTTATTCTCCAGTTCATTTTACAGGTGTGGAAACTGAGGCTAAAAGAGTTATGTGACTTATTCAGGGTAACACAGCTAGTAAGTGTCTGAGAATGTATTTGAACTCAGGTCTTCTTGCCTCCAGGTCTGCTGCTCTATCCACTGTTTCTATCTAGCTGCTCCGGGCTTAGTTGTACAAGATCTCAATCTTTAGTACAAAGTGGTAATCATCAAAACAGTTCGATATTGGCTTTACATGTTAAGAAACTGAGTTTCAAAGAATGTAAATCCATGGTCTCAAAGTTTATAATGGTCAAAGCAAGAACTGTCCTCTGGACCCTTGACTCCATTGTCAGTTCACTGCATTATATTGCCTCTAAGATTCAGTAAGACCTGAATCTGAAAATTACCTTAACTGTTTAACAGCATGGAATAGATTATCTCTACATTGGTATTGTTTGTCTCTCTGAGTAAAGATTATACAAAAATATATTCTAAGGTATAAACATGGAATATGAGAATACAGTTATACATGTTTTGTCAGCAAACTCACTAGTATTAGAATTAAGTTTTAGAATATTAATATTATTTCAGATTTTTTTCATTGTATTAATTTATTTTGCAGAACTTTTTTCTTCCACTTTTTCTTAAAAATGTCTGTTTTATAGGATGGCTCTCTGGGAGAGAGGGAGGGTAAGTAATAAAGGAGGACATCTAGACAATCTAATAAAAAAAGGTATCAATAAAAATCTGTTTAAAAGAGAATCTAAAGACTTATAAGTATGACGGAATCATTTACATATTCATACCAGATCTTAAAGGCAAGATTTCAAAGGAAAATAGAATTCTTATGTGTGTTCTCTATCACAATATTTCTCTAAGTCATGTTAAGTAAAATTACATCCTCAAGAAAGATATGTATGTGCAAAAGAATGAGTACTACAGATTTTCTTTTTCTTCCTGAAAGAAAATCTTCCCTGTGTCTGAATAAAAAAAAAATTAGAAAAATAAATTGCTCTAGCTAAAATCTTAAGTTATGTTATAATGGGTAGTGTGAGCAAGCATGACTTTAGGAAAACAAATGCTTATTGAACTGAATTGAATTAATTTGCAATAGTCACCTGAATTAAATTATTTACCTGCCATATTGTGGCAATAAACAGTTGGCCCCTTTAAGACTTAGAAGGTGACCCAATTATATAACATCTGTCTGCCTTCCCTTGTAATAAATATATCACTTACTTCACTTACTTTCAATATTAAAAAAAAAATCAAAGTAAAACAGCAAGAGACATCTATGTCCCATGACTGTGGCTGAGACAATGGGATGTAGAGCAAAAAGAACTAGATAGAAGATCTTGATATTTCTCAGCTAATCAACTCATTTTCTTTTTAACTAAGTCACTTGAGAGTCTCCAGTCTCTCTAGCATTCATTTTCCTCACCTGTAAGATGAAACATTTAACTTTTAATTAGAGAAGCTTGGTTCAAGTCTCAGCTGTGATAGTAAGTGTATAACTTGGGGCAAATCATTTCCCCTCTTTTGGCCTCTTTTTCTTCTATTGAAATGGTGGAGGACTGAGTGTTGGGGGTTGGGGGGGGGCATGGCGGCATAGGATGGGCTAATGTGTTCTAACATCCTGTCACAGATTCTGTGATTTTATAGGATAAAGGAATATGTGACTTCTACCGTTCTGCTAGATGTAATAGATATTATAGAAAATAACAAGCTCCTATTATATGAGGGTAATAATGATAATAATAGTGATCAAGAAGGTGATCATAGCTAATATTTATATAGTACTTATTATGTGCCAGGCATTTTTCTAAGTTCTTTACAAATGTAACATTTGATCCTCACAATTCTGGGAGGTAAGTGCTTTTATTATTATAATTTTACAGTTGATGAAACTGAGGCAAGCAGAGGTTAGGTGACTTGCCCAGGGTCACAGCTAGTAAGTATCTGAGGCTAGATTTGAACTCAGGTTTTCCTAACTCCAGACCCAGCGATGTATTCACTGTGCTAAACTGATTGTTTTATTAGGTATCATCCTTGACCTAGCCAGATCAGAGAAGGGTTCATGTAGCCATTGGCATCATCTGAATTGGGCTTCAGGGGATGGACAGGAAATAAGGGGTTAAATAAAGAAGAGAAAGTACAATTCAGGCATAGGAAACAACATCACTAAAGGTAAAGGAAAAGGAAAATGTGTATGTAAAATATGTTCAAGATGGCAGAAAGTAATTCTGTTAGGTTGTAGCATAGAATAAAATGGAGGAGAATAACTCACCACAATGCCGATTCTAAACCATTTCATCCCTCCTGAAGGATTTCATGGTAAATGGCGCCTTCCTCCACCTTTCTCCACCTTTCTCAGTTGAGGGCTTTGCCTCATACTTCACTGGAAACATGGAGGTCACTTGACAACAGCTCCCTCCTCTTGCCTTTTAGTTATTTTACCTCACTCTGACATCCCCCTCTACTCTTCCCCTCCACCCTCTATTATTTCCTCTTTTACTCCTAACTTATATGAAGAGGTATCCTCATTCTTGCCAAGGCAGAATTCTCTAAAGGTGCTTGATCCTGTCCATTCCTGTCTTCTCCAGCAGATTTCCCCTATTATCAACACCAGTCTTACTAATCTTCAGACTCTTGCTTGATCTTGAGTTCTTCTATGTGGTCTATAAACACAGTTATATTTCTTTCATCCTTTAAACCACTCCCATCTCCCCCACCCCCTAAAAAAAAAGAAAAAAGACTTGATTCTACCATTTCTTCACAGACCTCTGGATTAGGTAGATTATTTTGAAAATTCTGAGACAGAGAATTTATTCGACAGAGAAGAACCTAGAGGTGAGAAGGCCAGTTGGAAAGCTATTATAATTTTCTCAGTGAGAGGTGATATAGGTTGAAACCAGGGTGATGACATTGGAAAATGGATAGAAGGGGACAAGTATGGGAGGTATTCTAGCTTCTTCATTCTACTTCATTCCTGTTTGAATAGTGATAGTCAGATAATATAAGTGATTAGACTAATTTTACAGTCAGGAAATTCCCTCCATAGTTGTTGATAGTGGTTTGGAGCTTCCCTGGTAAAATGGTATTAGCATTATTGCAAAGCTCCAAACCTGAAATCTGTGGTAAGACTTTAGGGCCTCACCAAACAGAGTTTTATAGTATATTTTTATTAATATTTAAGGCTTGGCCAGGAGCCAGACTCTGAGTCTCTTGGAGCACTGTGCAGATCATTGGAGGAAGGATGGAAAGCAATGGCTCTTCAGTATCACTTTAACTAAGTGTTTAGAAAACAATAGTACCTGCTCTTTGCAGCATCCATCTTCCTAATCATATCTACATATTTGGCTGGAAAATACTCATTTCAAGAAGGTTCTGAACATCATCAAATGAATATAAATGTATCTTTAGAAAACCAAGTTATATCATGCTATGCATCATACATCAGTAAGAAACACAATGCTTGAGATTTTGATTCTGAATATTTATTGACAATGATGTGTACAACAGGAAAGAATGCTGCTTTGTTTTCACTTAGCATCTGGGTTTTTCCAAACTGTTAAAAGCATTTTGTTTCATCATCTAAGCTAAACTAAATCCATATGAAATTTATTGATAATATCAGTAGTATCATAAGAACCCTTAAAACTTGAAATTATATTAGGAATCATTTTGTCTGTCCCCTCTTTTGATAGAGGAGGGGACTCCTAAAACCTACTGAGGTTAAGGGAGTTAGTTATTCAGGTTTTCATAGACCCTCTTAATTCCAAATCAGTTGCTCTTTTCAATGTATCTTATGGGAACCTCTCTTATTAATTTTCATCTCTCTAGTATAATTTTTTTTAGTATTAAGCAGTTCAGTTCCAAGAAATAGAGAATTCTCAGAAATTATACTTTAAAATAACATTTAAAAATTTTTTCTCTCTTTTACTTTCAAATAATATTATACTGAAAGATTTATTCAAGAACTATTTTCACATTAGTCCAAATGTGTTTTGATGTTACTGAACTGTAAGCTTCAGTAAACATAACAAAGTATTCAATAATTATGGTTCCTTTATCTTATTCTTTGATGACCAATCTCCCTGAATTGTCACAGGCCATCCTCAATAATTGGCACAGATAACCTTTTCATGTCTTCCTTTCAGAATCTTTCTCTTCCTCTAATGTTCCATTTTCTCCATGGTACTTTTAAAAATTCTTTTCTTCTCTCTCTCTCTCTCTCTCTCTCTCTCTCTCTCTCTCTCTTTCTTTCTCTGTCTTTCTCTTTTTCTCTTTTTCTACTCTCTCTCTCTCTCTCTCTCTCTCTCTCTCTCTCTCTCTCTCTCTCTCTCTCTCTCTCTCTCTCTCTCTCTCTCTCTCTCCTTCCCTCTCTCTCTCTCTCCTCTCTCTCCCTCCCTCCCTCTTTCTCCCTTTCTCCCTTCCTTCCTTCCTTCCTTCCTTCCTTCCTTCCTTCCTTCCTTCCTTCCTTCCTTCCTTCCTTCCTTTCTTCCTTCCTTCCTTCCCTCCTTCTCTCCTCATGACATAAAAACAACTTGTATGCATATGTTTGGGGTAAAGAGGAGGTAATTTCTGAGGAAAGGCCCTAGTGAGCAGTTTGATGAGTAGCTGAATAGGCCCAGAAAATGGTATTTGAATTGAATCTTGAAGGTAGCCAGGAGTCAGAGATGAGGAGGAAGAACATTTCAGGTAAGGAGGATAGGTGTAGAGTCAGGTAAAGGAGTCTTGTGCAAGAAGACTGGTGTTACAAGACTGTAGAGTGTGTTGAGAAAAGTAAAATATAAGAATACCAGAAAGAAGCCTGCTTGTGAATGGTTTTGAAAACCAAACAGGATATTCAGGAAAACTAACAAATGACTGGGTTTGACATTATTATTATTCTACAAACATATTCCTATAACTACTATAATAAAGGGAAAGAAATGCATTTTCTCATATTTTGGGAGAGTAAATAGGCAAGTTTGGTCAATGTTATTACTTAGCATTTCGTTTAAATGTTTGTTGTTTTTTCCATTTACATTGTGGCAGTTATTGCATATATTGCTTTCCTAGTTCTGCATAATCCATTCCATATCAGTTCATTGTAAGATTTCCCATGGTTCTTTGAATTTTTCACTTTCTTCATTTCTCTGGCATAGTAATAATCCACGAAATTCAAGGAACACAATTTGTTTCGCTATTCCCAAATTGATGGGCATTTTTTTTTCTAGTTCTTTACTAGCAAAAAGTTGTTCTGAGCAGTATTTTCTTTATATTAGTGAATTGGAATAATCTTTTTTTCTCTATCTTCCCTAGGAGATGGAAGTCATTTCACTTTTAATATTAATTGGAACTATGTTTTATATTTCATGATGATCTTTATTCTTTTTTTAGTTAAAATTTTTCATCTTTAATATAGCTGTACATATTTATATATCATATATAATCATACATGTGATGTATGTACACATTCATCACATATATGTCAAAAATATACCTGATAGAATTCTCTTCTGACGTGTCTTTATGCCACATTTATATTTACCTTTTGTACTTGAGTCTGTGTATGTATTTTGAGCTCATTGTGTAATATGGTGTGAGAAATTGGCCTAAACCTAATTTCTGCCAAAAAGATTTTCAATCTTTTTTAATAGTTCTTTTCAAATAGAGACTTCTAAGTAGATTGTATTTTCAATTTTATCATGCACTATGCTAGTGAAGTTATTTTTGAATCTTCTTTGTCTTAATATGTTCTTTCAACTAGTATCATGTAATTTTGATGGTTGCTCCTTTATACTATAATCTCAGACAATATAACATGGTGCGTTTGAGCTAAATCAGAGTGTGCTTTTTTTTTTTAGCGAAAGAGGAAATATTAGAGGGTGGGGGGGAAGAATAGAGGGGGATGTCAGAGTGAGGTGAAATGACTAAAAGGCAAGAGGAGGGAGCTCTTGTCAAATGACCTCCATGTTTCCAGTGGGGGGGAAATATTTAATATTTTTTATCTCCTTGAGTTTCTCTACCTTTTCTTGCAGCAAATATATTTTATTATTTTTCTAGATTTAAATTTCAGTTTTATCTATAAATCTTCATAAAGTAGAAGTATAGTTGGAAGAGAAAATAATTTTGCAGGAAACTTGACCCCACCAAGTCATATCATCCAAAGAAAAAACGAAGACATTTTATTCATCAAAATATTAGATCTTACAAAATCATGTGTCCATAGTGACATAATTTTTTTTAAATCAGTAAATTTTCTTTTAATATTTCTCACCCCATCCACATAACTGAAGCAAAAGCTCATCTAAAACAAATATTCTTTCAATGTTTTAACATGGTCATAAATTAATAGAAAATCACCCTCTCTTATAGTTCAAATTGAAGATCACCCAAAGGGCAATCAGGAGATGTGAGGGTTATAAATGAAGACTTACGTAGGGGAAGTGGTATAAAGGATGTCATCAGGGTAGAAACAGAAAAAAAAATGATATGTCAGTCTCATAGCAAAAGAAGAGAATTAACTGTTGGATACCCCTGTGCTCCAGTTGAAAACACAAAATGTTAAAAGAACATGAAGAAAGGCTTCAGAATGTTGGATCAACCTTTCCTCTCTCCCAGTGGAAGATTTATGGGAGGGCATGGAAAAGAGACACTCAACATAAGCAGGTATTGATAATTTGCTATGAGATCATGTGTCTCGAATAAGTTATCTTGACCACATACTTAAATTTAATGAAGTTATTGATAGGTAATATTTCATTCTTTCAATTATATTCTCTCTTCACTTAGAAAATAATAATTGATATATGTATTCATTAAAGTTTTGTTCCATTTATTGTCTATATTTGTCTTTTCTCATTTTGCTGACTCCTTGAAGAAATCATTAGTGCTCATAGTTAAATTAAAATGTGTTTGAATATCTCAGTAGTATTTTACATCACATATTTTTCATTTCACATTAGAAACCATAGCTATAACAACATTTTTGTGTACTGCAGGGGGTGTCTATGTGGATTATTTTTATATACATATGGCTTCTCTAAGTGTAACTCACATGAAAATATGAATAGGTATCTCTAGAATGTTTTCCATTTCTCTTCAAGGTAGACTTTGATTCCTTCCCATAGAGAAACCACAGAAGAGGCCATGACTGTATTTGCTTTGCTCTTAGAGAGAGCACGCCAGACTAGAATTATATTGTTCTGTGTCTTTGAATGTTGCTAGTCTATGGGAGAGGATTTCATTTTCAGGCTCAAGACACTTTCTTCGTTACTCTCACTTAAAGAGGATAAGATGCAGCCTCTGAACTTACCACCCAATGCTAGTTATATGAAAGACCATTACAAATAGTGAATAGGGAATAAATCTGTTTATCCAGGCAGATAACAAACTGACATAAAAGAAGTTATAGAGTTTAAAATATGAGACAGTACACACATGGAATGAGTCTTCCCATTGGGAGTGATAGATCTAAACTCAACAGAGAGATAATGTCCCAGATCTCACTCAAGTGAAAATTCCCTGAAGTTGTCTGTAAGGGAGGAAACTGGAAATCAGGGATATGTTGGGGAGATGACTTTCAACTAATTATCTGTCCTCTAATGCCTATTATCTTTACCTTTGGGTTTTTCCTAAAAGACAGTCTGGAAAAAAAAATGTGTGTCCTTTCTCAAACCATGATGCAAAATGATGATCTTTCTTTTCTGATGCTCGTCTTACTCACCCTTACAAAAGGACAAAGTATAATGCTCTCCACAAATGAGAGTAGTTTTATGCAAATGATCCCTGTCTGGTTATATTTATTCTCTAGGTCAAAGATTCATATGGAACAAGTTTGAAACTTGTAGTTATGTAACATAAACACAAATGTCAAAACATTAAAACAACTAGGGTGATTTACCTGGTGTCCCGGTTACATACCTACAGTACTGTTAAAACTAAAATAAAACAAATGTGTATTAACATTACATACAATCCACCTGGCTCTGCACAGACCTTTATCTTGTAAAGGGTCAGGATGATATGTCTAAGCACCTGCAGGACAACCTATGGACAGTTCCAAAGTTTAGGCATACATAGCCTTAGTACATTGCAGTCTGTCACAAACAGCAAAGCATGACAGAGCTAGCCAGCCACAATAATAACACTATCAACAGGACTACATAAAATTAATTAATTATTAGAAGCATTAATTTTTATATAGTGATGATGACGATTACTTATATAGTGTTTTAAGGTTTGCAAAGCCATCTATATGTCTCATGAGGTAGGGATTATTATTTCCCTCGTTTACAAATGAGGAAACTGAGGCTAAGAGATACCAAGTGATTTTCCCAGGATCACCCAACAAGTAAGTGCTTGAGACAGTATTTGAACTTGGACCTTTTTGTTTCCAAGTCCCACACTCCTAAACTACCTATCTGCTTCAGTGGAAACCAAAACACACATTTCTGTACCATGGACTTAACACACCATATTGCCATCAACTAAAGTCAAAGGTTATGGCCTTTCCTGAGCTACCTCAAATATCCTTCAAAGCCAACATAAAAATAGAACCCTTGTAAATAATTTTACTTGCTGTTTTTTTCCCTTCAGATATGGTCTATAGCTGATGTCTTTAGCTATAACACATATCATTCATGTTTGTTGCTAAATAAAGAACCACTTAAAATACTGTATTAAAGCCACCTGTCATTCGAAATGCAGTTGATTGTCTATCAGTATGCAAGACACCAAACCACTTTCCTATTTGTATCTGAATGGGACATTCAAGGATAGGCAGATGCAATTACTCGATGTCATATGCACAGTTAATTTCCATTCTTCTTCAGAGAGTGTCATGGGGTATCTCATTGCTCTGGATAGTTAGGTATGTAAGTAATGTTGTGTATCATGCTGGGTGTGGGATCCAGTTAGTATTGGTGCCAGGGGAAGACTACGGCTGCCTCAGGGATCTAGGCCAGCCTGAGATAGTACTTACTTCTGTTTAAATTAATAAAGACAGATGAAGGTATTCCCTGTTAGTCTGAGGGAATGGCTTCCATTTAGAAGATATGCTGTATAGAAGATACTGTATATCAGGGATGTTTGTAGAAAGAATATTGAGTCTGGATTCTGGTCCTGAAATTGGGGAAATAATACTGAATTTGTATTCAATCTATCACTGTATGACTTCGGATGGGTTGCTTCATGTTATTTCTCTATATTTTCTTCATTTATTGAATTAAAATAATAAAATTCCTTGTATAACTTGTAGGATTCTCATACTTCTGACATAATAAGCTGAAGGTAAGTTGAAAATCATGTGATATCTATATCTATACATACATATGTTGCTGTTCAGTTGTCTGACTCTTTGTGACCCTATGTGGGGGTTTCTTGGCAAATGGGGTTAAGTGACTTGCCCAGGGTTCCTTGCCTACTAAGTGCCTGAGGCCATATTTGAACTCAGGAAGGTAAGTCTTCTGGACTCCACGTGCAGTACACTTTCCAATGTGCCACCAGGCTGCATATACATACATATATACACACACATACATATGTATGTACATATATGTGCATGCATATAAACGTTTTTGCAAATTGAAACGCTGTGTATGCTAGTTTTTTTCTACTATAAATATTAGTGGTTTTATTGTCACAGGTCATGTTAGTGTGGGTGTAATGTCTTTTGTTTTGGTCAGGTCTTTTTCTTTCCAAATTAAGATGTTTTTATAATGTATAATATAGATCACATTTTCCCAATAGTGAAGAGATAGGTATTTTCTCTTCAGTTAAAGCCTACCACATATTGAGAAGTTTTCTGTTTTGGGTGTCTGTCAATATTAACAAAAAATAATTCCTAATTGGCTTAATGACTATCATTTGTTATCCTCTTTGCTTGTGGCTCTGCCTGCTGTGAGTAGGGCCAAACAGACACCCCTGCATCCTTGCAGTCACCTGAGCCAACCAATATGATTAACATGTTGGATCCCAGGGGCAATATAAAATAGTTCCTTCTGGGTGACAGAGATGAAGAAAGCTGCAATACTTTGCCAAATTCCTTTACAATAACCTTGTGTGACCACTGAGGAAAGTGCCTAACAAGCACATAGTTTACAGTGTAATACAAGTTGCTGAGTAAAGTTGTCATCCCTATTGTTTTAAGTGTTTAGTATGGAAGTCCAGGAGTGAGATTCAGGCTTCTCACTACTGCCACTTCTTTAGTGCCTTTTTCTCTATTTCAGTAGTTGAGACTAGTTAGGAACAATTTACTTTCACCTTAGAAGGAATGCAGTATACTCTCCCAATTATTGCCCCATGGTCCTTTGTATTTCCACTTTAGTGGATCAGACCACTAAAATGGCCTCCACTTCCTAAGGGCATTGATCTCTTTTATTAGATTAATGACTTAATGTTGACCAGGCTGGATGTGGCTACAGTGACAGAGATTAGATGGTGGTCTACATGAGGGATAATTAATAGGAGATCAACTCTAATAAAATCTATGTTCTAGCATGCTTAGTTAAGTCTTGCAGAAAACAGCGAGTAAAGAAAATTCAAATAATTCTAGACAGAATCCATATCAAATCACTGACCCTCATTTCTCCCCAGTCTAGAAATGAAATTCAGAGAATACTCATTCCCTGAGTGACATCCATAGGTCTGATGACTGAATGTTCTGTGGCCTAGAGAGAATAGGACTGGACAAAGTATCTCTCCTTTATGTGTAGAATTGAGGAATTTTTCTAGTGCTTGCTACTAAATACAGTGGTTTGTGGGACATGTCAGCACCCATGAGAACCATCATATATCTTCTGTTAAATTAAGCAAACAGATTGAGGCCATTACAAGAATGGCAGATTTTGAAGAGCGATCTGTCAATCTGGATCAGGGGGCCATGATACTATTTTGTGCTGTGTATAGAACAATATGATCTCCATAACTAAGGATGAGGCAGCTACTTCTGCCAAAAAGGGATCCTCATGCCATTTCAAGGGATTGAGGCCCCCATATGTGACTTGGTGTCAAACCTGAGTTTGTGGATGGAAGTGAAAGCTTTTGTGAATCTTTGGCTAAAGAAGGAGACATTTTCTCAGTAGAAACCTCTAAAGGGAGTCGATGTTTTGTATTACAACTTGCTATGGCTTCTGGGGAGAGGAATGCCCTGAGCAAGTGGGCCAGATGCCACTGAGGGAGTGGCAATGTAGTAAGTCTCAATATCATCACTGGCCCTGGGACAAGGCCAGTACAGATTACCCTGGTGCATAATGAGTATCATTTATAGAACTGTCATTATCTGTGTAGTAGCCCTGATGTTTCTGTTGATGCTCTTACCAAAACACTAAGTATGAACTTTAAAGATTTGGTATCAGACCCCACATGCCAAATTGTTTAAATTGGAAACTCACACCTTTGAAAGTGGAAAGGTGAGTGAAACTAGTGTTTCTGGTCTTTGTAATCTTCAGTACTCTATTACTCCTTCAGAGAACTATTGTAGTGCTTTGCTGTGTATGTGTGTGCATGCATGTATGTGCACACATACATGCATGCATGTGTCTTTGCTTGTGTTTTAATATTTCTTTAAAAATGAAATGCTGTCTATTCTAGGCATCCTGTGTTTCTGAGATTAAGATTACCCAACAATGACCCTGAAAGCATTTTAGAGGCAGCTAAGTGGTGCAGTGTATAGAATGCTGTGTTTGGAGTCAGGAAGACTCATCTTTTCTGAGTTCAAATCTGGACTTACATCCTTACTAGCTGTGTTACCCTGGGTAAGTCACTTAACCCTGTTTGCCTTAGTTTCCTCATCTGTAAAATGAGTTGGTGAAAGAAATGGCAATGCATTTCAGGATCTTTGCCAAGAAAACTCCAAATAGGGTCACAAAGAGTTGAATACTACTGGAAATGACTGAACAGTGAGTGAATAGATGGCACAAAGAATAAAGCAGTGAATGTGGAATCAGGAAGACCTGAGTTCAAATCTGACCTCAGGCACTTACTAACTTTGACTGTGGGAAAGTAATTTAACCTTTTGTTTGCCTTAGTTTCTTCATTGTAAAATAGAGATAACAGTACCCCACTCCTGGGGTTTTTGTGAGAATCAAATGAGGTGATATTTGTAAAGCACTTAGCACAATTCCTGGCAGTGTAGGTGCTATATAAATGTTTTTTCCTCCCTTCTTTCCACTTCCCATTTAAGTGGGAGAAGGTCCTCTAGATTTTAGGATCTTACCACTAAGGGGCAGGGTGTGATAGAAGCAATATATCCTAGGGCCTTGACACAAAATCTGGGCTAGCTTTTCCTACATTGCTACCCAATGCAGGAAGTTTTTTCCTTTAAAAAGGTATTCAGTCTATCCCAAGACATAATTCATTTAAGGGACTGAAGCTTAAATCTTTGATTTGATTTCTGGTTCACGTAAGTACATACAAAAGGACTGTCCAGTGAAGTTTTGGGACTGATTTAAGAGTTATATAACTTCCAGAAATAAGATGGTATCATCTCTTCTTTACTCTGACCTTATTAGACAACATCTGAAGTATTATGTTCAGTTTTGCTTACCATAGTAAAGATAAGATGAAGACCATCCATAGAAGACATCAGGATATTGAAGAACACTGGATTTGTGTCATATGCATGTTAAATGAAAGATCTGTTAATGTTTAACCTGAAGAATACCAACAGATTGGGGTTAGGGAGTGTGGTAGCTGGTTTCCAGGGCATTTGAATGACTCTCGACTTACTCTGTTGGTTCTAGAGGGTGCACTAGGAGCAGTTGGTAGATAGTGAAAAGAAACACTTGTAGATTTGGTGTAAGGAAAATACTTCATAATAATTAGCAGTGCCCAGAAAGTAGAACAGGCTCTACTGCAAGGTAATGGGTTTTCTTCCCTTGGAGGTTTTTAAATGAAGGCTGAGTGATACCTTTTTTAGTTATGTAATAGAGAGGATTTTTCTTTTCATTTTGTTTTTTATTCATGAGTTTTGACTATATGGTGATTAGAATCCTTTCCACTTCTGAAATACTGATTCTGTGACCTATACTTTTCCAGCACCAAGTAAAACAAGCCATGTTTTTTTCTAAATATTGTGGTTCATTATAACCTCAATAGCATATAATTTAAAGATCTTTTTTAAGCAGATAGAAAATTTTAGATTTATATAGTGCTAGAAAATGCATTTGAATCATAGTTCCTGGAGGGTGGCTCAACTTGGCCACATGGTAGGAACTAGAAGACCCAGATCTCTCACAGTTGTTCTACTGAAGTTCTAAAAATAAACCAGAAGGAGCAGTGATAAATAAAACACATATCAGAAAGCTGTGATCTTTCCTTCCAGCTGAGCACTGCACAAGAAAACTTTTAGAAGTTTGGAGACTCTCTGAGTGGAAACAAGCCAGGAGAAGTAGAAACCATAGTGCCCAGGCAGCCCATTCTAGAGCCACAGTTGGAGAAAGGGCCACTACAGTATCCAGGTAGCCATTCCTAGTGCCAGAACAGTGGGCAAAGCTAGTCCTACAGCTAAAAATTATAATTTCCTGACCACAGTTGCCATAGATGCAGCAGGAGATAGGTCCAGGATAGCACGTAGGAAGTGAGACACCTGCAACTTCAGAGGACATCTACAGTCGGTATAATTGACAATGTATGGTTGGGATTTACCAAGGCCACAGTATGAAATGGAGTTCTCAGTGGGGAACTGTTCAAGGAGAAAGAGACAGGAAAGGAGCCTAGGCCAATGACTAATCTAAACTACCTGGAAGATTTGGTAAAAGCTAGAGATTCTTAGAGAAGATGAAGCCTACTCCTAGCCACTGCATCAAGAATGTGAGAAACATGGCTAAGGTGGAAATATTTTTAACATAATTGTACATGTATAAACTGTATCAGATTGCTTGCTGTCTTAGGGAAGAGAGAGGAAAAGGAGGGAGGCAGGAAAATTTAGAACTCAAAATATTACAAAAATGAATGTTGAAAACTATATTTACATGTAAGTGGAAAAAAATAAAATACTATTAACTGGGGAAAAAAGAATATTAGAAGCAGAAACTGTCCAGACTACAGAGGCAGCAGGACCAGGCAGGGTTGACCATCTCATCCAATGGCATGGGAAGGAGCAGAATCTGATACAAGCAGAGCACCAATCCAGAATCTGAGCCTGGAAAGATAAGTTAATAGAAGAAAATGTTAGAACACAATAAATAAATAGAATGGGTTGAGAGAAGCCTAAGGAATAAGTCCAGAAAAAAAGTATAATCCACCAGTAGTTTTAGTAGAGTTTCAGAGAAAAAAAAATGTGCCTAAGTAGCTTAGAACTAAAAGAATCCCTGGAAGAAATAAAGTAAGGGGCAATAATAAGATACAAGTTTTGGAGGGAAAAAAAAAGAAAACAGATTTCCAAAAATAAATAGATGGTAGAAAGATGATGGTGGTGTATGCCCTGGTAAACTAGAATGGAATAATCCAAACTCAACTCCATAGATATAAAATATTAGAACAAATAAAAAGACTGAAAAAATAAAAGAAAATGATCTATCAGAAACAATTATCTTAGAAAACACATCAAGGAAATATAATTTAGGAGGCATTTGATTTCTTGAAAATCATGACTAAATAAATTAAAAAACAAAAAAATAAGATGCCACATTTTTGAGTCATGTGTATAGAGATGATAATGGAAACCATTGATGAAATCATGAAGTAAAACAATAGAGATGGTGAAGACTAAAAGACCAAAGACAGCCTTTGGGGACTCCTACAGTTAGCAGGCATGACGTGGATGAAGAGTCAGCAAAGAAGATGATGAAGTAGTGAGACAGGAGAAGAACTGGGTGGTTGCTGAAGAGCTTGTGAAAGAGGCTTTAGAGAGAAGGAAGTGAATAATGCTCAGACTTTCCTTAAATAATGTTTTAAGAGAGACATTCACAAGTCATACTTTGTTCTGCTCAAAATATACGTACATACAAAACATAGAGCTTCTTGAGGGCAAAGACTGCTTTTTGCCCCTTTTTGTATCCTCATCGATATCAGTAGCTTGAGTCTGTAATGTTTGGCCTGATATTAAGTGATCCTTAGAATTCTGATTTATTTCGGGAAGGTAGAAAGCATTTTAGTTTAGTTTTGGTGGCCCTGATCACATTTTTTCAACTTGGTACTTTAATTTTGTGTTTCTTTGTCATTGATATAAACCAAGAACCACTGCAGGTCTTTCATCTTTGTTATGTTGAAATTCCTTGAAAAATGATGGATGTGAGAACTTTTTCTAGAAACCATGATGGAATTTCCTTTTTACATGTTGTCTTAAGGGGACACAGAGATCTTTGAATTTGTTGTGTTTTTTAAGCTAGTGTTTGACTGCTTAAGCATGTACATACATAAACACATACATATATTTAAATAGCCAATATTGTGTGTGTGTGAATCAATAAACACTCATGCCAGGTACTGTGCTAATCCTGACAATACAAAAGGAGGCAAAAATGGTCCCTGTCCTCAAGGAACCTGTAATCTAATGGGGGAGACAACACACAAACAAATATATACAAAGCAAGCTGTATAAAGGATAAAATAAAATAATTAACAGAGGGGATGCACTGGAATTAAGAGGGGTTGTGATGGCTTCTTGTAGAAAGTAAGGTTTTAGTTGGTATGTAAAGGAAGTCAACTAAACAGATATGTGTGTATGTATGTAATATCTGTGTATATGCACACATTAATAGTTCAGTAATTGTAAATCTATTAGAATACTGGGAAAAAAACCTTATTATCTGTGACTTTAGGAAAGTCACTTCCTGAATTTACTTCCTCATCTCTAAAGTAGGAGATTGATATTTATATATTACCACCCTCATGGAATTGTTGGGAAGCAAATATAGTGTAGTTTTCAATGTGCTACATGACATTTTTCAAAATCTCTTCCAGTGAAAGGTCTGGCAAGTTCTACCAATATGGAAACTTCTGGTGACTGACTTGGGACTAATATTTTGGGACAATGGAAGAAACGAGAATGTGGAATCAGGAATGATGATGATGATGATGATGGAAAGTATTCATATAGTGCCTACAATGTGCTACGCATTGTGCTAAGTACTTTACACATATTATCTTGTTTTACCTCACAATAACCCTGGGAAGTGTAATTATTATTATTCCCATTTTGCAGTTGAGGGAACTGAGGCAAATAGAGATTAAGTGGCTGGCCCAGATCACATAGCTAGTAAGTGTCTGAAGCTAAATTTGAACTTAGGTCTTCCAGACTCCAGACACAGCCCTCTATCTATTGCAGTACCTACTTGCTTTCTTCAAACTGAGAGTTTGAGTCCTGCCTCAGATACTTACTCTGTGACCCTGAGTAAATCTTTTAACTCTCGGAGTGGCCAGGTGGCTCAGCGAGTAAGAGCACCGGCTCCAGTGTCAGCATGACCTGGAGATCAAATCTGGGCTTAGACGCTCAGCACCACACCCAGAAATAACTGGCTGTGTAACCTTGAGCAAGTTACTTAACCCCGATTGCTTAAAAAAAAATCTTTTAACTCTCTTTCTTATCCCTCATCTGTAAAATGGGGATAATAGCATCTGTATCTCAGGATTCCTGTGAGGATTAAATGAAATTACTTGCAAGCACTCGCAAAACAAAAGTGCTCTAGAAATACTTTGCTGCTGCTGTTGCTGTTGTTATGTTGTTGTTCTAGGGCTAGCCTAACTCGGTTATGGAAAGGCTCATCTCTTGTATATTGGCTGCCAAGTAATGAATGTTTCTGGCCACAGATGTTCACAATAACCATTTTGTAAGATGTTGAGGTGTTATAATCTGTGTTAGTGGAAGGAAACACCCCATCCCCTGAAATTGCAGATCCTTTAAAGATGAAAAAACACGTATAATTACTACCAAAGGCAAATTTGTCTGTGGAGCCCTCAAGCATTTTGGCTCACTTACTTATGGCTGTTAAAATGATATTACCAAAGCTAGAAGGTATGGAACTCAGACAGTGTCTCAAATTCACCACTTTCCTAGGCTAGGGGAAGAATAGAGGGGAGAAGAGTTCAAACTTCATCTTGTCAAGTACAGCTAAAGGGCCCTTTCATAAATTGTGCATAGGAATGGAAAAGTGAATGAGGAAGTCACCTACTGAAAGGAAGAAACAGTTTACTGAATTCTAAGTTCAAGTGACTAGTTCTGTCTGAGTGAGAGGTGGTCATTTTCTCCTGTGGGCTCTCCAACATTTAGTAGCAAATGCTCTCTATGTTGATAGTTACATGGTATATGCCATTTTTGAATCACTAAAAGGTATGTGTAAACACCCCAACATGTAACTTTTTAACATTCCAAAAGGGCTTATTGAAGAATAGTATATATGTGTGTACTATGTGTGTGTGTGTATGTATATTAGTCTGTCATATCATTGAAGGATAGTGGATACAGGAAATTTAAAATCTACTAGGGTCCTTTCAGGGGCTTCCTGGTGAGAGGCATGCTTTTTCATGTCTTTTGAGTCCTTAGGCCTATACCAGCCATCAACTTCCAAGGATAGCATATTCAGGGGACCTGGGAAGTAGTGGTTATCTCTATTTGGGCAACCTGTACAATTCAGGTGTTAATTTTTTCTATAGATTTTTGAAGAATTGGGTAGCAAAGACTGCTCTGCAAGTATTTGTGGAATAAATTATAAAAGATGAGGGGAAAACCCTGGTAAAATTTTATTACATATATTCTAAGATTATATGTGGCTCTACTGAGAAAAAATTATCTCTTAATCTTCTAGCAAAAAGGATTACAGTAAACCATACTCAATGCAAATGTTTCTTCTGCTTAGGAAAGGAATCTCCTCATATGGGGGGCTGTTCTTTCAGTTTCAGTAGACAATAAGTGATAAATAGATGCAATTCCACACCAGGGATTTAGTCTAACTCCTACATGTAGAAATTCATCTATTATAAGACCTTGAACTGTGAGGTGGGTCACCATATTCACATAATGCAGAAGCTGAGGTAGTCTTTTAAATAGGATAGGTAGAAAACCATTATTTTCTACTTATCCTTTGATATGTTGATGCATTTGCAATATCACTGATATGAGCACCTTCTTCTGTGGTCAAGGTTAACATGCTTTCATGCCTTGTTATTCTGTGTGACTTTTGTTCATACCTTCCTGTAAAGCTCCCTTTGGAAGTGGGAGGAAGTCCATCTCCTCAGCTAGAGGCCTTCTTCTAGTTTTCGACATTGCATGGTCATTAGTGGAGACCATGGTCACTGCATCAGTCAACTTTTGTTCTTGCTATATAACTGCCCCAATTCCTTATATTTATATATGTGTATGTGTATATATATATACATATACATATATATATTTCTGATTATATGCTTTATGCCTTTTTTGGAGTTCTTTATTATTTTGTTGTACTCTACCTATGTTTATTACATACCTCTCCTTTGTCCTTCAGGTAAGCTCTAGCTTTAATTTTTCAGAGATTTTAACATTCCAGGACTAGCAGCCATACAGCATAAAAAGAATAGTGCAATGACATATAACTTTGATGATCCATTGATCCTTAATATCATGCTTAGCAGAAAAAAGGGGAGATGCACACTTCAAAAGCCATCAAAAGTGTTTTTTTTTTAAAAGCAATTGGGGTTAAGTAACTTGCTCAAGGTTACACCGCCAGTTATTATTTCTGGGTGTGGTGCTGAGTATCTGAGCCCGGATTTGATCCAGGTCATCCCGACACTGGAGCCAGTGCTCTTACTCGCTGAGCCACCTGGCCGCCCCTAAGCAATTGGGGTTAGTAACTTGCTCAAGGTTACATGGCCAGGTGTTTCTGGGTGGGTGCTAAGTGTCTGAACCCGGGATTCGATCTCCAGGTCTTCTCAACACTGGAGCCGGTGCTCTTACTCACTGTGCTACCTGGCCGCCCCCAAAAGTGTTTTTCAATGTTGTCAATGATGAAAAGAGTCAAATTGGAAGAGGAATTAACCTATAGAAGGTGAATTCTTCTAGAAGGTATCTTTTATGGAAGACATTGATTGATTGTGTTAAGTCCCAAAACACACAACCACCTGAATGTGATTTATAATCATATTATCACTCACATGAATTTGACCTGTGTTGGAGAAGAGTGGCAGTTAGGTGAGAATTCCCATTTTCTGTTGGAAAGATTGTGATATACAATTAAATAGACAAAACAGGGGGCCAGTCCATCACTACAAAGATTTTGAGACAAACACAATGAATAGACAATGAACTTGACCCAGAACTGAAGAGCAGTAGGAAAACTAGCTAGATTTCCATTGGAAAACTGCATAATACTTTTAAAAAGCTCAACCTTCTTTCTTAAACTAAGGCCTATTTTTTTTAACACAAGTATTACGCTTTGTACCAACTGAAAAACGTGGGTGTATAGATTTGAAGCAATTTTCCAAAGCTATTTCATTTCTCCCTATCTGCTTGTGGTTAAACTCACTTTCAAGTTAGAGTTTTGGTGTCAGGCTTCTTCCTCTCTTCTGAAACTCATTTAATGGCTCCCTTACCACTCCCAGAATAGCATCAATTCAACAATTCATTTCAACGAGCATTCAATCATTAGTAACAGCCAGCCTCCTATTATTACTTCTGAGTTACTGATACAGGTGGATGGGAGAGATTTGTGTGTGTCATACTGTTCCATGGAGGATTAATGTCCTCATGAACTTAAGAAAGAGGCTTCATCCCTCTTTCTGTATAACTTTCACCTCTTTGTGAAGGTGTTTTCTTTATTGTGTCTCATTGGTGACATATGTTTTTCTGTTAGAAACTGACACTTGTGATCGTAGAACTACTGCTTGAAGGAGTCCAGTTTCCTCATCTTCAAGATAAAGAAATCGAGACCCGAGGAATTTGAATGCCTTTCATATGGCCCCTCAGACTATAAACACCGGAGACAGTATTTGAACACAGGTGCCCACTACTGTACTTCCCAAATAAAATTTAAGATGGTTCAAGAAAAAACTAAGTCAGACAGTATTAGCTTGCCTTTTATCATGCTTTATAATTAATTTATAATGTGACACCATGTATACAGGCAGTGCAAAGCTCTCCATTTCCACTTACAAATGAGGAAACAGACTCAGACTTAGCGATGTCCTATAATTCTTGTTATTAAGTAGCAGAGCTAGTCTCCCAGGTCTCTAGACTCCATATTCAATGCTCTTTCATGTAGGTCACATAGCATCCTAGTACTCAAAAGTTATACAGTGAACTTTGGACCCTTTTGTTTTCACTTCAATGATACACTTATTATATAATATAATATATAATTTTCTATGTTTTATTACCTATTGTGGATATAATTTCCATAAAGGTCAGGGGTACTGATTTTCCTAAATTGTTCTTATCTTGGCAGCAATCAACATAGTGATATGCACATGGATGAATGCATAGTAAATGGCTATTGAATGATTGACTGACTGATTGAATAAATGAACAAATGAATTAATAAGTGAGTTGAAACAGTGGATTTCTTTGGTTTCAGAAAAATGCATCAACTAAAGGGACATGGTGACACCTATTTGAACTAAATTATTTTGTCGAGCATGCTGTTTATTTGACCTTTCCTCACTCAGGAAATAATTCTCCCCCATCAGGGCCGACCCCTTTGGCACTTGGCTCAGTTCCTGTACAGCTGGCAGCACGGAGGCCACACCACCACCACATGTGTCTTAATCCCCAATTCCCCAAACTCAGGCTATACTCTGGCAAGGTTGTATTTCTTCATTAGCTATTCCCAGGGCCCAGGAAGTCCCAAAGGATGTCAGAGTACATTAATTTTTATCATAACATGGAATCTTTCAGGTCTGAATGGCAGCACACAGCTGTCAGGGGCTTTCTGAACTCGATTACAGCTCCATATATCTCTAGGCAAAACAGAGGAAAGAGTTGTCATTGGCAAGGGAAATGTACAAAATGCATGAGATGTTTTATTGTTTGAGTGACTTGACCATGCTCTTAAGCACAGTTCCCAAATAATTTTTCAATTGTCCATGATGGTTTCACCTCCCCACAATTGAGCAACTTGTTCATTGCAAACTTATGCAGTGGTTTTAAAAAAGCATTCTTTACATAATGGTACTTAAATAATTGTATGGTACTTACAGCTACCCCATAAATATGTACACAATAAGTATTTCCGTATATTTAGAGCAGAATGCCTGTTTAGGTGGTATTGTAGCTCTTCATAAATAATGACTTGTATTGCTTAATATTATTTTATGTCTATGGTATATAATGTTAATTTGCAGGACTTGCTGATGCATTTCTGGGAAGGCTACTAGATTTCTCTTCGTTGTCTAACTACTTACTAAGTAAATCATTTTATCTACTGTGTTTTATTTAGCAGAAAAGTGGTAATAGAATTAGAATCAAAGAATTTTGGATCTGGAAGAAACTTTATATTATCAAATAGAATATGTTAATACACAGAAGGTTGGCATTGAAATGGACTTTAGAAAATAGAATGTTTCAACATAAAACATAATATGTTAGAATAGGTCACATACATCAGTAATATCCTAAAGATACTAAGTGTTTTCCTCTGTAGTATATGCTCTGGTGTTTCTATGCCAAATCCCCCTTGCACTAATGAGTTAGGTCCCCAGAGCATGGCTATTGCATCCCCCAGGGCTCTAAGGATAGCCCTGAGGGTTTGGGGGGTTATTTTTATTTCTATAGCTCACACTGGTGTGTTTCTTACCATGATTATGAGTTGATTATTAGTCACAATTGAGCAACATGTTAGAAAGCAATATTTACTAAGGCACTAAAGGAAGAACTGTTTGAACAAAGCACTCCCGTAACCCCCCACCTCCAAGTCTGTCACACCCTCTCCCACAAAAGTCTCATACAGAGTCCATAGGAAAGCGAGCTTGAGCTCCCATGTTCTTCAGAGCTCTTTTGGCTGCTGGAAGCCCATTTCTGAGGTGCTCAAGCTGTTCTGCTCAGGTCCAGGTTGTGTCTTTACTGGACTCCATGTGAAAACCCCCTTATCCCATCCAACTGCTTTGATTGCTGGGGAAAATGTGAGGATTCCAATGGGAAGTAGCAAATACTAGTGACCTTTACAATCTCTTGGGGGGGATGAAGGAGGAGGGCAGAGAGGCAACAAAGTACCTAGGCCTAAGTGTCTCCTACCCCTGACCATGGCTCTTTGAAAGGAAGGGATAATTTCAGATTCTTTATATTTATCTTCCTAGTATCTAACACAGACATTGGCATATAGTAGGCACTCAATATTTGTCGACTGATTACAATCTGAAAGGGAAAGAAACATCATTATTTATTAAGTCAATATCTTGTCTGAGTGAGCACAACGCTCATGAAGTCACAGGAGCTGTGAAATCTGGTAGGGATATGAGAAATATAGTCTCAACTCACTCATTTTAGTGCTTGAGAAACATTCTGAGGTGGAGCTTGGACTCAAATCCAGGTCTCCTGACGTCTAGTAATGTTCTTCCCATTACAGCATGTTGCATTATTTGGAAAATTCTTTAGCTGGCATTGTTGTACAATTGTGTAATTTCCTAATTGAGGACGTAGTTTGGGGAGTTGGGAAAAGTGTTAACTGAATTTTTATTACTGCTTAGACTATCTAATTTCATGAGATTATACAGAGAATTGTTTCAAGGGTATAAAACACTTTATTAATAATCATTTCCTTTTAAAAATCATGTCATGTGTACTTTATTCACAAAACATGGCAAGTACAGTGGACACTTTTGGAGTTTCATTTAAAAAATCAAAACCTGTTTTATAGTTGGAGAACCTGAAACACATAGAAATAAAGGAATTTGTTCAAAGACCAGAACCAATTTCTTCCTTCCCTGCCCCACCCCAGCAGCTCCTAGACTTTATTCACGGTTGCTCAGGAGCAACCCTAGAAAGTAATCAGAGTGCTGGCAAGGTGATCTCAAAAATTGGTCTGGCAATTTGAAAGCGGGATGTTGGTGGTGAGTGTACACTTTAGCATGAGAGTTGAGAGTGGAAGAATGCTGGGACTGAGAACCTTCAACAGAAGACACCCTGGGCTTTCATAACCCCCTGTTGGTCATCATGCTGTGTTCTGGTTATAGAATTTGTGGCTTGATTTGTTTGGAGGAGCTCCCTACAGAGCTTATATACAGCATGGAGCAAGTAATACTGAGAGTGATTAAAACAAATTTGATCTACAGTGCCTGGTACATAATAAGTGCTATATATGTTAGCTATTTATTACTTGTATTATCATTGTTGTTGTTGTCATAATTATTAGCATACTTTTGGGATGCTCTCAATTACTGTTTATCTGAACTGTAAGTACAGCAGAACTTGACTTTGTTTCTATTCCTGAAAAAAGGGGCCCCAGGCCATCTGATGCTTAATAATTTAGTCCTCTCTCCCTAATTTTCTACCAGAGGGGCTTAGATGAGAAGTAATTTTAATAATAACTATACTACTGTAATCTTTACAAATATTTTGCATATATAGAATTTTCTTATTGCAGCCTCTCAACAACCCTGTAAATTATTACAAGTGTGAATATACCCATTTTACAGATAAGGAAACTGAAGCTCATGGTGGTTTAAGTGATGAGGTTACTTGCCATTGAGTGTTATGAGCAAGATCTAAATGCAAGTATCTTCTGGTTCCATAAGAAACATTCTTTTCACTCTCACCATCTTGTCTTAAAGCTATATAACTAGGAATTGTAAGGACTAGAACTCAAATCCAGGTTTTCTGACTCCCAGGTCCTGTATTCTATCTAATCCTTTCTCCTATTGCTCTGAACTCAGTTTGACTATCTATCCAGATTGCTTCTAGGAAATTGGATTTTCCCTATTGTTAATTTCCTATCAATGACACTGTAACCTTGGGGGTTTCTGATCTTGCTACTATCATTGCCTCTGTACCCTTCTCTTCCATTGCTTTTTTTCTGCCTCAGTCTTCAATTTTTAACCCTATTCTCCTGACCTAGCATAAAAGTAAAGTGAGGGTCTGATCTAATAGGTATCCTAAGGTATTCCAGTTGGGACAGTGGAATCTAAAGCAGAATGTAATGTGATTATTGAAATTTTGCACTTAGAAAAACCTTGGTGAAAGAGATAATTCACTGACTACGTCTCCGTCTATTCCCATGCCCACCCTTTAATGTCAGAAATAACTGTGACTGCTGATAGAGTTACACATTATGTGATGGAAAAAAATGCAGTCTGTGTCACATACATGAAGCCACTTTTTAAAGAAATAACCCCCCAAATCATCTTTCTATTTTCTGTTAAGTATATGTACCGACTTTCTGGAATTCACTATAAGAAGTTGTAAATGATGCATGAAATGAAAAATTCCTGATAGTCCACAGGGGATAAACAATGTTGCGCTCTGCTCTTTGTTATTTCTTCGGATTATTTTCTTTCCCTTGCATTTAAAAAATTTTGTTTTTATTATTTGGCTTGGTTTTTCTGGGCTGTTTAATTCACCTTTGTTTAATTATTGTTTCAATATTTTATGCAACCCCTCAAGTATCTGAAAATGTTGGCACTTTAGAATAGAGAAGAGTTAACAGCTTTGATTTCAGATAAAATTTCAATATCTCACTACTCATAATTGCACATTTTCTTTTCACTTTTTAATTATTTGTTTATTTTTACTTTTCATTGCCTTTTCTCCTTATTCTTTATCTCATTCTGAAGGTACTGAGAGAAAAGAAATCTATAGGCTTAGCCCTCATCTCGTCACTTTGACCAATGTCATTTCTCAATGACACATGTCATTAATACTTCAATACTTTGATTTTTTCATTATCTCATCAGTAATATCCCTTTCTCTCCTATGCAGATCAAAACTCATTTACATTGTCTTATCCTGTTTTGTTCTTTGTCTTAAAATTCTGTAAATCCTCGATAAAGGATTCATCCAACTTGCTGGAGTCCTTCCTTTGGTTCTTTCATTGTTCTGTAAATGCTCGTATGGTTCTTGAGTTGTCCGTCAGTTATCTTTTCCTTTCGTTATATAACTAGGACATTACCTTTTCTAGACACATATTACTTTGATGTTCTTAAGCAAAAACCACTATAATATATTGAATCTATGCTATAAAATTCAACTGATTGCCTGAGTTACCGATTGCACTATTGTTCCTTTCAGACTAACTGCCCCATGGATTATTGTTTCACCTAACATCATTTTTTTTCCTGAGGAACAAATTAAGAATGTTAGAAAGAATATATCTACAACTGAAAATAGAAAAGAATATGTTTATGTAAATTTAAATTCATAGTAATGCAGTTTATTTCTCTTGTATATTTGTGGTTGTCACAAAGCCACAAAATCTGAGTCTAATGAAAATTGATGCCAGACCAGCTAGAATTTCATAAGAGAAAATAATTTTTCCTTTGGAAGAATCACAGAATTTCAGAATTTAAATGGTGTTCTCACTGACTATACAGTGCAACCTATGATTGAAAAAAGTAATCCTCTCCACAACCTACCCAACAAATGATCATCTAGTGTTTACTGGGAATCCTTCAAGAAGGGTGAACCTAATATTTCCTCTGCAGCCTGTTTCATTTTGGAACTGCTCTACTGTTAGGAGGTTTTTCTTTTTATCAAGTCTAAGTTTTCTTCTTTTTGACTTTTCCCCATTGTTCCTAATTTTGCCTTTTACAGCCAAATAAAAGATGTCTAATTTTTCTTCCAAGACAACATTGGGGAGGGGGGCACAGCCAAGATGACAGAGTAAAAGCACTTACTTGGCTGAGCTCCTGCTCCAACCACCTCTAATACCTGTAAAATATGACTTTAAACAAATTTTAGAGCTACATAACCCACAAAGTGACAGGGAGAAATAAATCTCATGGTGAATACAGCCTGGCAGATTAACAGGAAGGGTCTATTGCACCGAGCTGGGAGCCGAGCGGAGTCCTAGATGAGCTGTGTGGTCCCAGAGCTGGGGTGGCCCCAAGTACTGGCACAGACTGGCCAGGCAGACTTCAGGAGAGTAAATCACCAACAGCTGTGTCAGTTTCCAGACTACTTAACCCATGAACACCAAAGAGAAAGTAAAAGGTCAGTGGGGAACTCTGTTGGAACCGGACCTGCTGGACCTGTTGGTCTGGCCCCAGGCCCTGGGACAAGAGGTGGCAGAGGCGCAGTGGTTACAGCTGCTGCTGTGTGGCTGCCTTGGGAGCTCCTGGCTTGCATATTGTAGGGGGACCAAGCGACCATTCAGAGGGTAATTTCTCTTGCTTTGACCTGTGTGGAACTAGGTCTCAGTTTTGGGTGGTGGTCCTGGTGTGTGGCCAGTGTGCCAGAGCTTGGGGTTTCTATAAAGAGGGTGCCCTCCTCATAGCTCTGACAACATTTGTGAAAATCCCAGCATTTAGGGCCACAGCTCTCTCCATTTTGGAAGCAGAGTTCTACTGTGGCAGAGAGCTTAAAATTCAAGTAATTGGCTGTCAAGATGAGCAAGCAGAGGAAGTGAAATCAGACCACAGAATCCTTTCTGTGGGAACAAAAAGGATAAAAAAATAAAACCAGAAGAAGTCAACAAAGTCAAAACTCTTGCATCAAAAGCTTCCAGGAAAAATATGAACTGATTACAGGGCATGGAGGATCTCAAGAAGGATTTTGAAACTCAAGTAAGAGAAGTAGAGGAAAAATTGGGAAGAGAAATGAGAATGACGCAAGAAAATCATGAAAAGTGAGTCAATAGCCTGCCAAAGGAGACCCCAAAAAATAATGAAGAAAATAACACCTTAAAAAATAGACTAAATCAAATGGCAAAAGAGGCCCAAAAAGCCAAAGGAGAAGAAAACCTTAAAAAGCATAATTTCCCAGATGGAAAAGGAATTTTAAAAACTCACTGAAGAGAACAATTCCTTTAAAATTAGACTGGAGCAATTTCTAGCTAATGACTTTGTGAGAAATCAAGATAGTATAAAACAGATCTAAGCAAATGAAAAAATAAAAGGCAGTGTGAAATATCTCATTGGAGAAACCACTGACCTGGAAAATAGATCCAGGAGAGATCATTTTAAAATTATTGGACTACATGAAGTCGATGATCAAATAAAAGAGCCTAGAAATCATCCTTCAAGAAATTCTCAAGGAAAATTGCCCTAATATTCTAAAACTAGAAGGCAAAATAGAAATTGAAAGAATTCACTGATCACCTCTTGAAAAAGATCCCCAAAAGAAAACTCCTAGGAATATCATAGCCAAATTCCAGAGTTCCCAGGTAAAGGAGAAAATATTACAAGCTGTCAGGACGAAACAATTTGAGTATTGTGGAAACACAATCAGGATAACACAAGATCTAGCAGCTTATACACTAAGGGATTGAAGGGCTTGGAATTTGATATTCTAGAGGTCAAAGGAGCTAGGATTAAAACCAAGAATCACCTGCCCAGCAAAACTGAGTATAATTCTTCAGGGAAAAATATGGTTATTCAATGAAATAGAGGACTTTCAAGTATTCTTGATGGAAAAAACCAGAGCTGAACAGAAAATTTGACTTTCATATACAAAAAGCAAGTGAAGCATGAGAACATAAATAGGAAAGAGAAATCATAAGGAACTTACTAAAGTTGAACTATTTTCATTCCTACATGGAAAAATGATAATTGTAACTTGAGACTTTTCTCAGTATGAGGATAGATGAAAGAAATATAATTATGTGTGTGTATATATGTATATATATATATACACACACACATACATATATATGTATATATAGGAGGGTGTATGTGTGTATAAATTTATATGTGAATGTGTCTATATGTGTGTACATGTACACATAGGCAGAGGTCACAGGATCAGTTCAATAGGAAGGGATTATATCTAAAAAATAAAATTAAGAGGTGGGAGAACAATATAATGAGAGGAGAAAGGGAGAGATAGAATAGGGTAAATTATCTCATATGAAAGAGGCAAGAGAAAACAATTACAGTGGAGGGGAAGAGGAGGAAGGTTATAGTGTCAACCTTACTCTCATTGAATTTGGCTTAAGGAGGGAATAACATACAGACTCAATTCGGTGTCTTTCCCTACAGGAAAGTAGGGAAAAAGGGGATAAGAGGGGGGATAATAGAAGGCAGGGCAGATTGGGGGAGAAGGTAGTTAGAAGCACACACTTTTGAAAAGGGACAGGGTCACAGTAAAAATAAAATAAGTGGGAAGGGATGGGATAGGATGGAAGGAATTATAGTTAGTTTTTCACAATATAACTACCATGGGAACGGTAACTGCACATGTACAACTTATATGGAATTGCTTATCTTCCCAGTGGGGGTGGGTGAGAAGGGAAGAAGGGAAGGGATCTGGAAATCAAAGTTTTAAAAACAGATGTTAAAAAGCATTGCTTTTTAAATGCAGCTGGAAATAAGATTTACAGGCACTGGGGTATAAAAATCTATCTTGCTCTACTAGAGGGGGGGATGGGGAAAGATATGAGATAGCAGATTGGGGTTGGGGTATTCAGTAGGCTTGCTCTCCTGGGGTGGGGGTAGGGGAAAGATGGGGAGAAAATTTGTAACTCAAAATCTTATGGATAAAAATAAAAAAAAATTTACAACTTTCATGTCCACTGTGAGCCTTCTTTCTTCCATGTTAAATATCACCTGTTCCTTAAACTTAATCTCAAGTGGCATCACCTTGAGACTCTTTCCCATCCTGGCTGGCTTTGGATCTTCCCTAGCTTATCATTGTCTGGTTGAAAATGTGGTGTCTAGAACCAAACACTGTCCTCCGGTTGTGGTTGGACTGGAGTAGATTTTATTACTGTCATGTGTGCCATTCCTGGTGCATCCAAAGATGGTGTTAACTCTTTTGGCAGTCATACACACTATTGAATCATGTAGTAAAAACAGATCAAAGCAAAAACCAATCAAAAAAAGATTTCTCTCAGCCTGCTGTCTGATCATGCCTCCTCATCTCTATTTTACTTGTGAAGTTATTTTTTAAGCCCAAATATAAGACTTTATTTAAATCTCATCCTATTTGATCCAGCCCAGTGTTCTAGCCTGTCAGCCACTGTGTAGGCTATTCTTCTCCACTCTGTCATCTTCAGAATAGATTGGGACCTCATCTCTGCCTTATTAAAGTCACTGATAAAAATGTGAATAAAGCAGCCCAAGTGCAAGCCGAGAGATAGATCCCTGTGGCACTCTATTGGAAGCTCCCTTCCAGCTTGACACAGATTGGTTAATAACCACTCTTTGGCCATCTGGTGTAGTATCAAGAACAGTAGTTCTGCAGTTGAGAACTTTTGGGTTGAATCCTGCCCCTCACACTACTTGTGTTACCCTGAGCAAGTCACTGAACCTCAGTTTTATCACCTGTAAAATAAGGAGTTCCTTCCAGTTCTAGTACTGTGGTTTTATGATGCCCAGTCATCCATAGTTGCAAGTAGTTTATCTTTCCCAGATCACTTGATCTTTTCATGAAGAATTTCACAAATGACTTTACCAAGAATTTTGCCAAATTTTAAGTAAAATGCATTCATACCAAGCCCCAATCTCTCTAATAACTGATTTTTAAAAGTATGTTATTTTAAAAACTTAACTTTTATTATGAACATAACAAAAATGAACACTTCAGTAAACAAAGAACAAAAAGGAGGATTTTATTTTAAAACTTTACTCTATTGCATATTTTAAAAGTGACTTGATCAAACCAGTACTAATTTTGCTGGTAGTCTTTTCTGGACTTCCTTCTGCTCTCCTCTGTGTATTTTAAAAATATTTCATCAATGTTCTCTTACAAGTTGGTTTTTTTTTTTTTTTGCATCAGTATTGGTATTTCACTAGTGCATCCCTCGGTAATAAATATACTCTTCAAAAAAAAAAAATTTCCTGTCCACAAATGAGTAAAATAAAATAAATTCTCAGATTAACCATTTGAAAATATATCTGCACTACTGCTCTTAAAGTTCTTCACCTCCCTACCAAAAGTTGAGAGGAATGTTTCATCATTAGTCACTTGTAGCCATGATATAGTCATTACCTCATTCAAAGTTCTTAAACCTGTTAAAGCTTTTTCTTTTACATTATTGTAATCATTGTATAAATTTTTCTTCTGGTTCTGCTCACTTTACTTTGTATCAGTTCCTAATAGTTTTTTTAGGTTTTGCTGAATCCATTTATTTTGAGATATTTTTCATAGTACAATAATATACCATTACATTAATTTATTGCAATTTGTTTATCCATTTCCCAACTGATAGACTCCCTTTTTGTTTCTAATTCTTTCATATTATGTTATAAAGTGTAGTTACAAATGTTTATATGTATATAGGGATTTCTCCTCCCCCCCTTTGACTTCTTTGAGATCTATGCCTAATACAAGTATTGCTTGGTGAACAATTATGCACATTAAAAAATTTTTTTTCTGAATGTATTTGTTTACTTTTAGTTTTCAGCATTCATTTCTACAAGGTTTTCTGTTCCAAATTTTCTCCCCATTTCTCCCCGACCTCCCATCCCAAGATGGCAAGCACACTGATTTCTCATTCCCCAGTCTGCCATCTCATATATCCCCCCTTATCCCTCCCCTTACCTCTTGCCTCATTACTTTCTGGTAGGACAAGATTGATTTCTATACTCCATTGCACATATATCTTATTTCCTGGTTGCATGTAACAAGTTTTTAACACTTGTTTTTAAAACTTTTGAATTCCAGATTCTTTCCCTTCTTCCCTCCTCACTCACCCCCACTGGGAAGACAGGCAACTCCATATAAGTTATACATGTGTAGTTATGCAAAACATTTCCATAATGGTCATGTTGTGAAAGACTATATCTTCCTGCATTCTATCCCCCCCCCATTTATTTTGTTTTCTGCTTTGACCTTGTCCCTTATCAAAACTGTTTGCTTCTGACTACCCTCTTCTCCCGATCTGTCCTGCCTTCTACCATTTTCCCCTCCCCTTATCCTTTTCCCCCTTGCTTTCCTGTAGGGTCAGATACCCAATTGAGTCTGTATGTTATTCCCTCCTTAAGCCAAATCCAATGAGAGAAAGGTTGACTCATTTTCTTTCACCTCCCTGTTCTTCTCCTCCATTGTAATAGCTTTCTTTTGCCTCTTTTAGGTGAGATAATTTACCCTATTC
>NW_027185771.1:33732828-33778798 GCF_028583685.1 Petaurus breviceps papuanus
CTCTTAATTTTATTTATTAGATATTATCCCTTCATATTCAACTCACCATGAGCTCTCTGTCTGTGTATTCATGTACACACACATATACATATATAACACACACATCCACCTATTATAAATACATATATATATATATATACATATACATATATATTCCCTTTAACTATCCTCATACAGAGAAGTTTCATGAGTTACAAATATTGTCTTTTCATGTAGGAAAGCAAAGAGTTCACCTTTAATAAGTTCCTTATGATTTCTCTTTTCTGTTAACTTTTTTATGTTTCTCTTGATTCTTGTATTTAAAAGTCAGACTTTCTGTTCAGCTCTGGTCTTTTCATCAAGAATGCTTGCAAGTCCTCTATTTCATTGAGTGTCCATATTTTCCCCTGAAGAATTATACTCAGTTTTGCTGGGCAGGTGATTCTTGGTTTTAATCCTAGCTCCTTTGACTTCTAGAATATCATATTCCAAACCCTTCAGTTCCTTAGTGTATAAGCTGCTAGATCTTGTATTATCCTGATTGTGTTTCCACAATGCTCAAATTGCTTCTTCTTGACTGCCTGTAATATTTTCTCATTTATCTGGAAACTCTGGAATTTGGCTATAATATTCCTATGAGTTTTCTTTTTGGCATCTTTTTCAAGAGGCAATCGGTGAATTCTTTCAATTTCTATTTTATTGTATGGTTCTAGAATATTAGGGTACCTTTCCTTAATAATTTCTTGAAAAATGATGTCTAGGCTCTTTTTTTTGATCATGGCTTTCAGGTAGTCCAAACAATTTTAAATTTATCTTTCCTTGATCTGTTTTCCAGGTCACTGGTTTTTTCAATGAGATATTTCACATTGCCATCTATCTTTTCAATCTTTTGGATCTATTTTATAATATCTTAATTTCTCATAAAGTCATTAGCTTCTATTTGCTCCAGTCTAATTTTGAAGTGATTATTTTCATTGAGCTTTTGAAGTTCCTTTTCTAACTGATCCATTCTGCTTTTTAAGGCATTCTTATTGGCTTTATGGACCTCTTTTGCCATTTGAGTTAGTCTATTTTTTAAAGTGTTATTTTCTTCAGTAATTTTTTGGGTCTCCTTTAGCAAGCTGTTTGCTTGTTTTTCATGATTTTCTTGCAGAACTCTCTTTTCTCTTCCCAATTTTTCCTCTACTTCTCTTACTCGATTTTCAAATCCTTCTTGAGCTCCTCCATGGCCTGTGACCAATTTATATTTTTCTTGGAGGTTTTGATGCAAAAGTTTTGACTTTGTTGTCTTCTGGTTCTATGTTTTGATCCTCTTTGTCACCAAAAAATAGATTCTATAGTCTGATTTCCCTTCCTCTGTCTGCTCATCTTGCCAGCTAAATACTTGACTTTTGAACTCTTTGCCATGGTAGACTTCTGCTTCCAGAGTAGAGTGCTGTGTTCCAAATTTCTCAGGCTTTGCACAGCTGTTGTCAGACCTTCTTCTAGGCACCTGCCTCAAAACTGTGAGGAGGACTGCCTCTCCACAGCTTCAAGAAGCTTGGCATGCTAGCATGCCGCACCCCAGAATTGCCACCCAAGACTACAACCTATATCCAAGCAGGGTAAAGCAAGAGAATCCTGCTTCAGCACTAGCAGAGAGCTTCCTACAATTGCCCTATGGTCAGTTGCTTACTTCCCCCATCATCTGTGGGCCTGGAGCTCTGAAAATAGCTGCTGGGACAGCAGCTGCAGCCAACCCGCCACCTCAGCCACCATGGGGGCAGGGGCCTGACTGTGCTCTTCTCTCACTCATTTCCAACAGAGTTTTCCCCACTGACCTTTTTACTTTCTTTTTGATGTTTATGTATTGAGAAGTGTGGAAAATGCCACAACTCCCAGTGATTGGATTCCCTGAGGTCTGCTGTGGCTGGTCTGTGTTGCTTGTCTGTGCCAGCATGACCCATGTGTGACTGCACTCTGCTAATAGCCCAGTGCTGTTGGTTTGTCAGGCTGTCCTCACCTGCTGACATATTCTGTAATTTTGTGGGTTCTGTAGCTCTAACATTTGTTTTGAGTCATTTTTAACAGGTATTTTAGGTAATTGGGGATGAGCTCAAGTAAGTTCCTGCTTTTATGCCACTATCTTGGCTCCCACATTTTTTTAACTACAATTTTATTTTAGACTTAAATGCCAGAGCACAAATGAATAATAGAGAAAAGAAACAAAAACATAATCATAAACTTAAATAGTGGAACTGAAATACTAAGTAAGAAAGAAATAAAAAGGATACTATATGCATTGCAGAACATGAGAGGGTTAAAAATATGTAACAGTAAATTTCAAGAAAGTCTGTTGGGTAAATAATACACTTTCAGATGAAAACTGTCCATCTTTGCTTTCTTGTAAATTTTCTTTTATTTTCTGCTGTGCACTTTTTTACTTTGTTTCCTCACCCCCTCCCACTCCCCAAAAGGCTACAATTAAGGTTGGATATGTTTCTCTATAGCTATAGAAATATACATATACATACATCGATATATACTTTCCCAAAGAAATTCTACCCCTGATCTTTGTTTTTATATTTATGCAAATCTCTTCTTTCCTGTCCCTCCTGCCTCCTCTACTTTAGTTCTACCCACACCTTGCCCTCTGATTATTTGCCTACCCCCCCTCCAAGGATCCCTCTCCTATCCTCCCATTCCCATAAATCTAAACACCCTTCTATATCCACCCCCTCTTTTTTCCCAAATGCTTTATTAACTTCTGGTTGACATCATTCATCTCTGCCGATTCTGAGCTACAAATTTTCTTCCCGGTTTTCCCCCACCCACCACCCCAAAACAGTGGTCCCACAGGATATCCCCTCCACCAATCCACCCTCCCACATCCTCTCCCATACCCCCTCCCACCCTCCAGTAGAGCATGGTGGATCCCTATGCCCCAGTGCTTGTATATCTTATTTCCCAATTACATGTAAAATAATATATATTTTAACATTTGATTTTAAAATTTTGAATTCCATATTCATTCCCTTCATGACTTGTCATCCACCCTTACTGGGAAGATAAGCAATTCAGTATAGGTTGTACATGTGTAGCTATGCAAAACATTACCATAGTAGATATATTGTAAAAGACTGACTATATTTCCCTCCCTCCCATCCCATCTCCCACTTGTTCTATTCTCTACTTTGATCCTGTCCTTTTTCAAAAGTGGATGCTTCCAACTTCCCTCCCCCCGAGACTGCCCTCCCTTCCATCATCCCCCCTCTCATCCCCTTCCCCCCTACTCTCCTGTAGGATGAGATACCCTATTTAGTGTGTATGTCATTCACTCCCTGAGCCAAATTCAATGAGAATAAGGTTGACCCATTTCCTTTTGCCTTCCTATTCTTCCCCTCCATTGTAACCATTTTCCCTTGCTTCTTCTATATGAGATAGTTTACCCTATTCTGTCTCTCCCCATCTCATCACATTATATTCCTCGCTCACCTCTTAATTTCATCTTTTAAGTATCATCCCTTCCTATTAAATTGGTCCTGTGCCCTCTATGTATACCTGTAAACATATGTACACACATTCACATATGTATTCATATGCCCATATATCCTCCAACATAGACTATATATATATTTCTATTCCCTACAACCATTTTCATACTGACAAAAGTTTCATCAGTTAAAATTATTGTTTTTCCATGTAGGAATGTAAATAGCTCAACTTTGATAAGTTCCCTATGATTTCTTTTCCCTGTTTACCTTCTCATGCTTCTTTTGCTTCTTGTATCTGAATGTCAAATTTTCTATTCAACTCTGGTTTTTCATCAAGAATACTTGAAAGTTCTCTGTTCCACTGAATGACCATATTTTCCCCTGAAACATGATACTCAGTTTTTCTGGGTAGGTGATTCTTGGTTTTAATCCCCGCTCCTTTGCCCTCCAGAATATCATATTCCAAGCCCTTCGATCCCTCAGTGTAGAAGCTGCCAGATCCTGTGTCATCCTGATTGTGTTTCCACAATATTCAAATTGTTTCTTCCTGGCTGCTAGTAATATTATCTTCTTGATCTGGGAATTTCAGAACTTGGCTATGATTTTCCTAGGAGTTTTCTTTTTTTTGGATCTTTTTCACGAGGTGATCGGTGGATTCTTTTAACCTCTATTTTGCCCTCTGGTTCTAAAACATCAGGGCAGTTTTCCTTGAGAATTTCTTGGAGGATGATTTCTAAGTTCTTTCTCTGATCATGGCTTTCAGATAGTCCAATAATTTTTAAATTATCTCTCCTGGATCTATTTTCCAGGTCAGTGGTTTTTCCCATGAGATATTTCACATTGCCTTCTATTCTTTCATTTGTTTGTATCTATTTAACAGCATCTTGATTTCTCATAAAGTCACTAGCTTCTGTTTGCTCCAATCTAATTCTGAAGGAATGATTCTCCCCAGTGATCATTTGAGATTCTTTTTCCATCTGGCAAATTTGGCTTTTTAAGGCAATCTTCTCCTCATTGTCTTTTTGAGTCTCTTTTGCCATTTGAGTTAGTCTATTTTTTAAGATGTTATTTCCCTCAGTCAGGCTGTTGACTCTCATTTCATAATTTTTTTGCATCTTTTTCATTTCTCTTACCAATTTTCCTCCATTTCTCTTATTTGCTTCTTAAGCTCCTCTATGGCCTGTAACCAGCTCGTATTTTTCTTTGAAGCTTTGGGTGGAGGAGTTCTGACTTCACTGTCTTCCTCCTGTTCCATGCTTTGATCCTTTATGTCACCAAAATAGGTGTGTAAAGTTGGGTTGCTCTTGTTTATTTTGCTTTCTTTGCCTGCTTATGTCACCACTCAATCGCTTGACCCCTGGGCTTTTTGCCATAGTAGGACTCTGCCACCAGCAGGGGAGCCTCGTCCCCAAAGCTGGAATTTTCTCAACTGCTGAAGGTATTAGTTGGGTGCCCTCTCTGAAGCCTCCACACACAATGGCAAGCTGGCCACATACCCCAGGACCACCACCCTAGACCGTAATCCAGATCCAAGCAGGTTAAAGCAAGAGTGATTACCCCTCAGACTGGTTGCTTGGTCCCCCTACACTCTGTAGGCCAGGAGCTGAAGCTGCCACTTGGTGGGGGCTGTTGCAGGGCTGTGGTGCCTCAGCAGCTTCTCACCCCAGGGGCAAAAGCTGACCACACTCCCAACTACTGGTTCCCAAAGTGCACAGTTTACTGACCTCTCACATTGTCCTTAGCATCTCTGTGTTGATAATTCTAGAATCCGCCATAGCTGCTGGTCATCTGGAGTCCCTGCAACTGGCGGCTGCTCAGGCCCGTCTTCGGGCTAAAACCTCTGGCTCTCACAGGGCTGGGGTTGGCTGCCAGAGCACTATGCTGGCCAATTCCTGCTGTCCTGCCAGCTTGTCCTCAGTGGGAGATTAGCTTCTCTGTGTCATTTTGTGGATTCTGTAGCTCCAAAGTTTGTTCAGAAGCCCCTTTTCTGTGAATTGGGGGAGGTGGATGCTAGAGCCCTGAGGAAGTCCTCTTTCTACTCCACCATCTCTTGATTCTGCTCCTCTATATCCCCCCTTTTACCTCTTACTCTATCCTCATATCTAAAGATTCTTCCTTTGTCCTCTCCCCCTTCCCTATGCCCCTACTGTTTTATTTCTTCTGAATTTAGAAGAGTTTTATACTTCTCTAAATATATATGTATTGTTCCCTCTTAAACCCATTCTGATGAAAGTAGGTTGCTAGAACTACCAGTCTTCCTCCACCAGCTAATTCCTCTATATTGAATCTTCCTCTTGCACCTCATTTGTATAAAATAATTACTCTTTTTAGCTGTTCCTAAATGATTTTACTTTTAAAATCCATATCATACTGATGTTTTCCCCAATATTGAGCTACCCAATTATTATTTAAAATCTTAAACATATGTTTAATATCATTCTTTGGTATGCACATTATATTTCTCTTGACTTTTGTATGTCAAATCTTCTATCAAGTTCAGTGGTTTTTTTTTTTTTTAGCTGTGTTTTAAAAGTCTCACAGTTGATCAAATATACATTTATTTTCATTCATTATCATACTTAGCTTTTCTGGGTATGTTATTTCAACTAGAGCCTAAGTTCTTTTGCTCTTCTATATATAGTGTTCCAAGAACTGTGGTCCTTTAATGTCTCCACTCCTAGGTCTTGCGTGATTCTAATTGTGGCACCATCATATTTAAAATGTATTATTTTTGTTGCTTTAATATTTTATCCTTGAACTGGGGGTTTCAAAATTTGACTATGATATTCCTGTGAGTTTTCCTCATAGGATCCCTTTTATGTAGGGATTGATGAAGTTTTTTCATTTCTACTTTCCCCCCTTGTTCTAATGCTTCAGGCCAATTTTCTTTTTTTTTTTTTTTAAAGCATCAGGGTTAAGTAACTTGCTCAAGGTTACATGGCCAGTTATTTCTGGGTGTGGTGCTAAGTACCTGAGCCTGGATTTGATCCCCAGGTCATCTCGACACTGGAGCCGGTGCTCTTACTTGCTGAGCCACCTGGCCGCCCCTTCAGGACAATTTTCAAAAATGATTTCTTCTATTATTGTATCAAGATTATTTTTTTATTATAACTTTAGTCCAATTATTTTTATGTTTTCTCCTCTTGATCTATGCTCTGAATCTATTGATTTTCCTATAAAATGTTTCATTTCTCTCCTATTTTTTCACTATTGATGTTTTGCTTAATGAATTCTTGATCTCTTATAGTTTTGCTGGCTTCACCTTGCCCAATTGTAATTTTCAGGGTGTCATTTTCTTCCTTAAGATTCTGTATCTCCTTTTTAATTGGTTGACTTTCTTTTCATAATCTTCTTGTTTTTCTTGGATTGTTCTTTTTTCCCCCTACATCTCTTTCATTTGCTATTTAAAGTCTTTTTAAAGACCTTTTATGAATTCTTTTTGGTCAGATTACCATTTCATGTTTCTCTTTGAGGGTTCCTTTACTTCAGTATCTTCACTTCAATATCCCTATCCTCTGAAGATGAACCCTCATCTTCTCTATTCCTGTAATAGCTTTCTGTGGTTGGATTCTTTCTTCTTAGCCTGTGCATTTTTTGTGGTAATAGCTTAATTCTTGTAGTGACCTCTAGGTGGGAAGTGGTGCTTCTTGCCCCAGATCTCCAGTTCTCCCCTCTAGCCTGGAACCAAAACCAAACCTCCAAAGTCCTGTAAGTGCCCCCAGCCAGGAGCTTTCTGCCTCACTGCTTCTGCACTTCCTGGGCATGTACAGTTTCAGCGCCCCCTTTACCCTCCTTCACCAACTCCCCCCAAGACTCTTTGTAGTACAGCTGTGTCTGGTGTTCCTTGTAAGCAGAGGTTACCTCTATCTTCACTATCTTCACAGGCTTAGACAACTCCTCTCATTATTCCTGGGGCAATACTTCCTTTGATTAGGGCTGAGGCAGCCTTTCAAACCAACTAATCTTAGATTTGCTGCTTGTTTTTAAAGCAGACCCTAGCCTGGAGGTGTTTGCTCTTCACAGGGACCAAACCTTTTCCTGGGATTTTTCTTCTGATCTTTTAAAATTGTTCTAGGAAGACCCATGTTGTTCCTCTGTTCTTTATTTTTATCAGTACTTTGTTCACCCTAAGGTGCTATTTTATTTCTTTACTTGGGGAAAATCTTTAGAGATTGGAATTTTCCTGACCTACTCCACCATCTTCCCGGAATCCTCTCAATTATGCACATTTTATTGGATTTTTAAATATTGTTCCATATTGCTTCTTAGTATATTGAAAAAAAATTCATAGTGCTCCTAACAACATTCCTGTGCCTGCCCTCTTGTATCCTTTCCCAAAATTATTGTTTTACTTTTTTATTTTCTTGGCCAATCTCTGTGTGAAGTAGAACCTTAAAGTTGCTTTAAGTGCTGTGAAAACATTCAAAAGATGGATAAGAAACAAGTGTCCCTTCACAACCTTAATGTCTTTAAAATCTATTGAGGTAGCTTAACAAAAAAAGGCCGCACCTGTGGCTAAATTGGTTCTCTTCTGAGGGTTTGAGGAGGGAATGGATGGTAAAAGGATGACAGTGTATAAAGGAAGAGGGAGAGATGGACATTGTTATATCTCAAAATGGGAGTACTGAAAACAAGATGTGCAAAAATAGAGGAAAGGGTGAAGGGAAGGAAACTTAATATTAACCTCACTGTTATCTGAAATTGACAAAGTTGGGTTGGAAATACACACAGAGACACACACATATATAAATATGTATATGTTTATCGATACACATATGTATTTAAATATGTATGTCTGTGTGCATATAAAAACACAGAAAAATTTGTTATAGAAATATATCAAATTCTACTAAGAAGATATCAGGGGGAGTGGCCAGGTAGCACAGCGAGTAAGAGCATTGGCCCCAGAGTCGGGATGACCTGGGATTGTATTCGGGCTCAGATACTTAGCACCCACCCAGAAACACCTGGCTGTGTAAACTTGAGCAAGTTACTTAACCCCAATTGTTTAGCAGCAGCCAGGTGGCTCAGTGAGTAAGAGCACGGGCCCCAGCATCAGCATGACTTTGGATAGAATCCGGGCTCTGATACTTAGCACCACACCCAGAAATAACTGGCCATGTAACCTTGAGCAAGTTAACCCTGATTGCTTAAAAAAAAAGAAGATATCAGGGAATAGGGAGGTGATGGGTTAAGGATAATACTGGAGAGGGCATAATTTTTTTATGTACTGTCCTTACTTTGCCTGGGACTTCTAACATTAACATTCTACAACTTTCTAAACTCCATTTTGTTTCCATTCTTCCTAGATTTTTCTCTGAATTGGGAGGCTGGGATGGGGTGACTCTTGCCATCTCAAGACCTATGGTACTGTAGGCTTTATATCTCTTTGGCCTTTCTCTGGTCAAGTTGGATAACTTCTTTTTTCATTCATTCATTTATTTATGTATTCATGTATCTATTCATTCATTCATTTAGTTAGTGTAGCAGCAAGCACCCCAGTGTCCCCAGGGTGGCTGCTCACACAGGTTCTTGGATCTGCTTTGATAAAGGAAAGCAACTCAAAATGGGTTAACAAGCTTACTTTAATCAGTCAAACATATATTGTTTACCTCATTCAGGGGAAAAAGGTCAGCCCCCTGAACTTCAGAGTATACAGGCAGAATTATCAAGACAGAGAAACAGAACAAGTAGACAGATTTCTAAACTGTCCAACCATTACATCCATACCAAATCAACATCTGGGTTTTTCAAAGCCGGGGCCTCTCAACAATGGCTTCCCAGAGTTTCATCTGATCAAATCACAGAACACTTGTCAAAGTGAGCCCCAAAACAAAGCTACACATCAGGGCTTATATAGCCTTCTCCTGGCTCAGAGAATGTAACAACCTTATTGACTCACTGGCCAATCTAGAAGTATCTACTGAAAAACAAGCATCCCACCCCAGGCTCTAGGTACACTTTAGCCTAGGGGCAGGGAAGATCTTTAAAATTTGCATTCCCATTACAGTTAGTTATTTATTTAGATATCAACTTCTTTGCCTTGGCATGGTATGAAGCCTCTTTTTTTATTGCCTGTTGACTTCTGGTTTTTTTTTTGTTCGAATCTCTAGGGAAAGATGTCTCTTTTTAAAAATAGTTATTTGATCTTTTGTGAATTTCAGATTTTTGTTGTAGGAAGTACATGTGAGCTGGGTAGTTTGCCTACATTCAATAGTCATCCTGACCGGAGGTCCTTATATCCCAATTTTATTTTTGATTAATCAACTTTTATATTTTTAAGACATTTGTAGGTTTTTAGGATAAATGAATATTTTAATGTGTCAGAGATTTATTTTTTCCTGTATCTCTTGATATGTTTATGTGATTTTATATGCCTTTGTTTTTCATATGATTATGTTAATTGTTTTCCTAATTTTGAGTCATCCTTTTCCCTTGGTATAAATAATGCTTTTTCCTAATTATGAGTCATCCTTTTATCATTGGTATAAATAATCCTTTATTTCAATGAATGGTTTTAAGATAGTAAGTTGATGTGAACTAATTTCCAGGGTTTATTTAAATTTTTTTGATTTGCTATTTATTAAGTAAATTGGTCTTTCATTCTATGCTTTATCCTACCCCAAATTAGGCATTAGAGCTATCTTTGTCACCTATAAGAAATTTGGTAGCCTGCTTTCATTCTCATTTTTTGAGAATTTTTTTTTATAATATAGATGTTCATTGAGCTATATTTTTGTATAAATTTCTATTTGATAAAATACTCTTGTAAATCGTTTTGGACTGTGGATATTTTCCCCTCTTCTTTGGTAAGTCATTTCCACCAAGCTCTTTTACTTTTTCTGATAATGGATTATGTAAATTCTCTGGTGTCTTGTTAATTTTGACATTTTGTATTTTTGTTAATCCTCCATTTCTTTTGAATTCTCATTTTTGTTGGTATTTAACTATGTATGTGTGAGGTTCTGATGATTATTTTTATTTTAGGTTTGTTGTGATTTCACCTTCTTCCTTTTTCATTTTAACATTTTGGTTTTCCTTTCTCATCTTTTATGGGGTTTTTCTTTTGCTTTTTTTCGGAAGTCATTTGGGGTTAAGTGACTTGCCCTAGTTCATAGGGCTAGTTTTTGTGTGAAGTGCCTGAGGCTAAATTTGAACTTGAGTCCTCCTGACTCCAGGGCTAGTGATCTATTCACTGTGCCACCTAGCTGCTACTCTTCCTCCTTTTTTCAAATTTAGTTTGACTGAAGGTTCATCAGCTTTCTAAAACTGATATCATAGGATGGTAAAACTAGTATCTAGAATTCCACATAAAGTCATTCAGGGCCCAGTACACAGATGGAGTCAGGAAGATCAACCAGGAGATCACTGAACATAAGCTCATTGTGTAAATCCTTTGGTGTATTTGAACTCTGAGTACCACCCCTTTGCCTTTCTCGCTTCTCAAATCTAAACACTAGGTTCTTCTAGTTCTCATAATACATGTCTATTGATCTAAAGCTCATTCCAATGCTGACAGCATATGACTCTTCTCTTTGTGATTCCAGCTCTCCCTACCTTTGCTTTCACCCTTTTCTAGGTCATTCTGCATCCTGCTATCTTTCTCTTATGAATTCTTGTCGCCAGAATGACTACCTGTGCCAAAATGAGATGTTGACTAGTTGGACAGTTTGATTCAAAACTAGTTGAATGATGTGATTCCACAAAATATTCAATGATGAAATCAGTGCTAACTTGGCATGAGCTATCTCATAGAATGCCCCAGGAATCTTGTCCTTGGCCCCATTGTCTTCAGTTTTTTGTCATTGGTGATAATGAAGGTACATATATATATATATATATATATATATATATATATGTATATATATATATCATGCTTATCAAATTCATAAGCAAATTAAAGTTGAGAAAAAGAGCTAATACATTGAGAAAGAATAAAAAAAAGTTCTATATTCAATTGGAGGATAGCCCAAATCTATTTATTTTCATTTTGATATGGGCAAATGTAAAACTCTATACCTAGTTCTAAACTGATAGCAAGGAGAGTGAAAAGGAAGTTCGGGAAGATAAAAGTTCTGTAGAAAGACTATTCATCCTCTTTAAGACCATTAAGAAATCAGCAGTGTGACATGACTGACCAAAAAAAAAAGTTAATGAGAACTCAAAATTCTTAAAGAGTGTTCAGAGTGAGAAATATTAATTCCCATTCTACATTACCCTCTTCAGACCACATCTTCTAGATTATGTTTAGTTTGGGGCATTGTGTTTTATGAAGATCATTGATAAAGTGTAGAAAGAACAAGGTGGGAATGATGATTGAAAGATTTAGGTTCCATGATGGATAGAGTGTTGAATCTGTAGTCAGTAAGATATGATATAAAACCTAGCCTCAGATACTTGCTCTGTGACTTTGATCAAGTCATTTAACCTTTGTTGGCCTCTGTTTCCTCATTTGTAAAATGGAGATCTTAATAACCTTCCATTTCCCTGGACTATTTTGAGAACAAAGTGAGATCATATTTTTAAAATGATGTGAAAGCCTTAAACTATTATTGTTGTTAGTATTGTTGTTATAATAAATATGATTATAGTTATTATTCATATGCTATATAAGGATCAGTTAAAGGCATTGGGGCTGGGACTAGAGAACAGAAAACTTAAGAGAAACTTGATAACTGTCTTAAAATATTTGAAGGATTATCATATAGAAGAGGGTTCAGACTTGTTTTTAACTTTACCTTTCATTTTCAGAAATCAGAAAAATGATTTAAAGTTACAGAAAGACAGATGTCAGCTTCATGTTAGGCTGAGCACTCTAACAGATAGAACTTT
The DNA here is from genome assembly GCF_028583685.1 of Petaurus breviceps papuanus. NCBI lineage: Eukaryota > Metazoa > Chordata > Mammalia > Diprotodontia > Petauridae > Petaurus > Petaurus breviceps. The sequence continues at coordinate 33,745,113 of NW_027185771.1, forward strand.
ACAGAATTGAAATGGATTGCTTTGGGAGGTGGTGAGTTCCTCATAGGCAGCTAAATGACTCAGTGGCCTGGAGTCAGGGATACCCTAGTTTAAATTTGGCCTCAGATACCAACTTTGTAACCCTGGACAAATCACTTAATTTCTGTTTGTCTTAATTCACTGGAGGAGGAAATAGCAAATCACTCCACTGTCTTTGCCAGGAAAAGCCCATGATCAGTGGGGTCATGAAGAGTCAGACATGATTGAATGACTTCCTCATAATTAGAAATTCTTAAATAAAGGTTGGATAATAATTCATCAAGATTGCTTTAGCAGGGATTTTTTATTCAGACTAGGATTGAAATAACTACCTCCTAAAGACACCTTCAATTCTCTGTTTTTCTATTTAATTCTATGAAAACAACACCAGCCACCATCGTGCCATTGTGCATCTTGGAAAGTCTGTCATTGCATTCTGAGGTATTTTCAGATTGTTGCATTGACTCTGTGAGACAAGTGCCCATGGTGACTAAAATGCGCTGCCATTGAGGAGCTGTTCCTTGGCTCATGAGACATTTGTTGGCATCTACAGAGCTGTTCTTAGAGGAGGGCCATCCACCTTTCCAAACGTTATCATCATTAGAACCACATTGGGTCATCTTAACAGAGACAGTACAGAAAGAAGGGATATGAGTCATATTTGTCACAATTTAATTGTTCTCTCTCATTAAAGGGCATTATTAATAAACCTTGTTAATTCAGTGCCTTCCTGCTGTGCTAAAGGACAACAAAATTATGGCAAAGGATTGTGTGTTCAAGAGATTAAAGAACATCAGGAAACACTGACATAAAATAAAATATTAATGTAGCATCTTAATTTTAAAGTTAGGTGTTTTTATGAAAAACTCAGCATTAAACATCAATGTAAACACATAGACTTGCTTAGTAATTATTCAGATTAAATTAATTTTAATATGTAAAGTATTGCAATACTTTTCATTTACCTCTTCTAAGCTCCCATCTATATTCTTGTTCCATCTGTTATGACCCTGGTTATTATGTATTCCTTCCTTTTAGTTCTACTTAAAAAAATTACAAGATTTTGTAGGGTTCCTTCAAATTTTCTTTATGTTCTTTTTATTATTCACTTTATTTTAGAGTATTCCTTTATATCAGCATACCACAATTTAACTATTCTATTGTTGTTTTTCAAGTTAAGTTGTTTTTATTTTTTATTTTATTCAATTGTTTTTCAAATTTTTTTGGTTTTGGTTTTGTTTTGCAGTTATAAAAAATGCAGCTATCAAAATTTTTGGACAGGTTTTTTTTCTTTTTGGAGGGGGGAAGGCAAGGCAATTGGGATTAAGTGACTTGCCTAAGGTCACATGGCTAGTAAGTGTTAAATATCTGAGGTCAAATTTGAACTCAGGTCCTCCAGATTCTAGGGCTGGTGCTGTATTCATTGTGCCACCTAGCCACCCTTGACAGGTTTGTGTTTTTTTTAGCTACACTATCATAATATATTTCTAGCAGTAGAATTATTGAGGCAAAGGATATAATTATTTTGGCAACTTTTCCTGTGTATTATAAGATTCCTCTGTAGTCTTCTATAAGCTGTGTATACTTTTCTAATCTCAGGCACTAATTATTAGAGTACTTGTAATATAGATATTTCCTAAAATTCTCTTAAGTCTTTATTTTCTTTCTTGTTTATCTTTTTGTTAAATCTTCCTAGTTCTGAAAGGAACACATTAAGGTTATGTACCTTTGTAATTTTTCTCCCTGTTTCTCTGTAATTTAAATAACTTTTTGTTAAAGTACAGAGGTGGTATACCATTTGGTGTATATCCATAGCTATATGGAGAGGGCAGGAAGGAGGGAGAAAGGGAGGGAGGGAGGCAGAGAGAAAGAAAGAGAGAGATTATTTCATTGTCTATGGTGTCTTTAAGCATAATTAACTTTTTCTTTTCATATCTTTTAACTGTATATTTTTATAATTTCTATTTCTGAGTTTGTGATTGCTGCCCATGGTTTTCTGAGTTCATGTGAAACTTAATAAATTCTGCTCCAATTTATCTTTTATACTGTGTGTCTTATTGTTTTTAAGTGTGTTTCTAATCCATCTTGCTCTCCTCTTCCATTTTACAGGAAAGTTTACCATTTACATTCACTGTTACGATGATTAATTTTGGATTTCCCTCTATCATATTCTCTAGGTATTTTCTTCTCTTAAAAAAAAGAGAATGCAATAAAAGAAAAGAAAACTTGTTATAAATAGTAGGAAAGTATAATTAAATGATCTGCTTCCACTCCACTGATTCTTCTCTCATCCTTCCTCCAAACCCTATCAGTTGTTATTTTCTTTCCTTTTATTCCCATCTTTACAGTCTACTATCCAACCTTGAAATTTATTTTGCTTGCAATGATTCTTTTTCCAACTTAATCCCATCTAAAGCTCCTCTCTTTTCTTTCCCTATTCCTGTTTCCCTATTGACCATCAGGTATTATTAAACCAAACTCTTTATGAGTGTGAATGTCTGTGTGTACATGTTTGTATATATTCCACCTCCTTTTTTTGATTCAGATAATGGTAGGATTCATATAATACCTACTGCTGCTTTTTCCAAGAATGTATATATTTTTTTCTCAAGTACCCCAATTATCTTACATAGTAAGGTTTTGTTTCTTCCTTATTTTTATTCTAGTGTATTACTTTTTTCCTTCCTTTCCATTTCACTTCTGAGTATCAAAATAGAACAAAATTACTCCCCCTGAGCCACCTTATTAAACCACCTTTTCATCATAGTGACTACTTTACATTGGTTACAATTTTATAGGACCTGATAATCATTCATTTTGATATTTTTCACTATGTTAATTCCTGATTTGCCTTGTAAATAGGTTTATTGAAGGATTAGATTGGAGCTGTTGCAACTATATGCCATGTCTTATTTTTATACTTTTATATTCATTTGGTATTGATTTTCATCTTTGTTCAAAGAAGTTGATACTGTAACTGTACATATACAGCTAATTCAGAAATTGCTCCTGTGTTTATAATAAGCATTTTTTTCCTTATTAAGGTATAGTAAATTTCATTTTTGTGATTTATTTGGAACTCATCATGTTTAGCACCTTTTGAGATTCTTTTAAAATCTGCTATTCATACTATAAAGACATATTTTTTCTGTGAAGTCTATAAAGCTTTGTCCTGTTTTCCTCTTCAAACTTGAATGATATTTTTCAAATTTTCCTGCTATTCTTCCATTATACTACCTTTTCAATCAAACAGTCATTCAAAAAGTATTTTTAAGGCTCCCATATATAGTAGGTATTGTTAAGTGCTAGGGATGCAAATACATAAATGAAACATTCTTGTCCTCAAGGAATTTGCATTTAATTCAGGTACCATATGTCCACATTTATATATAAAATGCAAAATTAGAGTATGTAAAATGTATACAAAATAAATTAATGTTAATGTGGTATGGGGATATAGTAGCAGCTAGGGAGGTTAGAAAAGGCCTGATTGTTTCAAAGATAAACCCCCAAATTGACTATAATCTAGAAAGGATGCAGCCTACCTTCCTAGACTCCAGTTGGTTGATCAGTCCATTTCCTTTCATGCGGTCAAGATCTCATTTTGGAGACCAGTGGAGGTGATCAGGGTCTAAGTTAAATAGATGGTTTTGTAATGGAGAAACAGAGACTGATCACAAGAGCTCTTTTGTTGGTAGAAATGACAAGATTCAGCACCTGAATATATATATGGGTGAGGGAGAATGGGGAGTGGAGAAAGACATTAAGTTTGCAAATCTACTTAGCTAGAAGGATGTTGGTGCCTTCAGAAGAAATAGAGAAGTTCACAGGAAAGTTGGATTTTGAAGGAATGATAGCAAAATTTGTTTTCAACATGCTGAGTGTGTTATATCTATGGGATAATCAGGTTTAGGTGTTCAGTACTTATTTTGGGATGTGGGAATAGAACTCAGGTTAGACACCAAGGTTAGATGTGCAGATCCTACATTCTTCTGTGAAAAGATGAAAATTTAATCCATGGCATACTGATGAGGTCACTATGAAAATATATATAAAGAGAGAACAAGGCCTAGGACAGATCTTTGAGGAACACTTATGGTTATTGGGCAGGATATTGGCAGTGATCCAGTAGAGATCTCAGAAGAAATAAACAGGTATGAGAACCAAGAAAGAGAGCTGTCCTGAAAACCCATTACTTAGAGAAGAGAGCATCATGGTGGAAACAGTGGTCAACAGTCCTAGTTGAGACAAAGGGATCTACAAAGATAGCCTCTAAGAGAGGTCGTCATATTTGACAATTGAGAGATAGCAGGTTACTTTAAAGAGAACAATTTATTTCAGTTAAATGATAATGTTGGAAGTCAGATTGCAAAGGATTGAGAGAGAATCAAGAGGAGAAAAAGTGGAGGCAATGAACTTAGATAATTTTTTTTTCCTTAGATAATTGACTGTAAAAGAAAGGGTGAAGTAGGATGAGAGCTTCAGAGAATGGTAGGGTCAAATAAGTGGATTTTTTTATACCTGGCTATGTTTATAGGTAATAGGAAGTGAACCAATAAATCAGGAAAGATTTAAGCTTAGAGAAAGAGAGGAGATGATGGTAGGGGCAGTCTTCTAGAGGAGATGATATGGGATCAATGGGAAAGGTAGAGCAGTTGCTCTTGGACAGGAGAAGGCTATCTCTTCATTCAAAAGTAAAGAGCTACTGAATATGGAATGTTGTCTAGGAGTTGCAAATTTTAGAGTAGTGGAGGAGAGAGAGCTCAAGACAAATGGTCTCAATTTTGGAGGAATAATGTGTTCTAGTAAAATATCAAAATATAAAAGTATGTACTAAGTCTGAAGGATTTGTTTTTATCAATTTCTTTCTAAAATCTCTATCACTTCATCCTATTTAATACATGTTTACAGAACAGTATTTACTTCATGGTTGTCTTTTTTTTTTTTGCACTCATCATAAACAGTGTTAAGGAGAAGAGATCAGGTGTTCCATGTTTCTTATGTCTTTTGACCTCATGACGAAACCAACTCTGTTGACTTCTTTGTCTCTCCACAGAGGACCTCTGCAAATCTTCCATTTCATTGTGCATTCTTTATCTTTTATGATATAATTTATAGGCATAATGTCAGTGTTGATATGATTCTGCTCCTACAATGATATGTCAGCATTTTGATTTTGGGGGGCAAATATTGTACCTTCAGAATATTAATACTTATCATTCTTAATATGCTCCTTTCTCTTTGCCACAGTTATAAGAAAAGGATAAGGAAATTTCAGAGGCTCGTTGATTAATTTATATTTTTCTTTATTTCATGGATTATCATGATTCATTAATTGATGATGAACCTCTTTGTATTTAGCCAGACTGGGTCTTTCAGCCCAGGGGGTCCATTGCCAAGACCTCACTAGAAATTTTATCAGCGTGGTAGAGAACCTTCCACATTTTATACTCTGCTAGCCAAGTGTTGAAGGACTCAGGGTTTGAAGTAGGGCATTTGTAAAGGTTGAAATTTGTTTATATTCTGTAAATAAAGACCTGAAGAAACTTTGGTAGTGGAATGTGAATTGAGAGCAGTAGAACCAGAACTAGGATTGTCCACATAGGGGAAATGACTATATAAAAAGAAAACAATTGATACACAAATACTGAGATAGAGAAAGAGAAAATGAAAAAGGTGACTGGTAAAGTCACTGACTCTCTGGCCCTCAGTGTTCTCATATATGAAACAAAGAGGTTGAATTTAATTATCTCAAAAGACCTTTCCAGCTCTAAACTTATGATCTTAAGACACAGATAGTCAAAGGGAGTAAGAAATAAGCTACTACAGATATAGATGTATAATATATGTTTAATCTTTGTTTTTAATTGTTATTTAAAGTAAAGTACTTGATAAATTATTTTAAAAATTGAAAACCAAGGAAGGCCAGGGGACAGAATGCTAATACATCATGAAAATATGCTGATTAATGAAATTTGATTTGAAATGATATTATTTTTATGTTCAACTTGCCTTTGTAGTTTGAAATCCCTTTTGATATTTTGTAAATATTCATCATCTTCAAGCCTTTGGAATTGTGATGGCGTTTAGTAAAAAACTTACCCAAAACACCATTAGAATAATAAAATCCTCATTAAAATGAGACAAAAGTACAAGCCAATTAAGTGGCTTCATAATTAAAAGAAGGTGGCATTATACAATTTCCTATTGGTCTCTCCTGTTTTTAATGGATGAAGGTGACAGCTTTTAGGTAAAGGGAGCATATTTTTCCTTTAGGGTTATACAATTTACATTAATGGTGGATATAAGAATTTGAAGAGAAGGAGCGACCAGGTTGCTCAGTGAGTAAGAGCACTGGCTCCAATGTTGGGATCACCTGGGGACCAAATCTGGGTGCAGATACTTAGCCCCACACCCCAGAAATAACTGGCCGTGTAAACTTGAGCAAGTTACTTAACCCCGATTGCTTAAAAAAAAAAGAATTTGAAGAGAAAGGAGAGAGTCCAGGGTCATCCAGGGCTTTATGTTACTGGGTTTGTTATTTTCTTTCATATTCTTTGTGTTCTGGATACACCTTCAGGATAGAATGACAGGTAACAGTAAGAGACATTGTTTTCTCTTTAGGACTTTATTTTTCCCCCAACCTTCTGTTAAAGCCACTTCTAAGTGAGCATTGCAGGAATCAATTATAAGAAATTTATTCTTGGGACGGTTAGGTGGTGCAGTGAATAGAGCACTGGCCCTGGAGTCAGGAGGACCTGAGTTCAAATGCAGCCTCAGACAATTAACACTTAACTAGCCACGTGACCTTGGGCAAGTCACTTAACTCCAATTGCCCTCCAAAAAGCAAAGAAAAAAAAAAGAAATTTATTCTTTTAGTCTAATCCAAAATTTTTTTTAAAGTACTTTACTGTGTGCCAAGAGATGGGCTAAACCTGTTTGGAATAAGGAGAAAGACAAACAATCCCTGCCCTCAAAGAGCTTGCATTATAATGGGGAAGATAACATATAAATAAATACATAAAAGATACATACAAGATATATTCAAGATGACCTTAGAGGGTAAGTCTCTAGAATCTTCAGTCTGGGCGGAGGAGGAGGGTTAGGAATGTCCTACTGAAGGTGGTGTTTGAGATTTAAAGGAAGTTTTGAGGCAGAGGGGAAAAGAAAAAAACATTCCTCCCATGGCACAGGAAACAACTGAGCAGGTCAATCTAACCAAAACTGAGAGTGAGTAAAAGGGAACAACATAAAATAAAATAAGAAGAGTGAAAAATCATATTGCACAGACAAGGACAGAAAAAAAAACCCCACCTAAAAATCAGTAAACGTGACATTTTTATTGTACTCACTCTTCTCTTATTTTTCAGATTTATTTACATGTTCCTGCTTTTCTAGGAATGTGAACTTCTAGATACAAATAGATTACTTCTGCATAGCTGTTAGCACATTCAGGAGGTTCAGGCTGTTGAACTGTGAGAGCAAAAAGGTAGTAACTTCTGTCCAAATTCCTAATGAGAACCCTAGCCTCTCCTACTCTGATACTACTGCCTCTAGGCATCTTCTAAAAGCTCTGAGAGCCCAGGAGAGCCCTTTGAACTGGCATTAACTCAACTGACCCTTCTACAGTGATTGAATGGACTGAAGGTAGACCTAGGGAATTAGGCAAGCTCTTTTTTTTTTTTGTTCCCTACCTCTGCAATTCCTGAGAAATCACATTATTTGAGTAGCTTTTCCACCGTGACAATATTTGTATCATCCAGTGTCTCTGGGAATATTTTGTGCATCAATTTCCTACCCTATCAGCTGCCTGAGAATGTAGGTACTCAGACTGCATGGAAGAGATAGGTAGTGATGACCGTGTTTTGAGATTCTGTAGACAGATGCATCCATAAGTGCCTTCTGAGCCTTACCCTATTCTCTTCAGTTTTGACTTTAAATCTGAGAGTATCTTAGTTGCAAAGAATTTTGGGTTTTGTGTACATAGTAATAGCTTGTAGAAATGTGTATAATAATAGTTGTAGTGCTGACCTCACAGTGCTTTTGTGAAAATCAAATCAAAGCTTAAATCATTATTTATTATTATTATTCTACCCCATGCCATTTCTCAGTAATATCACATAGATTACATGCAGATCTGACTGCAATCTTGTTTTATGGGCCCAGTTGCCCATCCTCATTGCTTTTAATCACCCTCTAAGCTCTGGGTCCACATGTGCTATCTTCTCCTCCTTACTCCCCAATGACACACACTGTCTATACTGATACAGAAACAATTGTGCCATTCAAATGTAGCATCATTTTAGACCTCTCTCATTTATCTAAAAATGCTGTAAATGTTCCATGGGGAGGACATTAGAATCCAATTTACATACTATATTATTGGCTAACTAAGGTTCTCCCTAGGGATAAATCTACCTCATCTGAGGGTCTACACCTTAGCAACATATTTTTGTGCATCCAAACCCAGAAATACCCACATACTACTTCCACAGATTCATAGCTTCCATGTGATCCCATCATTCTCTTTTGTTATACATTCCTTCCTCACTCTCATCCTCACAATCACCCCTCCCTGATCTCTGTTCCCTCACTGATTCTTGTCTCAGTCACAAACACCCAAAGGTTGCTTTCAAAACTCTTCCTAGTTCACCAAAATTACCATAGTCAGGGTAACATGCTTAAGGCAGCTGTGAGCCATCTTCCATTCAGGGACGTAATCTACCCCTTCATATCTTGTCCCCCAATTTTCATGTCATTTGGCTTATCAGGAAATACTCAAATCACTTGGTCCCCAATTATCTGAGCTAGAGATTGAGCCCTAGAAGCATTAATTCCCCCAGTATTAGTCCCCTGACAATCATATTGTATATTGAGTGAATATAAACATTCCACTGGAACTGTCCCCTGTAACATTATTTTGTCTGATGTAGAACTACAGAGAGCCAATTAGTAACATTAGTTTGGATAAGCTTATCTTTATAAGCTTATCCCAGTTCCTTATTTACTTTCCCTTTTAATGGTACCATATTTGAAGAATTTGAAGAAGACTTTGAAGAATATTCAAAATCGTTTCCATTTTAAGTCTTTAGGAAGGTGCTGTTTTTTAAAAAGCAGATTAAGCCTTAGGAGACAGTTTCAACACAGCCCACTTAACTGCACGGTCATGAAATTATGCATTTTGAATGAGTAATTCTCTTATTCCCTTTAAACATCTGAAAATCTGAATCTTTGGTGCCCGGAAGGGTCATAGTATTTCAACAGATGTATAAGAAGTTTCCCTAAAAACTAATAGTGTAACAAAGGAAAGAAGGAGAAGACCCTTCATTAATTACATAGGAAATATCTGACTATCTATTTAGCTTTTCTTTTCTAGCATATATTACCTAGATTTCCAGTATGCTTTATTATATTAATGTAGATTTTAACCTAATTTTCAAAAAACAACTGCCTTTAGAAGACAAGGTATCTTCTACATATTTGAAAGTGTGCCATGTGAGGTCTTTAAACCAAGTAACTTGTCTTTTAGGATGTAGAAAAGGTTCTTTTTCAAATATGGAATGAACTAGATGGCCTCTGAGGTCCTCTTCATCCCTGAGATTCTGTAATTCTTGCCTTAGTTGTTAGTTGAACTAGATAGCTACTGAGCTACCTTTTGATTCAGAGATTCTGTCTCTCATCATATGATTTTCAGTAAAATTGTGATCATTTTTAAAGTAAATTTTCTTGATATATTTTTTTCTATCACCTACATTTTATAATGCATCTTTCTCCCTTTTCTTCCTGGGAGATCACTGAGAGACAGAGAGAGAAACATAGAGAGGGAGGGAGGTGGGGGTTGGTTTAGTAAACCTAAGTCGTATATTGGGAAAAAAAAAGCCTCACAGTATATATGCAATATTCTACATGCATCATCCCTAAAATCTTCCAAGAAGCAACGAGAGACCCCTTCCCATGTCTCATCTTTTAAAATTAGTCTTGTTAATTGTAGAATCATAGCATTCAGTTACAGTTTTATTCCTGTTCTTTGTATTTACATTGTCTTAGTCATTATATATCTGTTTTTTTTTCTTGGTCCATCTTCACTTAGTATGGATTCTTATGTCTTCCCATTTACCTTTATTCATCATATTTGATGTTTCTCATAACAGTAATAAATATTCCATTAAATTTATGTACCACAACTTTTTTAGTCAAAGTAAATGTACATTTACCATTTCTAGTTCTTTACTACTACAAAAAGTCTACTATAAATACTTTAGCATCTATAGGACAGCTCCCTCCCCATTTTTTGTCATGGACCTCATCAGAGTATGTTTGGAAGTGGAATCACAGGGTCAAAAACACAAACAAAAACTTTCTGAGTTGCTGAGGAGGTGCTAACCTGCATTAGTAGAAGAAGTTTTCTCACTTTTAAATTCTCTAAACATTAAAATCACAGGTCTAATACTTATCACTGTCTTCTGGGGAGAAGGTGTAGACCTGAGTATTTGTCACTGAATTGGTTAAATAGATCATTTATTTTGTAACCACCACTGTCTCTCATAGCTATAGAAAGAGAGTGAATTTTCCCCACTCACAATTTCAGTAGCGGCAACTCTCTTATTTTTCAGGTTTCTGCATGTGTTGGTCTGTAATGCTGCTGTCTTTGCCCTACCCTGGAGCCTCACAAAAGACCATCTTGAGACTACCTTCCAGGTGAATCACCTGGGACATTTTTATCTTGTCCAGCTCCTTCAGGGCCTGTTGTGTCGCTCAGCCCCAGCTCGCGTTGTTGTTGTCTCTTCAGAATCTCACAGGTAGGTTTTGTTTAGTCCATTGTTCAGTTTCACCCCCTACTTTAATTGACAGACACTGTACTTTTCCTTCCACAAAGTGGGGTTTTCCTTAGCTGTGGAAAGCATGTGCAGATACCCAAATGTTCTTTGACTTTGGCTTCCTTGCTTCAACAAGGGCCTTAAATTTTTGTTCTGAGTTTTATATCAATTGAAGCCCTGCGTGACTTATTAGATAAATGTGTTTCCAGCATTGTAGGACCTATCATATCATGTCTTCTGCTACACTGGAATCACCTCTGGAACCCAGGTTCATTTTTGCACAGTGATGGGGCATTGGATATAGTTTTTAGTGGACCTTAATTTAATGATGTTTAACTGACATTTCAATCCCCCCCCCCCCATTTTGTCTTGGCCAGTGTTTGTAGAAATTCAATTTTTTTTTGTTTCTTTGTTGGTTTGTGTTTTTGTTGTTTTCCTACATTTCAGGATCCTCATTGATTTTGCTTAGAGATGGAATAATAATTGACTAAATCTGAATGGCATGACCTTTATTGATTTGTCATTCAACAACTTCAAGATCCTACCAGGAAGAATGTGTAGTTATTCTAGCAGGAGAAACAATGCAATTAAATACTGCTAGATGAAATCCAATTGTTTTATAATGAGAAATTAGGGAATTCATTGCAGACATTAGCTGTGTAATTGTAGAAAGGGAAGTACTGTAGTTAGAACATATTAGAAATCTGGCCATGCCTCTTTTGGTTAAAATTTCAATTAAAACATCAGATGGCACTTCTTTCCTATTACCATTAGGAGAATATGCAGCGAAGTAAAAAAGGCACGTGAAAATTTCATCGTAATTTCAACGTTTGTTTCTTGGATTGCATAAACCCCCTATTTGTCTAAAGTCATTCATGCTGACAAAAGAGTTAACAGGTGAAGTTCAATTTAATAAATACTTGGGAGAGTTCTGTTTCACATTTTCCCAGTGGCTAAGAGCTTTTACCTTCAGTAGAGCAACTGGGGGAAAATTGTTCCAGTACTCTCTCTCCACTCCCCACCTCCTTTTTTAAGTCCTGAAATGTTTTAGTGACCCAGAATGAAGCTTATTTTTTTAATCATGTTTCCATAAAATGTAACCCTTGGGACTTGGAAGAGAGAGACCAGCCAAGGGTTAGACTGAAACCTTTATCACTTCCAAACACAGGGGCTTAGGGTATAAATGACACATTGCAGCTAGATTTACTTTTGCCATTTAAAATTTATTACGGCTGAAATGAAAGAAGTGGGAGAAAATGCTGGTAATAATCCTCCCTCATGTTAAAAGACATGAAACATCTAATAATTAGGTGGTAACAAAATCTGTACATCCTTATCTTTGTGAATCACACCAGGTTTGTTAAAGAAAGTAGAATAGCCTTGCTCCAAAATGAGGGAGGCTACTGTGGGGCAGGCCAAATAGCTCTGGAAATAAATCTGCCAACTCCAATCACTTGCCAGATGTGGAGGGCACAATGGGATATGTTTAAATGAGCTGTTATTTAATAGGAGATTATGTTGAATTGTCAGCTGCTTGCTTCCCTTTGTAAGTTTGTATCTCGGATGGTATTTCACACAACATCTTTGTTCTTTTCTTAACTCTAATGTATCTCTTTCTTTCCTACCTTAGAGATCCAAATCTTAATTTCTTACAGCTGAGGAACTCAGAGAATTATCTGTGGTTTACAAATTAGCTCAGCTAGTATTTGTGGAAGGAATATGTGGCCAGAAGCACCTCCATAAAATGACTGATATTTATTAACCATTTTGATTTCTGCTTTCTCCTGTTACTATATACCCATGTACTTAACATTGCCCTGATCCATGGCTTTTCAATGGCTCTTCATAATGATGTCATTATTATAATATAATCTCAGGAGTTTATATCTCTGCAGTGCTTTGGGGTTTTGCCTGTAAGGTGGGAAATGTCGGTACTGTTACCCTCATTTTAAGGATGGAAAATCTGAAGCTCGGGATAATGTGGTACCTGCCAATGGTCCCAGAATGCTTATAGCTGAAGTACCCAAGCTTAAACTTCAACTTAAGATTCTTAGGTCAGGGCTTTTTCTGAGGCCTTATAATTAAGGTCCATCATGATGTCACAGACGCAATTGCAACTGTGTTTAGTTTATTGTCCATTTATAGCATTTGTGATGTTGTTCCTAGGACACCGTCTTCAGTAGCATCATTTTGACTAATGGTTTGACAATGACTCAGTTAAGGTCGTTAGACTAAATATTAATGCTCTTTGAAAAAAGAGTCTATTAAATTCATTCTTTCTCTTTCTGTCTCTTTTTCCCTCTTCATTTTCCCCTCCCTTTTCCCTCTCCCCACTTCTCCAGCTATCAAGAACAAGTACATACACTGAGTCTGATTCTGTGAAAGTACTTATTCAATGACTTGAGAACTCAGAGCCTTAAACCATGTTGTAAAATGGAAGTGTTGATATCTAATTACCTATATAAACCTTGGCTGAATCTCTTCGTTGGAGTCAAGACCCCCTGTTAAGGGAAAAATAAAGTCCTGTGTTTGCAGAAAATATTATACTCAACTGCCCCTAGGCAAAATATTTATTTGCCTTCCCAAGTTGTTCACTATATATTTGTGACTTCTCAGGAATCAGTGAAAGTGAATTGAGTTTCTGAATATCTTAAGGACTTTATATTTAAATGAGAAGCTTACTTCCTTGTGAAAAATTTTTAGATAACAATTAAAATAGAATGGAGAATAGCACAGGCTGAAAATTCGTGTGACAGCTAGTTGCAGCCATGCTAATAAACACACACACACACACACACACACACACACACACACAAAGAATTCTGAGACAAATTTAGCACTGCCCCTTAAATAGACTTGCTCTTGTCCACCTAGAATCCAATCCAATTATTTATTCTGAAGCTTTAGAAGGCTGTGATGACAAAAGTTGCACACAGAACAATTAAATTGAAAGAAGATAATATCTCATCTAAAATTAGATTTAACCAGTTACTCAAGAATTGGAGGCCTTTGCCTGACTCTCTTATGTTGTAAGCTAGAATTATTGAAGTTTTTATCGGCATTTTAAAATTTTTAGCCAGGTAGAGAGAAGCAGATATCATCTAGTTCTTGCCTCATTGCTCTATCAACTTTGTTGCTGCAAGGTTTAGAGAAGCCTAATTTATCCTGCAGACATAGAAAAACTTATTCTCCCTTTGTTCCTCCTCCTCCAACTTAAATTCTAATAGGATGTTGAAAGGGGTGGGAGTATTTTCCATGAGGGGCATGATAGAGAAAGTCCTGGAGTGCAGCTTCCTCCAGAGGAATAAGGACGTGACTGAACTGGGCACCTCCTTCAGTGGAGGTCTTGGCAGAGACCATCTAGTCAAAGAGAGATGATACTTCGTAGGGCTGAATTCTAGGGCAAAAAATTATTTTCCAGGATGAAGAGGCTATAATTATATAAGAACAAATGTCAGAGGCCATGAGGCCCATTTCTTGTTCAGAAGTTCTAATTCTAAAGTTTGGAATATTTCTTACTATATCATATCACACCTTATTTGGTAGGTGTCATATAATTGATGCTTGAAGGTAAAGGGTCATAGTATATGAAGCTGGAAAGAGATCATCTAGTCCAGTGACATCTTTTTATAGTTGAGGAAATGGTTAAGAGTGTAATTGACTTACCCAAAGCTATAGTGGTAAGACATGAGTACGTCATAAATAAGAGAACGGCTCATAAGATAAGAGGAGTGAATTTGAGCATACTGAAAGCTAGAGAGGCATTTGTTAGCTTGTATTTTTACCACCTTCAGCTTAGGATCAATTGGACAAGGCCTAGATTGGGTGAATCATGTTTTGTTATGGTATTATTTAACTTTTATTTCTGTATGAGGGAGCAGGAAGGGATTTTGTCATCTTCACAGAATTTACATATCACTGTCCTATTTACCCAATAAAGTGAAGGGTTTAAGTTGTGCTTAGAGAGCAAAGTAATGAAATTTGTCTGAAGTCAGAAGAGATTAGAAAATGCATTGCCCTGTGGAGAACTTGGAGACTTATAAAATAATAGTTGATTTTGCAGTTTTGTGTTTGGATCTCCTTAGCATTAACCCCTTAATGCTAAGCCAATAGTTAGGTTGAAAGACCTGCAAACCAGTTTTGTTTTATTCCCAGAACCCTTGACTAGCACTATAGAAATCTAGCTTTGATCCCTGGCTCTTGCTGCTACCTTTGTGATTTTGATCAAATCACTCATTGTCTCTGAATTTCATTTTCAGCATCTGTAAAAGAAGAGGTTGGACTAGATGATGCCTGAGGTCCTTACCAACTGTATCACTATCAATTTACACCAATGTTTGTACTATATTTTGCTCTATTTACTTTAATTTTCTGACTTTCATATTCTCTTTAGTTCTTAGTTATACTTAGTTAGAATAGATAGTTTGGCTTTATTCAGTTAGGATCCTGTCTTTGGGTGACTAGGCAAAGTAGTACAATTGTTTCCTAAATATTTTGGGCATGGAGTTAGAAAGTCAAAGGGTTGGCAATAAATTCAGTAGAATGAAAATTCCTTGAGTTAAGAGTGTTTTTCATGTTTATTTGACTATCTTAGAGCCTAACATAATGCATGGCAGAGATGGTATGTTTAATAATAATAATGAATACATTAAACTGAGCTCTTGATGACTTGGAGAACTGATGAAGTTTCTGATTCTGATTGTTCCTCCCTATAGAACTGCCAGATTATTTCATATCATCAGAGATTTATTGAACTGGCTTCTAGAAAATGCTTATGTCAATATTCAAATAAACTCACTCTTCATCTGCCATAATTTGGCATCTTCATCTCCCAAAATGCTTGTGTCCCAGGAAAATAATATTTTATCATATTCATTTTATCTTTTGTTTTGGATTTCTAGAACAATGCTATAGAAGACACTTGGGCATAAAGTAAAAATGTTCTTACTATGCCATGCAAAGGCAAATTTAATTTTGTGAAGCCTAATTGGAAGGAGCTCTTAACAGAGCCTAGACCATCTCAGAAATTCCTTTTGTCAGTGTAAATTTCTTTAGGACCTTCTGTACTTTGTTGTTATTAAGGGGGGGGGGAGGCAGAGAAAAGAAACAAACAGCTGGTGTTTAATGACTCTGTCAGACCCAATTATAAAACATCAACTAGTTACTTTGATTTGTGTCCCATCCTGCCATGGGGGTACTTAAGAACATTATACTCTGCCAGAACTCATTTGGGCTTTGTTTACATTTATCTTTTAAATGCATAAGACTATTGATGGCAAGTTACCAAGGGTCTAACCCCTTTATAATCATTAATTTTTAATCTCAAAAAGAGTCTATAAGGCAGCAAGACTCATCTCTATTTACTTGGATGCTCAAACTAAAATATACAGTCCTGGATAAAATAATCCAAAGTAACCCTGTCAGAGGTTAGGAATGTGCTTTCTTTCTCCTTCCAAAACTACGCTCATTTAATATTCTCTTTCATTTAAATTAATTATCCTTGAACTTCTTATCCATGCCTTGAAAAAATCCCTTGAACATGTTAAAGATGGCCACATATACAAATTATCAGTTATGAAGAATCTGTCAGATCTTTGGATGTGATTGGGTTGAGTTTTTCAGTTTAAAGTATTTTGATGGCGATTCAAGTTTACTTTTTTGTTTTGTTTTGTTTATCATAAGAGTAGCAGTGGTTCCACTCTCTTCAGAACATTATAATTTATAAAGTTTTTCTTACAATTCTGTGAGCTTATTGCATAATTTACTGTGAAAAGATCAATAGGTTCAAAATTAGAGGACCCAAGTTTGAATCTAGACTGATATTTTCTGTCTTTGAGACCTGGGCTAGTCATGTAATTTTTCTGGGGTTCATCATCTGATGGTCTTTTAGGTTTCTTCTAGCTCTAAATCCTAGTCTCGAAAGAAAATCATGGTATGTAGTGCTATCTTCATTTGTAAGAGGAGGAAAATGGACCTCAAAGGGGTGAATTGATTTGCTCTTAATCAGGTAGCTGGTAAATGAAAAAAAATTAGGGCTATAGCCTATGTCTTTTGCAGGGGTATACTAGTAAATATTTAATAACCTATTATTTGCAAATTCACAACACACTTTTAAATTTAATTGGTATTATTAACATTTTCTCAATGATTTTCTTAATTCTAGACAATCAACTATACAATAAATCAAGTCTTGTAGTATTTACCAATTTCTAAGATGTAAATGCCTTATAATGAAAATTCAGCATTCACCCTGTACTCCACTTGCCTGGAGCCAGACTGAGCTTCCACCAGCACACCCTTGACTTCGTCTCTAATTTCTTTCCATTGCATCATGGTTTGGTGTAATTTTTTTTAGCTCTTCCTATTACACAGTGATACTTTTACATCCATCTGAATAATTCTAATTTAATTTTAGTTTTTGTGATATATTTTTGGATATAATAAGGACTTTTTTTAAAAGTCCCCTTTTTAAGTGCATTTCTACCCCCCCCCCAAAAAAAAAATTAAATAATACCATATGATCTCATGGTTGAGATTGAGAACATATGTATCACTTTCACTTTTGTAGTTGACCAATCCATACATGTGTTTTAATATGGGTTCTATGCTTCTTCTATCAAAATGAAATCATAAGGACATCGATCTTGTTTGTGTTTTAAGTTATCTTTCCTGTTTTTTAGGTTTACTGATATTAATGATTCCTCAGGCAAACTTGATTTGAGCCTGCTTTCTCCATCTAAGGAAGAGTACTGGGCCATGCTAGCATACAACCGTTCCAAGCTCTGCAATATACTCTTCTCTAATGAGCTTCACTGCCGCTTGTCTCCCCATGGAGTCACATCTAATGCTGTGCATCCTGGAAATATGATGTACTCATCCATTCATCACAACTGGTGGGTGTATACCCTGCTATTTACTTTGGCCCGGCCTTTCACCAAGTCCATGGTAAGTGACCAACTTGTTGTACTATACATCATCAGTTTTAACATCATGGGCATGAAGCAATAGAAATCCTGATGTGTATATTTTTCAATGACCTTTTGCGTCTCCTAATGATAAATATAACTTTAACTGTAATCACATTGTCAGGCATATGACAGCAGTATGATAGATCTGGGAAAAGATATAGATATATTTCAGATTAAACCTATCACTCTAAGGCCTTGTTAAAATGTTGGCTTGCAATATATGGGATTTAAATTTGGGAGAAATATAGCTGAACATTTTAATGAAAATTATATAATATTCCTCTTTAATTGATATATGGCTTATTCAAACATTCTACAAATCTGATTTGATGCATAGGACACTTTATAATTTTGTGTTTTGTGTTGACATAAAAAACAGATTTTCTTTGACTATGAAAATATTACTGGGTATGATTCCTTTATTGTAATTGGGAAACAAATCCTTCATTGGCCGGAAAGATGTTTTGCTTACTAGACGTTCCAAACGTGAACCGTTTAGGTGATTGAATAATACATATTCAGCAATATTCACAGATGGGTTGTATATCTTATATTGTTGCAGATAATTGACAGTCCAGTAATACATTGTTCCCTTTAATATTTTGTTGAGGTGTTTCGAATTTCTAGAGAAATATGTGACATTCAGATAACTGTTTACAATTGTACATAGTACATGTTTGTATCAACTGGTGGAAGTGATTCCTTTGTATGAGTTTTACAACTAAACACAAAAATCTAACTTCACCTTAAATATTTTCTCCTGACCTTTCTTTAAACTCTTATTTGTAATGGAAATAAAATTGTTGCATGTTAGCTATTTTATTGGCGCGTGCACTCTCTTGCTATGAGGTGGATCCTCTGTTTTTAAAAACTGAATTTATGGACAGTATATCTTGTGTAAGCTTAATAGAAATAAAAGATATTCAAATCTAGCCAGTTAATTTTTAGTCTCATTTTCCAGTTCTAAGAATGTTTTAACTTATAGAAAATGCCAGAGATAGCCAAAATATTATAATTTTCACATGAATGCAGTTTGAGGGTTGCCATGAATCAAGGAGGGGATTTTTAAAATCATCTTTATTGATTTTGTTTTCTAGCATTTAAATATAGGTAGAACATTTGATTCTTAGTGTCATAGTACATCTCAATTGTTGTGTATAATGTGTTTCTGTTGCATATTTTGGAGTAAGTGAAAGAAATGTACATTAAAATTTCCTCTGCTGTCATCTTCCTATATAGTAATCATGTGCTAGGGCAACTTTCTTATGATACCTTAACTGTAATAGCATTTTATATCCTGAATAACAGAATTATTACATAGGTGCGTAGATTAAATTGGTGAGATAGCATTGGGAGAGGAGAGGAGTTAGAAAGTTGGGAGACCTTTTGCCAGACATTGAGAAACCCTACTTCTTCAATATACTTGTTAGAATGGTCTGGTAATAAAATAACATTGCCATCCACAATTAAGCCTCAATTTTTAAATGATCTTTTACTAAAGGTATAATAAGAGGATAGAAGCAGTCAAAAAAAAAAGTCTCTGTCCTTCAACATATTAACGAGAATTTGGGAAGCAGCAGACAAATATGTTGTCTTGAAAATTTCGGATAATGAAGCTTTAGAAAGAACAACACAGATTTAAATGTGGGGAGCATTTGCTTTACTAGCAGTGGAGGCACAGGAATAATGAACACTACCAAAATAGATTGTATAGTTTCATCAGCATTCTACGACTATTCAGGGGGTAGACTGTGCCCATTCACTCTCTTTCATTCAGAAAGTATCTAGTATGCACCATGTACTAATCCATTTTCCTTGTAATTTTGTAAATATTTTGGGACAACATCCAAAATGCAACAATTTTTGGAGTGCACAGGAATGATAGGAAAGTGCATCTCTTTTTCTTTCTTTAAGATATATTTAGAATGTGATATTTTAATATTTGACTACAGAGGTAATGTTTGAGATTTCTATCATTTTGTTATAAGAAATAGGATACCAAATGTTTATGTCTTATTTTTGCCATCACTACACAGTCCCTTTTTGTTGTGTGCTTGTGTTTGAATTCCCTCTCTTTAAGTTTATACCGACTTATGTTTTTAATATAAGGCAGAATTCCTACTCATGAATCCTGTTCCTTCCCTTGCAGTGAATGATAGATCTAACAGCAATGGCAGCAGCCCAGAAGGGCGGATTAGTATTAGGTAATGATCTGTTGCCCAGCACAAATGTAGCCTTGGATTCACTTTCTCTTGACATGAGTACTGCCACACACTCCTTACATTCCATTCCTAAGGTCAAGGGAATGCTAAACAGGATGGAATCCTCCGCTAGAGAACCTTGCCTCTGGTTATCTGGCTCAGCTCCCTCTTAAGTATTAAACAGCAGTATTCTAATATCAAGCTTTTTTTTAATTTGCTGTGACTTGCTGTGACGAGGGTGATTTTAGTTACAGTAATTAGGTCACCCTTCATGGAGTCAGGCTATTTTAAGTGCCTCTTTAAGGAATATTGTTGCAGATCAGTAATTTTACAATTGGATGTTCTTGTGCAACTTTATTAAATGTAATCTGTCTTTTAAATGTTTCTCTTTTACAGTTATACATTTCTAATTGTTGCTGTAAATGCATTATCACTTTGAAATTAATTACTTTTTCCATTGTGGCCTCCTGCAGTATAATAATCACTAATAAGAAACTTGTATGAATTAATTCTAAATGTAGCGACCCCTACTGACTAATCAGTATTTTGGTTGACCTCGTGCTCTTGTTATTAGTTAACTTGATGTCTCCAGCAGATAGATTGCTGGAGTCAATATTTAAATATTTGTTGAATTTTCTCTCTTTTGATTAAAAAAAGATATTACATTGGCATTGTTATTTTGTTTAAGAAAACTATACAGAAGTGATTTATTTTTCAACTATAGTTGAAAGGACCTCAGAGGTCATTTTCTCCCAAACTATCAAAAGCACACATTTCTTCTACAGTATTCTAACATTTCAAGAAGCCTCTGCTTGAATAACTTCATTAAGGGGAAACTCATTTCCTCTTAAGGTAGCTCATTGCTGTTTGATATAGTTCTAAATGTTTGGAAGTCCTTCCTTATACTGAGCCCATATGCATCAGCATAACTTTTATTGTTTTTGTTTAGTCATTCAATCACATCCAACTCTTTGTGACCTTGTGTATCATGCTATCCATGGAATTTTCTTGACAAAGATATGCTGGAGTTGTTTGCCATTTCCTTCTCTAGTGGATTAAGACAAACAGAGGTTAAGTGACTTGTACACAGTCACAAAGCAAATAAGTAAATGAGGCCAGATTTGAACTCATCTCCCTGACTCCAGACCCAGAGAATTATCCACTGAGACACCTATCTAACATAACTTTTTTCCTTGGTCTCCATTTTATCCTCTGGGAGCAGGCAGGATGAGTCTAATCCCTCTTCCATGTCATCATTGCCTTTCAGATACTTGAAGGCAGCAATCACATCCCTTCTTAGTATTCTTTTCTTTAGTTTAAACATCTGGATTTCCTTCAAAGGAGACCCACCTAATATGATTGTGAAACCCTTCATCATTCTGGTCATGTTCCTCTAGCGCCCTCTAACTTATCCATGTCATTTCAAAAATGTCAAGCTCAGAACTGAGCCAAGTACTCCAGATGCTGCATGAGCTGGACAGGCACCAGTACGTTTGCCTTTTTAGTAGAAGTTTGGCCACCCCTTTCCAATCTCCCAATCCCCAGAACACAGCACATTTTTCAGGAGCTTCTTTAAATAATTCTTCCATTCAATGCAATAAATATTTATTAAGGTACAACCACTGTAGTAAGCACTGGCAATTGATACAGATAAAGAAAAAAAAAAGACAGGCCCTGTCCTCCAGGAGCTGTGCATACCTTACTTTTGAAAACCCCCATATGAAATGAAAATTCAGGGTTTTTTGCATAAGCTTCCAGTACTGGCAATGATGGGCTCCAGCACTCAGGGTGGTTAGTGGTATATAAAGGCTGATGCGGAGCGTGATCACATGCTTGCTCTAGTATTTCATGCAACCAAATATTTTTGTTGGCGGGTGGAGGCAGAAAGAATAGCACGTGTTAGGCCAGCAAGGGCTTAGCAGATGTTTTAGGGAACTAAATTTTCAAATCCCTTTACATTAAAATCGGCTCAAGTTTGTAGAAGTTTGGAGACTATTGAGTTACGTTTCCTGGAGCTGTGTAAAGCCAACCATTGTACTCAAGTTTTAACAGATGTGCTGCTTTTTTTTTTAATGGATGGAAATAAAACACTGATTCTGTTGCAGTCATAAATTATAACTAGAAAAGCAGACGCTGTCATTCTATTAACTTTCAATGGACAAAACAGGATAATTTTGCTCTTGAATGACCTGCTTTGTTTTGATTTATATTTTATAATTTTAAAAAACGGAGATCTTAATGTTGTTTTCTAAATTCACATTTTTAAATGAGTTTTCTTTAAAATATATATATATATATTTTTTTTTAAAGCAATTGGGGTTAAGTAACTTGCTCAAGGTTACATGGCTAGTTATTTTATGTGGGTGCCAAGTATCTGAGGCTGGAACCGATCCTGGGTCTCCCAACACCAGGGCCGGAGCTCTTACTCACTGCGCCACCTGGCCGCCCCTCTTTTAAAATATCTTAAGCTGACTATGCAACAGATGATATCAATAATGAAAATCAGCAGTTCTGTTTTTATGTGGCATATCACATAGAAGAATTAACAGAGAGCAGGGTGATTTCTGTGTGTTGGACAAAGGAAACAGAAAATTTTCAAAATCAGACTGAAAGAGCAGTCAGAGTTTAGCAACCTAGCCTGTTTTTGTGTCTTTCAGCTGCCCTCTCCACATTACCAGTGTGATGGATTCCATGTCTTATCTCCATAGGATTCTCATGATCAGTACTGAATCACAATGCATGTAAGAATCCTAGTGATAACAGTTTTATGCTCTCCCTGTAATTAGTAAACCATGCCTCCTTCCCTATCACCTATTGCCCAACAGGTTTAATTCTCTACAATGTAATTTTTCAGAAACAACACTTCATATCCCATCTGCATGTCTTTGTATTGACTGTCCCACATACCTGGAATGCATTTCCTTAAGAGAGAACTCAAGCAACCATATTCTGCATGAACCCTTTTCTGGTCTTACAAGTGGTAGTCACCTTTTTCCCATACTGCACTGCATTTAACTACTTTGTGTGTGTAGTCACTTTATATTTACGCTATATATATATATAGTACATATAAGAGTAGGGATGGTTTTTATTCTTTGTGCTTTTATCCCAGGTACCTAACACAGTGCTTAATATATAGTAGGTGCTAAATAAATACTTGTTGTTTGATGAGTTGCCTCAGCCTGACATATGTATTTCTTGTTCACAGATGTTGTTATTTCCTCTGATAGTCACTGGGTTTAAAAGATTCATGGGTGACTTATTTAAAGTCCTATTCAGTATTCACTGACAACCAGTAGGAAGTAAGACCATGTGATCTTACTGTATATTATAAATTTTCCTCTTTTTTTTTTTTTGGCTTTTTGGAGGTGGGGAAGGCAGGGCAATTGAGGTTAAGTGACTTGCCCAAGGTCACATGGCTAGTAAGTGTTAAGTGTCTGAGGCTGGATTTGAACTCAGGTCCTCCTGACTCCAGGACTGGTCCTTTATGTACTGCACCACCTAGCTGCCCCTATTATAAATTTTTTAAGGAACATTGACACATGTATTGGAATTAAAATTTTTTAAATTCTCTTTTTCTCTTTTGTTTTATTCATCCTTTGGAAGTTCTGTGATTCCTTACCTCTTTTCTGAGACAGGCTGTATTGTGGAGTTTCTCTCCATATTTCATTACTTATTTTCTCATTGGAAGTTCAGGTATATCATTTACTCTTTAGTCCCTTCATCTCTTAGCTCACCCTTCTTTCCAGTGAATTTTGTCCTTCTCAGAATTTAGGTGCTGGATGCCAGGTCTATTAAATAGATGTCAGAAGCTTATGCTGTGCCTTTCGGATGTTACTGAGATGTTTCTTCTATGAACATTGATTTCTGTATCACTTACTGTAAAAGTCAATTTTCCCCTGTGAGGTTTAGGATAACATTTTCCTAGTGACAAGAGAGAGGTCTCAACTCTAGCACTATGTGAATTGTTCTAAAATTGATTTAGTGTATCTATCCCTGGACTGATTTGACTAAAACTAACAGATATTTTGAATGTAGGTTTTGGATATACTGGCCTAGGAATTAGGAATGAAATATTTTAAAGCTTTGTTACTCACTTGATTTGTGACCTTGGAAATGCCATCTCTTCCACTGGGCTGTAGTTTCTTTATCTATAAAATGAGGGACTTGTTCTTGGGTCTCTTCCAATCCTGGAGTAACTAGGGCTTTTTTGGAGAGTAATTAAAATTAGAGGATGCTGGTGGTATTTATACACTTTCACTGGAAAGAAAAAAATTGAATGTAGCACCAATTTTGCCAGAAAAAAAATTAGTTTAAAACCCCAGAACATTCACCCCAGTTGAATTCCTCCCCAACCTGCTTTCTATAACCTCTGATCTTCTCCTGAGTGTGGCCACCTGCTGTCCCAAGGTCTCTGTTCTTGGATACTGGTGCCCGGGGGTCTTCTCTCAACTGAATTTGTCTTTAAAAGTTGATTTGCTGTGTGGCGGGGAGGGAAGCGTTGCTGAAACTTGTAGTATATGCCAAAGTTTTCTATAAATTGATAGAGTTAACCTTCAAGAACCCAGAGGCACTTCTATACAACAAGCAGGTTGTGGAGGAATACTTTAGTGAAGGACATAATAATTATGGATGTAATAATTAAGGACATAATGATGATGATGATGATGATTTTCATAGTGGTTAAAAGTTTACAAAGTACTATCCTCATACTATACCTGTGAGTCAGATAGTGAAGATGTTATCACCACTATTTTACAAGTAAGAGAATTAAAGATCTGAGAGGTTAAGTGATTTGCCCTAGGTAACATAGCATACAAGTGGTAGCTCCTTGAGGCCAGGTCTTCTTCAAATATATTTTTTTCATCTCTCTGTACTAAGTTCCTAGAAAGCGTTATTCATTCACAAGCACTGACTTCAGTTGTCAATGATTATATGCACAGTTACATAAGGTTTTTAGAACTGTGAAAGCTCACAGATTGGTTCTGTTGCATCTAATGAAATAAACTGAAACATGGATCATCATGATTGGAACACCTCTGTATTTTCTTATGGGGAAGTAATTTGTAAGTAATAGATAGGGTTTATAATTGGATTTTAAAGTTCCTTAAGGTTAGCCAAGTGGGGATTTGGGGATTAATAATAAGTCCCTCTATCAACTTCTCATATTCTTTGGGTGTCAGTCAATAAGCATTTATCAGACACTAAGTGTTAGGCCCTTGCTAAGTTCTAGGAATACAAATATAAGAAATACAGCCCCTCCCTTAAAGAGCTTAAATTATAATGGAGAAGACAATACATAAAATGCAATTGAAAGCAGGAGTACTTAATGCTGCCTGGTGGGAAATGAAGAGATATCTGGCTGGGCGTGCTCCTTAAGTGGGGGTCCTGGGAGGAGCTCTCCAGACCCTCAAAGGGAAGAGTCCCAGGGGCAGGTGGTAAATGAGGTAGGAATTCCAGGGCTGAAGTGATCTTTAAGGGTGAAGAAGTTTCTTGATGATAAAGAAGTTCAAAGGAGTAAAGTTTAGAAAGAAAATGTTCTTACAGTATAAAATAGGAGAGTTTATTATATTCTCAATATACTGAAGTAGGCTTTTTGCCCAATCATTCTCTTATGTATTATTTATCTTTGCCTCTTTCCTGTCCCTATTTGCAGTTCCCTCCTTCAATTTTCCCTCCCCCAATATACTCCTGCTTCCACTGGTTACTAGAGGTATAAAATGTATCTACTTTGTTGGTTTGTATTTATGGATCCATGTCTTATAGCTGGAGATAAGATTTAGTCTTTTAATAAGAAAGTATATGAAAAAGAATTTTTAAAAAATTTAAGATTATATTTTCAAAGTCCAAATATTTATTTTTATAGTAGAATGTGCCAGTATCAATGGATCACTTACAACCTTTTCCCAAAGGGGATATTATACAATTTTGGCTGGAATTTTAGACTTTTAGCCAGAAACTCTTTACTTCTTCCATAATAATACATGTCTCAATATTTTCAAGATCAGTGTGTGTACTTCTACCAATTCAAATTGAAACTATGTCCAGTCTCTGAAAGTCCACAATTTGCTACCTATTTTAAACTAAAAATGGGTTGACCATATTCTAAGATGCTTCCTTCCCTAAGACATAAATTCTGTTTATTTCAGGTTAGGTTTAATGTTTCCAAAATGTTATTTATTTGAATTGACTTGCAGATAAGGACTTCAATTTCATCAGTATGGATACTCTAATTGAGCAGATTTTATCCCATCCACACCTCAGTAGGCAGTCTTCTTAAATTGGCCAAAAATAATTTATCACCTGAGTGCCAAATTTCAAGTGTTGACTTAGCTATCCTGGTAGTTAAAAAAAAAAAAAAGAGAAAAGAGAGGGGAAAAGAAAATGAAAAAACAAATAATAACAAACAGAGTTCTTTGTCTAGTGTTTATCGAGTCACCTGAATTCTCAGGTCCTCAGTTTCATTATCACTAAAACAGGAACACTGGACTAGGTGATCACAAAACTTTGGCCTTCTAGCTTTACATCTTGTGATTTTATGATCTTTTGTTGTTTGGAAAATTCTGCCCATGTCTTCACTTTGCTGGCATAGCCACTGATATCCTATGGACACCACTATGCCATGAGGTGGTGATTGGAGAAGGATAAAAGTGGAAGAAATACAAATATTTGGGGAATAGGTAGAACTCTAAAAATGTACTTAAAAAGACTGTTTTCACAGGTGGCCAGGTGGCTCAGTGAGTGGGAGCACTGGCCCCAGAGTCGGGATGACCTGGGATCGAATCTGGGCTCAGACACTTAGCACCCACCCAGAAACACATGGCCCTGTAACCTTCAACAAGTTACTTAACCCCAATTGCTTAGGGGTGGCCAGGTGGTACAGCAAGTAAGAGCACCGGCCCCAGAGTCGGGATGACCTGGATCGAATCCGGGCTCTGATATTTAGCACCACACCCAGAAATAACTGGCCGTGTAACCTTGAGCAAGTTATTTAACCCTGATTGCTTAAAAAAAAAGACTGTTTTCAGCAATAAATTTGGAGAATGATTGGAAATCTGTAGTCTTAATTTTATGGAATAATCACCTTGGAACAAGCTTAATGCAGAGATTGAGTTTTACCTAGAAATGCTTGTTTTTTTCCTCCAAAAAGAGTTTATTTTAGTTCTTCATACATAAGATTTGTAAGGATACCATACCACTTGAAACATTTTCACCAATCAGTTTCATATGATGGGTTGCCTTCAATAATTTACATTTTGAAAAAGTCAAATATTCTTTATGAAGCCAAAGTCATCTAACAGAACGTACAGTGTTTGTTCAGCTGGGTGTCTTATTTATTTGAAGTACTGAGAGAAATCTCTTCTGACTACATATAAAAAGGAAGAGTAAACAGTAAGAGTATCCAAGTAATCGGAGCTAGAAACTCCCTCCTTTCAGAGAAAAGTCATAAGAAATTGTATTTGCTGGATCCAAAAAAAATACAGTATATCAACAACTGAGAGCAGAGGAATGTTTTCTTAGTCTTCTCACTATTTTTAAAAATTTACTTCAAAAATCTGGGACCTTTTAATTTTAATATCTCATGACAGGTGGATGCAATAAAAAAGTGTTCTTTCTTAGAATATATTCATCAGTTTCCTTTTGTATGTGTATTACATGCCCTACATCTTCTTGTTGACTTTCTTCAGCCATACTAAACAATGAAATCCCCAAATTAATATTCCCTGAAGATTCTTCTATAAGCAAGATATTAATAGTATTATTGAAAAATACTGTATATCATTTTGAAGTTGACTCATGAAAGATACTCAGTCAAAATACTAATCTAGAGTGTTTGTGTTTTGTTGTGTTAACTGAAAAATTCTGGATTAGGAATCTGGAAAATGAGTTCTGGTGTGTGTTCTGTCTGCTACTTACTGACAATGTTACCTGTCTCCTCTCTGTGTCTCAATTTCCCTATGAGTGATTTGGATTTGGTTATATTTAAGGTCACTTTCAAATTGATCATTCTATGACTATGATTCAACTTCTTTCTCTTGTTCCCTTCCTAATTCTGACTGCACTAATAACAACATATTTTCTGGTAGAAGGAATTTCTAAACACACAAATGAAGAAAAGTTTCTTATTGTTAGATTGAGGCAAAATATTCTGAAAGGCACACAGCTGAGCAAAGACTGGGGTTAGGGGGAGGAGGAGAGGCATGTGTCTAGAGAGGTATGCATCTACTAACAGCTGTTAGGTATATCTCCAAATACCTTGGCTATTTAAAGAGCATCAATATGTTCCACAATGGTGGTGATCAAACAGTGTGATGGTATGAAATCTTGCCTCTGAAGCATTTATAGCAGAGATTGGTGCAGTCGTAGAATGTGTGAAGTTTAATGGAAGGGGTGAGAAACTACTTGCATGAATATGGGTCAGTGTGTGTGTGTGTGTGTGTGTGTGTGTGTGTGTGTGTGTGTGTGAAGAAAAGTGATTATAGACTAAGGTGAATTGAGGGTTTAACCACTGTGGGACCCAGGAGTTTTAGAGCCCCAAAGTCCTATGCTTTTTTCACTAAACTCTGTTGTATATAAATTACATAGAGTTATGCTGTGATTGTTTATACACTGAATAATTGTCATGTTTGTGATACTTTGGGCTCTAGCAAAATCTCATTTTGTCTTTTTAGTCCTGACATACTTATGAATGATGTGAGGCAGATTGTGAAAGATGATATTGAAACTCTGTAGTAGTCACTTAAAACATGCACAGAAACAACCATGCCCATTCATTATTGAAATAGCCATGACTTTAGTTGAGAGCTTTAACTGTATTAATATGATTCAAAATATTTAATGGAACTTCTGTGTCATCTGATGGCCAAACTATCAAGTTAATACATAATGTTGCTGACTGGTCACACTTGCAGAGTTATTTGTATTATTTCATTGTAAAACTGAGATACTTAAATGGGATTGTGTAATTTCTACAAGCTTGCTTAAACTGGGCACCAACCTTGGGCAAGTTCCTTAACCCCAGTTGCCCTCCAAAAGGCAAAAAAAAAAAAAAAGAATGAGAGCACTGTAGAGCCCCATCCATGAAATCCATAGTCACTCAAACGAATATGACCTAATTATCTGCATAGGAAAAATCAAGTGGAGAAAGAATGCGTCATTGTCCATTTTCTGATTTACACTTAAATGGAAAACCTGTTGAGGAGGCAAGTACACATATCTTGTAGAGACACTACCGGTCTCAACATTAAAACGAGGAAGAAAATAGGTTGAATTGCTTTTGGTAAATTATCCAATCCTTTTAATGACATGAAACATCTTCCTAAATCCAAGGGCTATATTTAAAAAATATATATTCTTCAGGTAATATATTAACTACAATTTATGGACTACTACAGTCTCAATATATTTAAGGATATAGGTCACCCAAATAGCAAAGAGATGTACATGGTGAACAAGAATCAAATGCAAGATATTAACAAGAAATAATTTTACAGGAAAATCAGTGTAAAGTAGGTAATAAGAGAGTTGTACCTGTAGAAAAAGGTCAAGTCATGTATCAAGTGCAAGAGACAAATACCAAATATTTTTCTATTACTATACTTGTAGTGATGAGATTTTCTATGTAGCTGTCTATACTAGTTTCTTCCACTTGGTCAGCCCTTACCCCTCAGAATCTTCCTGTCTCCTCATGCAAAACAGGAAGGAAGAGAGGGGTTTGTTTCTGAAGAAAATCCAGAGAGGTTTTTTTATTGTCCTCAAAATGTTACCAATCAATGTCCCTAAGTTATAATTAACAGAGACAAAATGAGGATATTCCAAGGAGGATTTTAACTGGATTAGATGCACAATCAAGGTTATATAATTCTCATAATAATTAGGAAAGAAAGTTAAGGTTGATGTTTTACTCTGAATGCTTCATTTGGTTATCACTGACTATTCTACCTAATTTTTCCCTCATGTAAATGCAATATACATGTGCATATAATTCATTGACTTTCATCATGATGCCACATATTGATTTCTATTCATATTACATTGTAAAAGTACTTCACAGGCCCATAGGATTTAGAACTGGACGGTACCTAAGTGATCTAGTCCAAACCTCTAGTTTTATCACTTGGCAAACAGATGTTCAGACTAGGGAAATAACCAGTCCATTGTCACAAATATAATGAATACTAGAAGTATTCATATTGTCTCATGTTGCATTCATGACAATGACTATACTTTCAGAATATATGTCATCTTTCTTAAGTAGTTAACTGAGTAAAATCTTAGAATGGGACATTATGCTAAATATTTCAATACTCTCTATACCTTACCAGCCATAGTTCTGAGCACTATGTTACTCCTCTCCTCAAAAATCTTCAATGATTCCTTATTGCTTATAGGATAAAATACAAACTCCTTACTAACATTTGAGGCCTTTGACAATTTGGCTCCAATCTACCTTTCCAGCTTTATTTTATATTTACTTTCTTTCATACCTTGATATTCTGGGCAAACTAAATAAATAGCTCTTGACTAAACTTAATATATTGTTTCTGGTATACATTATTTTGCTCAGTCCTGGAATTTACCCGTTCTTCAAGTCTTCCTCTCTGAATTCCTATTTCCTTCAAAGCTTAGTTCATATGTCATTCTTTCTGCCTGCTTTCTGTGAATCTTTCAGTTTCTCCTCAAATATGTCTAGAGCATTTTGTCTGATCTCTTCTCTTATCCAGGGACTTAGAACAATATTATAAGAATTTTTATATCTTTGAAGGAATTTCTTATGAATTTAGAATATGAATAAAATTACCTTTTTATAAAATATATTTTATGCTGTTTTGTCACAGCATATCAAATGCTTTTAAAATAGTTAAGAAAAATAGAAATGGTATAATCTGTTAGTTTTATGACCATCAAGATATCTGTTATGGTGTATAGTTTTGAAATCCTGTTTTCAGTCTATCATGAAAGATGTCATTGAGGAGTGTGTAGATTTTCCTCATATAGTTTTTCCATTGATGAGAAAATAGAAATCTGGGTTGGTAGTTACTGATATGTTCTCTGTAATCTCCTCTCTTTCTGATCAGTGCCCTCAAAATTGTTTCTCCTCCAGTATAGATCTTCTGCATATTTATTTAGTTCTGGACCATTTGCTATTCTCATCTTTGTTTTCTTTATGGCCATATAAAATATTGTTCTCATGTAGCCCTTCACAGACTGTGATGGTAAATTCTAAATGTAGTATACCATTGTCTCTGATGGAAAAAAAAGAAATTGTTATTAAAAAAAACCTTTATAGATACATTCTATTTATCTTTGCTATCCTGACAGTTTCATCTTTAAATTAAATGCCTTCAGGATGATTTTTCCCTAATTGAATTTCATGTTAATCATTCTGTGGACTTTTTCTTTTTTAAAAAATGTAATTCATGATAATCATTAATTATTTTTTGAGGTCTTTTTTTACATCACTAATTTCTGAGAAAAATCAGAACCAAAAAAAACCCCTTTCTCATAACACAGGCGAATAGTTAAGCAAAAATATTCAGCAACATTGATTCCAGCTACAATTGTGTACAGTGTCCTGTTCTAGAAGTGTCATACCTCTCTGTCATGAGTTTATATTTCATTATCTATTAGCCCACAACTTTAATTTAAAAAAGTGAACTCGAAGTCATTAGAAACAAAGCAGAGGAAATTGTGTTTGAAATTGTGAATTTTCGTTACCTAGTTTTAAAAGTGTATATGAAATAATTTGAAGGCTCTAGGCATACTGAATCTGGAGGTAAGAAGACACTGGGGACCATGACAGCATGATGGAGGCAGTCTTTCTGTGAAAGTCTATTGTGTTAAGGCATTGTATGATTTTTATTTTTTGTTTTGTTGTGTTTGACTTCATTGGGTAGAATCAGGAACAGTGGGTTGTAAGCTGCAAAGAGAAAATTTAGGTTTACTTCAAGAAAAACTTCCTTCTGAAGCATTGTAATTGTCTAAAAACTGAATAAACTAAAATGGCTTAGTAATAATTAATTATATATTATATAATTATTATATAATTTTATATAATATATGTATATAATTAATATATAATTGTAATTATATATTAATAGTATAAAATAATTAATAATAATAAACTAAAATAAACTAAATGAATTGCCACAATGAAACTCCTTTGAAGAACTTAAAGCAGAGGCTGAATGCTGAGCTTGTCAAGTGTGTGACAGTGGGGAATAATAATAATAATCATTAATAATAATAATAAAACCATTCACATGGCCCTCGCTGTCTCTTTTGATTTTCACAACTATCCTGGGAGGTAGATTCTGATATTATCCCCATTTTACAAATGATGAAACTGAGGCAAGCAGAGGTTAAATTACTTGCCCAGGGTCAGCCATCTAGTAAATGTCTGAGGGCACATTTGAACTCAGGTCTTCTTGACTCCAGCCTATCTTGCTATACATTCTGCCACCTAGTTGGCATAAAATAATAGCTCTAGAACTAGAAAGACCTCAGAAGCCCTCTACTCCAATTTCTTCAGTTTACAGATAAAGAAACTGAGACTCACAGAGGTGATCCGAATTGACCGAATTGACCATTGTCCCGTAGCTGGTGTCATAAATAAGATCTGAAACACCCAAGTCTTCCTAACTCTAAGCACTCTCACTTCACTAATGCTGCCTCCCTTTTGTGTGTGGCTGAGGCAATTTCAGGTGACTGTTGTTTCTGACTCTCAGATGACATGATTCTCTGAAATTTAGCAATGCAGTAAGAAAAATTGCCATGTTGTGGCTCCTCCAATTGCCAAATGGGTCCAGGATGAAAAAATAAAATAAAAGCTTCTACAGTATGGTGAAACAAAACAATTCAAGTTCAGTTATCAGTATGCATTTCTGCCTTTTCCAAGACTAGGGAAGAGAAATGCTTTGTCATAGTGTGTGTGTGTGTGTGTGTGTGTGTGTGTGTGTGTGTGTGTGTGTGTGTTTTAAATCCATGAATGATCAGTCCTTTAAGTATTGCAATCTTTTAAAGTTAACTTTTGTAGAATGTTTTTTTGGTAATTGTATATAGTATAACTTTGGTTCTGTTTTTCTTCCCTCCTCTCCAGTTGCTAATTCTTCCCCCTTTCAGATTATTTTAGTCTATTCTATAAATACCCCACATACATCTAAATATTTACATATTGTCTGTCGTTACAACATTTAATTCCTTTGGAGCAGGCATTTTTTTTTGTTTTTCTTTGTATTCCTAGTTATTAGCATAGTTTTTTTTTTTGGCAAATATGAAGTGTTTGTTGACAGTGACTTTTTCCAGCTGCATCAGTTTATACAGGTCTTTTAAAGTTTCTCTGAATCTTTCATATCCATAACTTCTTATGATGTAAAAATATCCCTTCATAATGATTTAACACTATTTATTTAGCCATTCCCCAATTCAAGACAACCCTCCTTTTTTTTCTAATTCTGTTAACAGAAGCATAGGTAAGGGGCTACTATAAACATTTTTGTAAGTATAGTTTTGTTTCGTTTTTTGTCTTGGACTTCTTTGGTCTGTGTACCTAATAATTAAGTCAACAATTAAGTCATAATAAATTGCACGTAGTAGGATGTACTGTGCAATGTGTTAAGTACTGGTGATACAAAGAAAGACAAAAATAAGTCCCTGATCTCTAGGAGCTCACAATCTAATGG
>NW_027185771.1:33778808-33839016 GCF_028583685.1 Petaurus breviceps papuanus
ACTGGAAAGGCAGGAAAAGTCCAGGTTATGAAGGGTTTTAAAAGCCCCGTTCCTCCTCCCCCCCCCAATTATTTTGATTGTGGTAGAAATAGGGAGTCACTAGAGTTTATTGAATATGGGTGACATAATCAAACCAATGATTTAAGCAGATCACTTTGATAACTGAATGAATAATGGATTAGAGTGGGGAAGATCTGAGGAAGGGAGACCAACCAGAAAGCTCTTGCAGTAGCACAGTCATGAAGTGACAAGGGCATGCACCAGAGTGGTGTCAGGTTGAGAGAAGAAAAGGGAGGATGTACTAGAGATATTCTGAAGATGGAATGAAGTGGATCTGGCAGTACATTGAATATGTGTCTGTGTGGAGATGTGTTGGCAAAAGAGAATGAAGAGTTAAGACGTGGCCATAGGTCGGATGGTTCCCTGGACTGTAATTGGGAAATTAGGAAGAGAAGAGGGTTTGAGGAAAAGATAATGGTTTAGTCTAGCACATGCCAAGTTTAAAATGGCTATAAAACATTCAGTTTAGGTCTATAGGATTTCTGTTGATTTTTTGGGGGGCAGGGGCTCTAATATTTGGGGCTGGTAGGTGGTACAATAAGAAAGAACACTGGACTTGGAATCTGGAAGATGTGAATTCACAGCTGACCTTGGACACTTACTAGCTGTAAGTCACAGACTTTCTCACACTCAGTTTTCTCATTGTGAGGATCAACTGTGATGACACACATCAAGAAATTTTCATGCCTTAAAGTACTACTAGAAATGCTACTTATAATTAGCCATTGCTGTCCTCTTACTGTACTGAAGCAACTGTTTCAATTTGTTTCTTTGCCTTTTCCTAGGGCTTTTCTAAGTAAATTATCATATCATCAACAAAGAGGAAGAGGTCTCTCTTTTCTTTATTATTTTTATATTTTAAATTTCATTTTCTTGTCATTACTTTTGATTGAATTTCTACATTCTATATTTAGTATCACAAAAGTGTTTCTGCTTTGAATATAATGTTGGCTTTTGGCTTTAGATACTTTTTAATCATATTATTTAAAATTTCTCTTCCATATAGAAGCATTATAGGTTTTTTCAAAGCACAAATGAGGGCTGTACTTTGTCAATGGCCATTTCTTCATCTCTTGGTATAATCATGTAATTTGAGATTTCCAATGTGATTTATTATATTAATTGTTTTACTGTTGTTGAACTATGTATCCCTGGTATAAATCCAATTTGATCACTCTGAAAAAATTACAGGATGAGATAGGGGAAATTGCTATGAGGGCTTTTTTAGGGGGAAAGAATAGATATAAATTTTTTAGTGGAAGTTTATTAACAATATCAGGTTCTACTTCCCTTTTATATTTTCTTTGTTGGTTTAGGCATGAAAGCAATAGCTATCTCACAAAAGTAGTTTGGTGAGTTTCCTTCCTAGACTTTTTCCATCTAGTATAGTTATTAATCAGTCCTTAAAAATTTTATATAGCTCACGTCTCTTGTTATACAAGGCATTTATTTCTCTTTCTACTATACCACACTGATATTCTATTTTCATGCCTTCATATGGCCCAAAATGTTCAAATAACTAATGGCTCCCAAAGTCACTAACACAATTAGCCAGTTTTCCAGATTATCTGGTACTTTGTATGAACTAAAGTTTTAAAAGATCACATAATCGAGAGGTTTATTTACAATTTTTATTCCATCTTAAGTCCTATTTGATTTTGCAAGTCAGATTGCAGTGCAGTATTTAGAATTTCTCAGAAATTATGGAGAATGAGAAGGCCCCAAATTGCAATTGCTAAGTGCAAGTTTTCTGTAAAATCTCCTTCTGAAATATGTTTATGAACATTTTAAACTAACTTCTAGCTTTGCCCTTCTTTATGAAAGCCTAATCAAGAATGCAAAATTAACTTTTGTTTCTTCCTAGTATTAGCTCCTATTGAAATCACTACAAATTTTATCCTAAATATGCTTCTTCTGAAGATACCCCTACCAGAGTTTTCTGTTGCCCAGTAAAAATATTGCGTGTGCACTCAACCAATGTGTAAGTATCATAATCATTCCATGGTCACTGTTCTGTAAATTCTCAGAATTAGCATTATATAGACATAGAATTTCTAATATCATTATTGACTTTAAACCACTACAGTGCCAACGTAGCAGAGCAACGGTGTCAGGAAAATGCCTCACATGCCATGGCCATAAAAGAAAATGCTGTCTTTAGTAAAAAAACAAAAACAAAAACTATATAACATAAATGCTTCACTCTCTGTTACCTACTTCCTTTCATTATCATGTTTTTCCTGACTTTTTTTTAACTTCCATGGTTTAAGATCACTGCTACCTGTCACATATAGACACATCTCACTTGGCCTTGGATTTGGTTACATTGTCAACTTCCATTTGGTTTGCCTAGAGTTGACTCATCATGGCCTCTTTTTTGCCCTCTACGGTGAGAACTACAACAGTTCTCAGTTTCATTATGGAACAAGGGTTCCATAATGTGCTATAAAGACCAGATCCAATGACATGCCAGCAATTTCCAAGAACTCTTGTATGATTGAAAGGTTCATTCTCTCCTGAGGACTAGAATTTGGAGTTTTTAGTAGAGAGGAGAACAGAAATATTCCAAAGAGGCAGGTATCTGAAAAATGCTGAGAATCAATGGTCTTAGATGAGCAAAGACATTTGTTACCCATCAAATACATAGCTAAGAGAGGTGGGAGGAAAAAATTCCAGGAGCTCCACTTCACTGTGATCCTCCAAGGACAAAGTCTATTTGTCTATATTTGTTTGCATATCCATCCCCAATAGTCCCTCCTTTCTTCTTTCCCACTTCCCTGAAAAGCTTTTCAAATGGACCCCAATGGGTATTAAAAATTAGCCTTAGATTCTTCCTATTGCATGGGGATTCTTCATTTATTTGGTCCCACCCACATACAACAGCAACAACAACAAAAACACCCTGTAATTTTAGCTAAAATACTGTTACTATAGCTAGGTGGCTTAGTGTATATAAAACAATGGACTTGAAGTCAGGAAGACCTAAGTTACATCCTGCCTCAGGCGCTTAGTAGATTTATGGCCCTGGCCAAGTCACTTAGTGGTGTAAAGCTTCAGTTTCCTCATCTCTAAAATGGAGACAGTATTTTTGTTGTGGCTAAGAATTGAAAATCAAAGCAATGCTCCTCAATTGAGAAATGACTGAACAAGCTGTGCTATATGGTTGTAATGGAATATTAGTGTTTGGTAAGAAATAACAAGTAGGATGACTTCAGAAAAACCTAGAGAGACTTATGTGAACTGATGCATAGTAAAGTGAACAGAAACAGGAGAATGTTGTACATGGTAAAGCAGTTAGAGTTAGATGAAGAATTGTGAATGACTTAGGTGTTCTCAGCAGTACTATGATCCAAGAAGTACCAAAGGACTAATGATGAAACCTACTGTCCACCTCCAGAGAAAGAACTAATATTGTTTGACTACAGACTTGAAGCATGCTATATTTCACTTTAATCTTTTTTTCTTTTGTTTGAGTCTTCTTGTACAAAATGACTAATGTGGAACTATTTTATGTAATTGTACATGTATAACCTATCTCTGCTTACTGTCTGGGGGGGGGAGGAATAGAATTTGGAACTCAAAACTTTAAATAACAATGTTTTAAAAAAGAAAATGAAGATAATAATTGTACCTACCTCCTAGGGCTGTTGTGAAGGCGATTGTGACAACATTTGCAAAGTGCTTTGCAAAACCTAAAGTAGTATTTAAATAATTGCAATCATTATCATTATCATCATCATTATTATTTTTATGATTAGAAATCATTGGCAATTTAACCAAGTCAAGAAATATCTATTAAACTTTACTATGTGTTAGTCACTCTACTAAGTGCTGAAAATACAAATGGCAGCAGGAGGGACAGTTGCTGCCCTTGAGGAATTTAAATTCTCCTGGAGGAGGGAGGGGCACATTGGGAACTAAAAAGTATAGGGTGGGAAGGGAGGGGGCAAGGAAGGTTCCTAGAAAGTAGTCATTGTAAAGAAAGTCTGGGAGAATCTTAGAAAGGAAGGAAGACATGGTGGGCCTTGGCCTGCTTCTTAACATGGAGGTGCTAGTAGAAACTAAAAAATCAGAGAGGGTACAGCTCCAGGGGTGGATGGTAGTTCCAGTGTATTAAGTGGATGTCAGAGAGAAATTCCTGAGAGAATCAGGAGTGCAGCCTGAAGAAGAATGAAGAAATATAACATTTAGATGAGTTATGGCTGTGAAATTTAACTAATCATATACTTTGTTTTTATATCACCTTAGTTTTGAAAAGAGGCAACATGGCATAGTAAGCAGCTGGCCTCAGAGAGAAAATCCTAGGTTCAGGGTCTCTCTCTGTCATATTACTGTATGTGTGACTCTGAGCAAATCCCTTAATCTCATAGTGTTGTAGGCAGCTCTCCAGGAGGAACTGAGAAGCTGCTGTCCTTAATTTATCAAAAGAGTTTCCTTATTTGGGGTTCTTTCTGTGTACCCATAGAATCACAGATCATAGCCATTACTCCTCATTTCTGAGTATGTCTCCCTTGCTTGGTGAGCCAGTCCTTATGGCAAAGGGAAAAAAAAGAAAAGAAAATGGGAGAAGATAAGCAGTTCAGCAAACCCCGCAAACATATCAAGGGAGGCTCACAGTATTGTGAGGTTTCATATCCATAGTTCCCCCACCACTGTGAAGAAGAGGGGTTATATTTTCTAATTACATCTGTAGTTCAAAATTTAGTCATTATAATTACTGAGATTTTCAGTTAATATTTGTCATTGCTGTTGTTTATTCCTATTTACGTTTTTGTGGTCTTTGTATATATTTTGTTTTCCCAGTTCTACTCCATTTTGCATCAGTTGTGTTCATAGCAGTCTTCTCATGCTTTTCTGAACCTTTCATAGTCATTCTTTCTTAAGGTGCAGAAGTAGGAAATGTATCAGTGATTGATCACAAAGCTACTTTGATCTGGAGAGCATCGTGTGGCACTGAAATGACTATAGGATCCCTGCTTTGCAGAAATGTTTTCTTGATGGACCCACTTGGGGGTGGAGGGGAAGGAAAGAACAGAGGCAAGAGAATTAATATTTAAAAGAGGGTGTTAGAAATACATAATTGCTTTTTGTTATGTAAATCTAAAGTAATTTTATCGTTGAAAAGTTCTAGATATACACTTTGGCTCTCTCTTCTCTCTGAATTAATCAAAGAGTGCTGCTTTAACTTGCTCAGTTGGAAATCACTCACTTGCAAGACTCCAGGCACTGAGTAATGCACTCATGGAGTGCCGAGAGTTCACCACAGAGACCCCCGAGTATGGAGATGACACAGTGTATTCATAAAGTCATTCGGCACATTTCTTAGGAAGGTAACCCCTCAGCAGGTCATTTTTCTCTAGTGTCCATAAAATCAAACTTGCGCAGCAGCTCTATCTGTGGGTGAGAGGAGATTTTGCTGATGATTTTCAAAGTGGTTTTTAAAAAATATTTTAATATGCATTTAACTGAGTTGTTAAAAACTCAGCATTCTCAATGTGAACTAAACTTTTTTCTACCTGTTTCCCATTTCCAGATCACTCAGAACCCTTTGACTCAGAGCTACAAGGAACCTTAGAGATCAATCCTCATTTTATAGAAGCCCAAAGAGGTTTAGTTTATTGCCCAAGGTCACACGTAGAGGCAGCAATGTAGAGCCATGCTGCATGGAGTGCTGGACCTTGAGTCAGGAACCTGAGTTTAAACTGAGCCTCCAGCATCTTCTAGCAGTCTGATCTTGGACAAATAACTTAAACTCTCTTTTCCTCAGTTTCCTCATCTGTAAAATGGGATCGATAATATCACCTACCTCTTAGGGCTGTTATGGGGATAAAAATGAGATTTTTTAAGGGTTAAATGAGATATTTTAAAAAATGTTTTGTAAACCTTAAACCACTAAGTGAATATTTTTGTAATTGTTATTGTTAATATTAATCATTTCCACAACTAGTAAGCTACAGTGCTAAGATTTAAACCCAAGTCTTCAAATCAAGGTTTCTTTCTCCATTTATGCTGTTTTTGAATTTGAATTTTGACATTTACATTTGGACTCGTTCATTCTGACAATAACATCATTCACTTCACACTTTTCAAGTGTTTGGGTTCAGAGATGAGAGAAAATAGGAAGGGGAAGTGAAAACATGCCAAAGATATCAAAAGCCAGTTTAGAAATGGAAACAGACCTCATTATGGTATTACTTCATAGCTATGATTCTGGAAAATTCAATTTAACAAACATGCAATAGAATAATAATAATAACAACAACAGCAGCAGCAGCAACAACAACAACAAAATCCTCACAACCTCCATCGCGACTTTTCTTTTATGCCTCCTGCCATGTATCTGATTGCATTCTTGGAGACTTTTGGAAGAAGAGGACAAACTCTGGCAGGTCATGACAAACCAGGAATATCTTGAGTTTGGACCTAGTAATTGTCTATGTGTCCCTTCTTTGGAAACTAGCCTAGATTAATTCAGCTGAGGGTTGACTGCTAGGGAAGGAAGATTTTAGCTCTAGCCACTTATTAAATCACGTACTAACCTTTACTGGGGATGCCACTCATATGGCGGCGGGGGGGGAGGGGGAAGGAGGGATTACCTGCATAGTTTGTAAAATCATATGTTCTTGACATAAGTCCAGAGTGTTGTGCTCAGCACAAATGTAAATACTATGATGAATAAATCTCTGTACCTGCACTTGTAGAGCTTATAATATAGTTAGATGTGAATACATAGTCAATTAAGTATATAGATATACCCTGACTAAAATCATTAATTGGTTCCATAAAAACATAGTTGAAATTAACTAGTGCTGCAAGGGCATTCAGTGACAAAAGAATATGTTAGAAATGGGAAAGTGAGCAAGTGACAATCAGGGAACAAACCCCACTATGGCTCAATTACCTTGGTTGCCAACCTATTGATATTTGGGGTGACTAATGCAACAGTATCTGACAGGGTTTCCTAGTTATAGTGGGATTCGATTATAACATTATAGATATTACAAGACAGCATTGATGTAAACAGGCCATAGGAGGAGAGAAATGTGAAGCATTTAAGTTCCAATTTCTTTTAAAATCTATTGGAAAAAAAATTTAGAGTCACAGGATTTAGATCTGGAAAGGACCTGGTAGATCACAGAGCTCAACTGGCTTATTTTGCAGAAAAAAGAAACTGAGGCCAAAAAAGGTGAATTGACTTGCCTAAAGTCACCTAGTAATGATAACGCCAGAAATCAAAACCCAGGTCTTTTGACTTTAAAGCACAATCAATGCTCATAACATTATCTATGATGAGATGTCTCTTCTAAAACAATTTGTTTCACAACATTGTATGGATAATAATATAACACTAATAGTTGCATATCCATGCTGACTTTTAATACAAATTGGGGCTTAATGGTTCCATATATTTCCCAGTATTTCACACCTAATAA
Source organism: Petaurus breviceps papuanus (assembly GCF_028583685.1). Lineage (NCBI taxonomy): Eukaryota > Metazoa > Chordata > Mammalia > Diprotodontia > Petauridae > Petaurus > Petaurus breviceps. Next base: position 33,786,302 of record NW_027185771.1, read on the forward strand.
GTCTCTGAGAGTTGGTTTGAATTCAGACCATCCTGACTCTAGGTCTTACATTCTGTCCATAGTGTACAGCCTAGCTATCTACCTTTTAAATGTGGCATAGCTTCTGGACAAGACTTTGTTTCAGCTGTCAACTTTATCTGCTTCTCTCCAGTCACTCTAAGCCAGCTGGTCAAGAAGCTGGCAATGATCTCTTTACTCCCAGATTTCTGGTTTTTCACTATTCTCACCTTTTGAAACTTAGAAATTCAAATCTCTGTCTAGTAGTCCCTAACCTAAAAGTACACAGAAGGAGGCAATGAGGGCCATACATGCTACCAGACCACATTGTATTGTCCCTATTGGGGAGATGATGGTCTGAGGACTTTCTCACCATCAAAGATTTGTTCCTCACTTTCTCCAAAGAAGGTTAGTGTGGGAAGAGGCAGAGACAAGACCTAGACCCCAGCTCCTTATTGCCATTCAAATGCACCTTATTTCCGACTACACAGCTTGAAAATAGTTTGTCTTCTTGTACTATGATTAACACGCTGTAGCCAGCTACATAACATCTTCACATTATCCACATTGGGGGGCAAGGAATTTCCATTAGATTTCATCCTGTATTTATGGTATCAGGCTCCCCAGACCTTTTTATGTGGGCAATTGTATTAGCCCTTCCATTGCATCAATCACAGCTAACCTTCTAGAAAGAAAGGTCTTTTCTGCACTTGTCACTAAGTACTCAGCTTCTTGCAGCCTTGTTTCTAGTCCCAGCACTTAACTGAAACTGCTCTCACCAAGGTTACCAGTTATCTCTTAACTGATCAACACAGTGGTCTTTTCTCAGCCCTCTTTTGTGCATTTTATGATACTGCCAACCTCCCTTTCCTCCTGTCTGTTCCATTATGTCTTGCCTTTCAAAACATTTTCTTTTTTCTTTTGGTTCTCCTCCTTTGTGTCTTGCTATATATTTCAGGGTTTTTTTTTTTGATGGCTTAACATCTATAACCAAGCCCTTTCTGTGAGTATACCCTAGGGCTCGGTCCTGGGTCTTCTCTTTCTGTACTCTTTCTTGGTTCAGTTATGCCATAATCCCTGTGCATATGACTTTCACATCTATTTAACAAGCTCAGTCTTTTTCTAAAAATCCACTTTCTCATCACAAGGGGCCTGTGGAAAATCTCAACTTGCATATCCAATTGATATCTCAAATTCAGTGCGTCTGAAGGTAACTTAGTATCCTCCACCAATAATCCATCCCTCCTCCACAATTCCCTACTTCTAGTTGCCTAGAATGTTACCATTATTCTAGTTACCTGCCTTTTAACCTGAAATAACCCTTGAATTTTCTTTTTTTCAATCATCACCCCTGTCCAGCCAATTACTAGTCTTGTCAGTACCACCAAAAGCTTCTCACAACTCTCAACCAATTAATCTAGCCAATTAAAGAACATTTTTAATTACCTATAATTTGTGGAAAAGATGCCAACCTTCATTGGTAGATGGAATTCCCTCATTTGGGAGTTCCTGATATGAATGAAATCATAGATTCCACTCTTTTCTTTATCCCCATGTGCTAAGAAGTACTTTGCTAGGCATGGGGGATACAGAGATAAAAATGAAATAAACCTTCTCAAGAAACTTTCATTCTGTCTGGGAATAAAATATGCATGTGTGTACATAAATATATACATATACAACATATATAAATAAAAATATACAAAATAATTATATGTAGAAGGTCATTTTGGAGAAAGGGCACTCAGAGTTAGGGAGAAATCAGGAAAAGCTTAATGTAGAATTTCTCTTTGCACTTCATCTTAAAGGAGGAGAGTAGCTCTGAGGTAGAGGGCAGAAGTAAGGCAGTCATGCTTTCCAGGTGTATGAAATAGCAGGAACTTCAGGAGATGGAATGTCATGTGTGTGGAACAGAGAAAAGGTCAGTTGGGTTAAATGGCAGATTATAAGAGGGAGAGTAGTGTCCAGAGATTGGAAAAGAGTGGGCCCAGATAATGTAACATTTTATATATGTAGTAAATATAAGGTAATTTGTTGGGGAGGGGGGCAGCCCTTGATTCAAAGGTAATGGGCTCAGGAAAGGTCTCATGTGAGAGGTGGTGCTTGAGCTGTCTTCTCTTTATCCATATTACCTCTAGCCTAATTCAGGCACTCATCATTTCCCATCTAGACTTTTGCAATAGTTTCCTGATTTTGCTCCCAGCTTTTGTTCCCTCCCCTCTCCAATGCAACCAGGCAATGGCTTAATGAATATTCCAAAGACTCAGTATGCCCCTCTTCTATTCAGTATTCTTCAGTGCCTCCTTATTTCTTCTAGGGTAAAAAGACTTTAGTAGTAAAACTCTAGGCTCTTTGGCTCTCATTCTTCCAGACTTATTTCATAGTACTCCTCTCCCTATGTTGTCCATTCCAGCCAAACCAGTCTGCCAGCTAATACTTGACCTTCCACCTTCTATTCTGGGTCTGTGTCTAGTCTCATGACTTATTTTGTCCCTTTAACCTTTTGGAATGATTACATTCCTTTAAGGGTGAACACAGGTGATATTTCTCAGGTAAAATCATTGCTGATACTCTGAGGTATTAGGAACAACTTTTCCCCTCTCCCTTGAGTTTCCCTCCTGAAATTATCTTGCATCTACTTATCTATATACATGTCATATCCCTCAATAGAATATAAACTTCTTGAGGATAGGGACTATTTTCTTTATATTCTCAGGATCTAGCCCAGGTCCTTTCATATCATTGGTGCTTAATAAATGTTTGTTGGAATAATTGTATTGAAATAATAGTAAAAGTATCATTTTGGGACAACAATATGGACATGTCAAAAAACTCTGGACGTGATGGGTCTGAAAGTGCATCTAAAATAAATAATTAAATTACAGTACAATCTTTGTGTTAGCTTTGTTGATGTACGTATCTTAAGATATCTGATAGTGATTAATGGAGTCATCATTCTTAGAAATCTGATAATCCCAAAATAAACTAGTAATATGTATATATATGTGTGTGTGTATGTTTGTATGTATGTAAATATCCTAACTATATATGCTCCTTTCCCAGTTCACCCTGTTTTCCTTTAAGAATCATCTAGGCTCTGAGACATGGTCCTAGGTACTTCTCATGACTAATACTGTTACTTTGCTTATAAGAGAGAGAATTCCATATGAACTCTTAGCATAACAGATTAAACTGGCAATGTATGTCTAAAACCAAAGATTGTATAGCTTTGGAATTATAAGCTATCTCAGATATCATCTGGTTTATCCCTTTCATTGTGCAGATGGGGAAGCAACAGCTCATAAAGAGGAAAGGACTTCTTCACAATCATACTGCATTTTTCATAGTGCCAATGTTAGAATTCAGATCTCCTGGCTTTTCATTCCATTGCTTTTTTTAAGGCTCAAATAAGATAGTATTTGTAAAAATCACTTAGCAAGGAGCCTGGAATATAATAGGTGCTATAGAAATCCTTATTACCTTCCCCTCCAAAAGATTATTTCTTAGAGCTATGAAAGATAAAATTCCTTTGGAAGAACCAAAGATTAAGAATATCAAGGAAAATGATAGAGAAAGCATGGAAAGAAAGGGAGTCTAGAAGTACCCAACCTCTAACTCTACTGCAAATTATTAACCATTACAATAATTTTGTCCTTCTTTAAATATATAAAAGTTAATTAGTAAAATAAATAAATTATACAACATACAAAAGTAGGTTGTATGACTACACATATCCAGACAAAGAAGTGAGGCATTCATATAGAATAAGACAGACAGCTTTGGACATAGGTAATGTGGGAAGTTGTTTTGCTTGACTATCCATAGTTGTTTCAAGGATTTTGTTTTTATCTTTTTCTTTTTCTCCAATGTAGGAGCAAGACTAAATGGAGGGAAAATAAACTCTTGTTAATTGAGTGAAAAAAATAAAATAAAAATCACAACAACAAAAAATAAATAGATCTCATTCTAGAAAGAGATTTGGTAGATTGTCAAAGTATAATTTCTTTCTAGTCATTCAAGAAAATGCTCTAGAGTAATACCTCTAGATCTTGGATTCTAGCATTCTTCATTGGCTTTTCATATAATATTTTTATCAGTCCCCAAAAGGGGTAGTTCTGATTTTGATGTATTTTTGACTGGTATCTCCCACTAAACAACCCTTTAGAGTGTTGTTTCCTTTATGTTTTGTTCTCTTTCCTTTATATTTGTAATTTGCCTTTGTGAAATACTACTTTGTAAGAAAATTCATCTTTTTACAATAGTTCCTATTCTAAACCTTGCAAGTAGTGGAAACTTTGACATAGAAAATTAGAAATAAAAGGGACCTTAGAATGTCAGAGCTAAAAGCAATCTCTGCACATAGAACATCAGATTCTGTAAGAGAATTTGAGAATCAATGTTTACACTCGTTGATTTTACAGATAGGGAAACTGAAGCCTACAGAGGTTAAATGAGGTACCTCCGGTCACAGCACTGTGGTAGCAGAGACCAGATCCCACACTCTGGACACTGAGTCCAACGTTCTTTCCACTACGCTCTGCTCCAAGATGAGAAGGAAGAACCCTCAGCCATCATTCAAGTCAAGAACCACTTCCCAAACCACAGTAGTGCACAGACCCAAAGGAACGCTGGAAGTCCTTCCACATGAATACTTGGAATGTGCCCCCTTGTAAAAATATACTGCAAGTGTGTTGGTCCCACACTGTGAATTATGCCTTATTTACGGTCACTGAACCCTGCCTTTTTTCCATTATGATTTAGAATTATGGGCGAGGGTAGTTCTTAATACTCTATTTATTTTAGGGGAGGAAAATGTTTTTTCTTTAACCACAACATTCATGCAATACCAACTGCTGGCAGTTTCGCCTGCATTTAAGGAAATATTGTTGTACAGCTTTTATGTTCTGTACTTCAATCAGCCCGAGCCAGCAGTATCCCCACAGAAGGACCCTCAACAGACCATTTTCAGCATTTTGCTGCAATTAAACTCCTCTGGTTTTAGCCCTCAGGCAATTTAGTACCTTTTTACATATGCACAATCTGAACTTTTGACCAGGGCCTGGTAGTCATATATTAGAGAGCAGCTTTTGAAAGCAGACTTAACAAGTTCCTCTGAGTATTGCAGTTGGAGTCAGTTGTAGAAAAGGTAATTTAAGCAACTTGCAGTGAGGCCATTCAGGATCTTACTGATGATCCTAAATATGTCTTTTTTCTCTCCTTGTTTCCTCTGGAAGCTGGTGGCAAGAGCTCTCAAAGTCTGTGATTGATCTTTTATTCAGTAGCTAACGAGGGCTGTGATTCTATTAGTGCTCTACAAGGCAAGGGAACAGTGATTTAATGAAGTGTCTAGTGAGCTGCCCATAGATTTATCCTGTTGTCTCTAATTTGCAGTGCCGTTGTGAGTATAAAAGAAACTGTACTCACACTGCCATTAGGCAGGTATTTCCTTAGTAAATTGTTGTAAGGTCAGGTACAGTTATCTGAGCAAAGGCAATGCCTCCCCCGCCTCCCTGTCTCCGGATGACAGCCGCTGGGCTAAGCATTCACTGAAGCGGAAACATGGAGATCAGAGGTCTGTCTCCAAGTCCCCCTTAGCTGATGCTGGAGCAGATGAACTGCCAAGTAGGACTAATAGAGTCATAATTGGCGATTAGAACGGGAAAGGTGCAATAACATCTTAATACAAACTGGCGGATTGCATAGTCTCTGTCAGTTGTTGTAAAGTTACACAGGAGCCCATGTTAGTTACATCGAAAATATGGAGAAATAAAGGAGTACTTCTTAAGAGTCCTATGTCACCAAACAGCAGAGTATCAAAGTCAGTATTGCTTTAAACGATTTTATCTTCTCTGTTGGTTTAAATGGGTGTGACACAGCTATCTTCTCACACCACATGTACTCACATTTTCCCTTGGAGAAAGCACATATTGTAAATTATTTCTTTGATTTTCAGTCAAAGCTGGGAATAATTGGTAAAATTGGTTGGCCATTCGGGTAGTGAAAATGGGATACCACCATTAGTGGTCCTTTGGTACCCTTGAGATAATAAAAGAACCCTGAATCTATTTCTGTGTGGGAAGGGTTGAAGGAGGACATGGGACAGGACACCTGAAAAACAGCCATATGAGATGAGACAAGGGCAAGATGTTGGGATCTGAATCAGTAGAAAGGATGCCCACAATGACAACTCTGTGAAAGTCTCCAGATGAAGGCATAGTTTTATTGGGCCATATCTGCTGTGAAAGCAGCTGGACTTGTTTCGATATATTTTTTGCTAAGGTGACATCCACACTGTTACTAGAAGCAGTAAAAAACATGGAATAAAATCATATAGAGTACTTGTGAATCATGATCACAGGGTAAAAGGAACAAGTTTGAGAATTAGTCTGAAGTGCAGCACAGCTGTATCTAAGTGTTGCATTTTTTCAGAGACCAGAGCAGGATTTATCTTAAATTTCATAAGAAAAATAGTTAAAAGAAGTGTTTTTATTCTTGGAGTGGCTGCATTATAAGGAAATATAGTCCCTTGGCCACCTGCAGTGTTCTGATACTGAAGAGGATTGGAAGGATGTTAAATAAATCTTTTCAATCAGAGAAGAAATGAAGAGTCCAAGGAACACCTCAGGGTGCTTAGATCCAGTAACTTTAAGGCTTTGCACTTCTATCATCAGCCTTCCTTCAATAAGAATTTATTTATTGGTGCTGACAATGTAGTGATGTAAATGATAACCTGCTAGGTTTTGACCCAGAAGACCTAAGTTTAAATCTTGACTCTCTGTTACCCTGCATGTAAGACCTTGTGCTACATAGTGGTAAGAGGTTTCCACTGGTTCTCGAGTCTGAAGACTTGGGTTCAAATTTCCCCTCTAACATTCACTCCCTTTGTGACCTTGGACAAATAGCCTAACATCTCTGAGCCTCAGCTTCCTTATATTTCAAGTGAGGAGACTGGATTTATATATAGCCTTTGAGATCCTTTGAGATTCGCTGGCCTTGGACAAATACTTCTTGTCCCTAGGCTTCAGTGTTCTCATATTAAAATGAGAGAGTGGAATTTTATGATTCCCAATCTATAATCTGGAAAGTAGCTACTATAGGTACTGTATTGAACTAGAAGACAAAAGGAAGGAAGAGAAGGAAGACAAAGTACCTCTTACTTACTAACTTAGAATTGGCAGATTTGAGGAGCAGGAGGGAGGGCAGGATAATGTGAAAATTTTTCTTTAACACATCAGCTTTGTAGTTGTGGATAATCTTTGCCCTGAAACATATGGGAACCCTTCTGGAGCTTATTAGATGGTCTTTGAGGACTCCTGGGACCAACAAATTTTGTTACCTGGTGACCAACCAAATCAATCAGTCATTATGAATTAATTAAGTTCCTGCTCTATGCTTAGCACTATCCTAAGCCCTGGGGATACAAAAAGAGACAAAAGACAGTCCCTACCCTCAAGAAGATCACAATCTAACAAGAGAGACAACATGCAACAAACAAGCTCTCTCTCTCAACACTCACACATGGACACACATGCACACACTGAATAACATATAATCAACAGGGAAGGCACTAAAATTAAGTGGGAGGGGCGAAGGGGGGTTCAGGAAAAGCTTCCCTGTGGAAGGTAGAATTGGAAGCCAGGAGAAGGAGATGAGGAGGAAGAGCTGCATGGTATGAGAAAACTGGAGGTGGTGGAGGACACATTAGGGAAGGCTTTGAATGCCAAACAGAATTTGTATTTGGTCCTGGAGATGATTAGGAATCACTGGAATTTATGCCACTCACTTTGGAAGGTAGGTGGAGAGTGGCCTGGAGTAAGGAAAAACTTAGGGCAGGCAGGCCAGTCCTCAGGCTGTTGTCCTAGTCCAGGCATGAGTAGATGAGGAACTGCATCAGGGTTTTAGCAGCATTCAAGATGAGAAGGGGGGCATTTCTGAGAGATGTGCATTGCTGAAATTGATAGGCCTTGACAACAGATTAGATTTGGGGAATGAGATATAGTGGGGAAATGAGGATGATTCCTCGGTAGACTGGGAGGTGGGGGGGTGCCCTTGATAATATAGGGAAGTAGTTAAAGGGTCAAGGCTTGGGAAAAAGATAAAGAGTTCAGACATGTTGAGTTTAAGAAGTTTTTAAGGCAGACAATTTGAGATCTAAGCTTGATAGTTGTTGGAGATGTCAAAAAGGTCAGGACTAGGTAAGTGATTTTGAGAGTCGTCTGCACAGGTATGATAATTAAGTCCATGGAAGCTGATGAGATGACCAGGTGAAGTTGTATAGAAAGACAAGATGGTAGATGACATGCACTGATAAGCATAATATAAAGTAGAATATGAAAAGTCCATAAAGGGTACTATAAAGTCTGAATGAGATGAAGGGGACCAGAGAAAGCTTCAGGAAGGTGTGGTGATGCTGGCAGGTGAGTTCCTTGTCCATACTGTAATGCAAGGGATCCCCAACAAGGATCTCTAGTTTTATGCTGACACGATCAATACCAAGAGAAAAGAGGACTGAACCAAAACAAAGAGATTAGGTTTTTCCTTTGGCTCTGCACCAATCCTGGAGTAAAATTCTAGGGGAATCACTAAAATGAAGCTTAAATATGGTTCATATCTAGGGTCTCTCTGAAATGTAGGTAGTAGACCCTCAATCCATAATTTAGATGTTAAATATAGAAAAGTCTTTAGTTCTCCAGACAGAAAATCTTAAAGATGCATAGGTCTCAAAGGAATTCATGCATAAATGCAGAAAACATAAAATATCTCAAATAGTCCATTACTCTTATTATACTTCCCCTCCCCCCAGATACTAATGACCTTTTGTGGCACTGATGAACAGATATTTTGCATTCGCCACAGACCTGCCTTGTCTGAGCAGCTCACTAGGTCCAGATGTCTTAGCCAGCCAGGGCATGCCTTTCTTCAGCACTCCAGCTGCTAGTGGTACGCATACTAGTGGTGATATTTTTTTTCCCCCGAGAAGTATGCTGTTACAGAAATCTGTTCCTTCTGGTCAACTGATGCCAGAGTTCCAGCTTTTAGCCTCCAGAAGTGATTTTCTTTTATTTAAGGCTTGTGATCCCATACATGCTCCCAGTGTTTATAAAGAAGTCTTGTTCTCAGATGATTATACAGATGATTTAAAATAGCAGTTCTGAATTCTTCATTTTCTAATATGATCTTTTTTACCTCACATGATCATACTATGTTTTTAATGCCTGCATACCCATAGTTTCAAGTTCGTATATCATTGCACTAGAAATTTCAGTAAATGACTTATTGTAGATTGGATGATGTGGATCAGAGCACATTGAAATCAATACAAAAATAGTCAAAACCTGGCAAAGTACTCTGTCTTACTGTTTATAAAATATAAGCATATTTCCTAGTGTTCTTGGATAACCTGGCTAAATTTTTGTGAGCTGAGTGTATTGTACAGAGAGTCAGTCCTGGTATTTTGTATTGTGGTGTGTGCATATGTATGTGTGTAAATCCCTTCATAGATGCAGTCAAGAAGTCATGGTTCAGATTTGGTTTCAACGGTTATTTAGTTATATGACCTTATATAAGTTACTTAACATACAGAGCTACAATTGTTTTTAAAATTTGTTTAAAAAGAAAAAGAGGGGGTGGATAGTTGTGGGTCTTTGTTCTTGTATCTATTTCTTGAAGTTTTTATGTAGAAAGTGCTTTATAAACCTTTAGGCACTTATTAAATGGATGCTATTATTATTACTACTAATTATAATAATAATAATAATGATATCATTAGAATATAGCCAATATGGAGGAAAAAGATAAATGCTAACTTTATGACCAAAGAGAAAGCCTATTTACTTTTTAACCTACGTTTCTCATTACACTCTGCTAAAATAGAAGCAACAGAAAGTATAGAATCTATTTCCTACTAAATTAGTTGGGATTGCACAGTGGACTTTCATCCATTATATAGCTGTATATGTGAACTGTTGATAAGGCCCCTTGACTATGAGCTAGGAAACTCTGAGTATGTTATTGATTGAGTTTACTTTGGGCAAAACACATCAACTTCTTAAGTCATGTTTTCCTCCTATGTACAATGAGAGCGGCTCTGTTTCTTCACTATTTTATTGGATCTGTAATATCTAAATGAGAGCTACTCACTGAATTATTTGAAATGAGGGTTCTCTGAGTTCAAGGAATTTAAATATGAGGGAGAGCCTTGATCAGTTTCTTCTTCATATTATAATTATGTAATATACTGAGAAAAGCCTCTTGAAAAGACTGACAATAGTAATCCTGTAAAAAAGAAACCTATGGGCATAACTTGCATGACCAAAAGAGATTTATTAAAGGCTATTTGTCATCATGACTGATGACAGAAGTGAGATGCTGAGGCCTGCAAATCAGCTTCCAAATTGAGGTGAGTGTGGCACATGCTCAGATTGTGGTGTTGAGTCAGATACAAAGGTGGCTTCCCAGCTTTCTCTTGTTATATTGGAATCCCAGAGATGTCCCTCATTTGGGGAAGGTTCCAGTCAAGGAGCAAGGTGCTATATGCTACCTTGGCTTGTTGATCTACATTTTGGGATCTTTGGATATAGTAAAAGGTTGTGGAAGATGAGATTATGGAGATCCTTTTATCTACTATGTTCCAGGTACTGTGCTAAATGTTGGGGATATCAATATAATGGGTCTTTGGCCATGTCAAGATCACCTAAAGAGGAGGCACCCATGGGGCATATATGAGGGACCTACTTTGGGGGAAAAATGTCCTTTGTTGTTATACTACATGGATTAAAGGTATAAGACATGAGCTGATTGGAAAGATGGGAAAGGGGCAGGTTGTAAAAAACTTTGAATGCCCCTAAATGGGAACTTTCTGGATATAGTTCCAAATTTGCTTTCCAGCATGGTTGGACAGATTCACAGCTCCACCAACAGTGTACTACCATACCTGTTTTCCCATATTCCTTCTAACTCATTTGTCATTTTCTATTTTGTTATCTTTGCAATCTGATTTGTGTGAGGTTGTAATGGGAATGTAAATTTTTAAGATCTTCCCTACCCCTAGGCTAAAGTGCACCTGGAGCCTGGGGTGGGAGGTTTGATTTTCAGTAGATACTTTTTGATTGGCCAGTGAGTCCAGAAGGTTGTTACATTCTCTGACCCAGGAGAAGGCTATATAATCTCCGATTTGAGACTTTGTTTTTGGGCTCACTTTGAGAAGTGTTCTATGATTTGATCAGATGAGACTATGGGAAGCCATTGTTGAGAGCCCCCACCCCCTGGCTTTGAAAAACCCAGATGTTGATTTGGTATGGATGTAATGGTTGGAGAGTTTGGAAACCTGTCTACTTGATCTGTTTCTCTGTCTTGATAATTCTGTCTGTATACTCTGAAGTTCAGGGTACTGACCTTTTCCCCCTGAACTAGGTAAACGATACATATTTGACTGATTAAAGTAAGCTTGTTAATCCATTTTGAGTTGCTTTTCTTTAACAAAGCAGATGCAAGAACCTGTGTTGTCAGCCACACTGGGGACGCTGGGGTGCTTGCTGATACAGAGGTGGAACTTCAAAGTCCCTTTAATTTGTATTTCTCTAATTATTAGTGATTTTGAACAATTTTTAATGATTTTAAATGACTTAAATTTCTTCCTTTGAAAAATACCTATTCAGCTGTTTTAAGAAGAAATCAATGCTATCTATAGTTATAAAAAATACTCTCAGTCACTCTTGATAAAACATTTTCTAAATGACTTTTTTTTTAAAGCAATTGGGGTTAAGTAACTTGCTCAAGGTGTTTCTGGGTGGGTGCTAAGTGTCTGAGCCCGGATTTGATCCCATGTCATCCCAACTCTGGGGCCGGTGCTCTTACTCGCTGTGCTGCCTGGCCGCCCCTAAATGACTTTTGATGAGAGAAATGCACATTAAAACAACTCTGAGGTACCATATCACACCTATAAGATTGGCTAATATGACAAAAAAAGGAAAATGACGAATGTTGGAGGGGATGTGGGAAAATTGTAACACTAATACACAGTTCTGAAGTGGTCCAAACATTCTGGAGAGCAATTTGGAACTGTGCTGAAAGGACTATAAAACTGCTCATACCCTTTGATCCAACAATATCACTACTAGATCTGTATCTCAGACCTATCAAAGAAAAGGGAAAGTGATCAATTTTTGCAAAAATATTTATAGCATCTCTTTTTATGTGGTGGCAAAGAATTGGAAATTGAGGGAATGCCCATCACCTGGGGAAAGGTTGAACGAGTTGTGGTATATGACTATAATGAAATACTATTGTGCTATAAAATATGAGAAACAGGATGGTTTGAGAAAAATCTGGGAAGCCTTATATGAACTGATCCAAAGTGAAGTGAGCAGAACCAGGAGAACATTGTACTCAGTAACAACAATACTGTATGATGATCAACCATGAATGACTTAGGTACTGTCAACAATACAATGATCTGAGATAGTTCAAAAGGACTTATAATAAAAATGCTGTCCACCTGCAAAGAAAGAACTGATGGAGTCTCAGTGCAGACCAAAGCATACTTTTTTTAAACTTTTTTATTTTTATTGATTTTCTTTTTGGTCTGGTTTTTTTTTTGGCAACAGAGTTAATATGGAAATATTTTTTTTGTGTGACTGCACATGTATATTCAAGTAATCAAATTGCTTGCCTTCTCAAGGGGAGGGGAGGGAAGGGAGAGAATTTGGAACTCAAATAAAAAAAAATGTTAAAAATTATTTTACATGTAATTGACAAAAATTAATTTTTGAAAAAGAAAAATGCTTGTTCATTACCTTAGACCATTTATCAATTGAGGAATGACCCTCAATCTTATTTTTTGAATTATTTCCTTATATATCTTGGCAATGATAACGTTATCACAGAAACTTATTATAAAGATTTTCCTAATTTCCTTTCTAATTTTTTGCTTATTTGTTGTGTTAAAATGTGTGTGTATTTATACACGTATGTATGTATGTACATATATATATGTACATATTATATATGGAGAGAAATCAGATTTGTTCTTTTTACCTTGTGTTATGCTCTCCATCATTTGTTTAGTCTTGAACTCTTCTCCTGTCAATAGATCTGAAGGTAATTTCTTCCTTGCTCATCTAATTTGCTTATGAGGTGATCTTTTATAGCTAGGTCATGTACCCTTTTGCACATTTTCTTGCTTATGTGAGTTGTTCATCTAAACATCATTTCTGTCAGGCTGCTGGCCAGTTTTCCTAGCAGCTTTTGTCAAATAGTGAGTTACTTGACTCAGTAACTGGGGTCAATTTTTTTTAATCAAACACTGTTCTGCTATGCTTGTTTGCTTCTCTATATTCTCTAATCTGTTCTACTGATAATTTCTATTTTTTAGCCTTTACCAAAGTCTTTGTAATACAGTTTGAAGTCTGTTACCTTCTTTCACATTTTAATTTTGTTACTTTATATGAATTACATTAATTTTCCATCTCTATTAAATATTCTTTTGGGACTTTAAGTGGTATAGAACAGTAAAAGTAAATTAACTTAGATGATATTGTCATTCCTATTATATTGACTTAACCTATTCATGAGCAGGTAGTCCCCTTAAACTTTAAATCTATAATCCTGTGTATAGCCCGATCCACTTTTGGGTATCTATTATTCCTTATATTAAGCCTAAATCTCTCTCAGCAGAACTTTAAAGATTTGTTCCTAGTTCTTTTTTCTTGGCTTAAGGGGAAAAAAGTATTATGGACAGTCACTAAAAATTAAGGGCAACTCTCAGCCATGATGAATAGCTGTGTAGTAGGATGTTTATGGAAATAAGAGAACTAAACACATTTTTTATTATCTTTGCTAACTGACATTCTGTGTTACATTTCAACTCATTTTATTCTAAGTACCTTGCTGTCCCTGAAATTTTGTGTTCTCAGGACCCTTTCATTTCTAACATTATGTTTTGTTTCCTTTAAATGTCAACATTGTCTATATTATTGAAAGATGTAACATGGGCTGAGTTTTTCTCTTAAGGTTGAAAGTTGCCACCTATAATTCTTGCTGAGCTTGTTTTGAGAAAGGACTACTTTAATTAATTACTTTTGCAGTTTCCTGATGGGATAACTGAATAGACATTGAGAATTTCTTAATTTGTTGGTCTTTATGCCCAAATAAAACCTGGAAATTTTAGTATTTGACACATCCTCAAGGATAACTACAAGCTCCCCTTACAAGCATCCAGTCTCACAAGATGCAAAAATCATAGAACTTTGTGGTATAGCAGATAAATCTATCAATTACCAAAGCATTCCTAAATAAGAATTGGAATAGTTTCAGGTCTATACAACTTTTTTTTTATCGTGTTTAATATGTAGCTGCTATTTTAAATGATATTGACACTACAGCATTTAAAGGGTCATCAGGGTCACTGGAGATAATATGAAAAGTGATAGACTCTATCAGTGTCCTCTATTATGTACACTAGTGATGTACACTATCAGTGTCTATTATAGCCCAACTCATCATCTCTACAGCATTTCTAACCAGAGTGCTTCTTGACCATCACTCCACTATGTTTGTTGTTTTCACCATTAAAATATAAGTTCCTTGAGAGCAGGGACTGCCTTTTAAAAAAAAATCTGAAAATTCAATGCCTAGCACATTTATTAACACATAGTAAATGCTTAATAAATCATTTTTTCTCTTTCCTTCTTTCATTAAACAAGGGAAAATGACCCACCTATTTTTTAAAACCACAAATCATCTCTATTATTAGTCTACTTTGCCTCCTCCCCTCCCCCCACCTCATAACTTAAAAAAAAATAAAAAGACCTTCATGATGCTTAGGAAAAATACTAAATAGTCTTCTTTCTATTCAGTCTTTGGTAATTTTCCTCTTTTCTATTAGTCACTAGACAACATCCCAGCATAATCATAATTACACCTGTGGGGTTGCCTGTGTTGCTCTTCATAGGAACTCCTTCTTTATTCATCATTGTATGGATGAAGTTGATAGATAGTCAGTTGTCTTTGAGCCTCAAAAGCAAATGTGTGCATATGTGTGATGACCAACTTTGATAGACTGGACTCTTCTCAACAATACAGGGATATAAGTCAATCCCAAAAGACGCATGATGGAGAGAAAAACGTGCATCCAGAGAAAGAACTAGAAAGAACTAAATTTATATCCAGGTGGAAGCAAAATACCTGATCTTTTTTGTTCTCTTATTTGATTTTATGTCCTCTATACCATTTTTCATCCCAGCTGGTACAATCCATCCTTATAACCTGACCATTGTATAATGTGAAAGTATCTACAGATCCTATACTTGATTATAAGATGCCATAGGGGGGAGGTGAGGGAGGGGGACAAAATGTGAAATTCAAGGAATTGTGGAATTGAATCCTGTAAATTAAAAGGAAACAAACAAATTAAAAAAAAAAGCAAATGTGTGAGATGTTTGCTTATTTTCCTTCATTTTCTTTTCAAAATGGAATACCAGAAGCATGCCTTCAAAATAGTTGTCATCAGTTTTGAAGATTTACTCATATAACCTTTGCTGAAATTCCTCTTTGATAACTGATTACAGGAGGTTTTCCAAACACTTGATTGACAACAGTCCTGGATGCCTTGTGTTACTGGGGCTGTATCAACTTATATTTTAGAAAGCATTTTTGTAGGTCAAATAAACCCCATCCATTTTAGATTTAAATGAGTCTAGTGCACCAAAATGAATTTAGGTCATGCCATGCAATCTGTTTTTTTTATCAGCATTAACAAAATGCTCCTTTCAGATTGTGGGCTATAAATGATTGGCCACCATGTTTAAAATGAATCTGAAAAGAGTGCCAAGAATGATAGGAATCTATAGTGTGGTCAAAACTATAGAGACGACACTCTCAGCTGATAATTTCTGGGCCATGCTATTGATCAGTTATGTGTTTGCCTGGGTTATTAATAATGTATACCTTGAAAAAATCTATGTGCATTATGGTCTTTGATCTTGTCATGAATTTCAAAGCCAAGATTGCATTTTCTTTGCCCCCCCCTTTTTAATAATTTCCACAGCTAGAATGGAGGATCATTTTAAAACTCTTTTTATATATTTCAGTAGAACTTCTGACACCCATCCATGTTAATGAGGTCTGTACATTAATACAGCCTTAAAAGAAAGCATTCCAGACTAATACAAGGCTTTTACTGTATGCTGCAGGTGAAGAATATTTGAATATAAGACTTAACCATCGAATAGATTAAAACAGAAATTAAAGACTTTAGACTAAGAAGAGATCAAAGGCTCTCTTTTCATTGTTCCTTTATTGTTTATTGACTTCAAAAAGACTTTTTAGTTGAAACTGACTTTAATGTCTGTTGAATGCTCTTTTGTAAAGTGACTTTGAAAACTCATGGATAATGTCTTCATTAAGTAGAGAAAAATCTTCAGGAAAATATAACTGTAACTTGGCTTTCATTAGAACAGAAAGAGATAAAGCTTTTCTTAATTAATGTCTATTTTTCTTTGGTTTGGAATTCTAAAAAAAAAGAGTAGTTGAAATTAGTCCTGATAAAAGCTTGAAATAGACCCTATAACCTTAATCCCCATTTTCTGTTGACATTGGGAAGATTGAACTTTTCAACTACATGTATAACCAAGTATTCTTGTATGTAGTATATTTCTCTTTTAGGAAAATGCCCACAAATTCACCAGACTATCATTTTTAACATAGAGAAGTAGATAATTTGATTGGGGAGATCAGAAGATTGTTGTCTTCAAGTTTTTGAAGGATTACTGTTTGGAAGAAGAGTTAGATTCATTCTTCTTGATCCTAAGGGATAAATTTAGAAACACTGAGGGGGTTGCAGAGGAGCAAGTTTCAGATAGACATAAGAAGAAAACTCCCTTGGCACTGGAATTGTTTAGAAGTGGCATGTACTATTCATAGTGGATTTTTCTGCATTAAAGAACTTTTAGAGCAGTTTGATCGCTTACTTGTAGGAGTGCTATAGAGGAATTTTCTGCTCAGGTTGGCGATGAGCTATCAGTTACTCACTGATGTCTCCTCCAACTCTGAGAGTCTTTGATGATTTGTTATATCTTTTTTCATTAATTAGGGCCAAATAGTCATCTCCCCACTTGAAATCTGCATTTTTGCCTATTTTTTTTTTCTGTTACTCTGGACTAGAAGGGCAGGGATTTGGAGTCAGAGGATATGTGTTCAAATCTGAATGCTCTCACTACCTGAGTGACATTGGACAAGTTCATTTGATTTTCCTTGTCTCTAAATGAAAGGGTTAGACTAGAGACCCTCAAACTCCTTTTGAGTTCTGTGTCTATGATCCTGTGTCCTGATGAACCAGGATATATGTTCACACTTATTTCACAGTATTGCTCCTTATACACACTAGACTCCAGCCAAACTGTCTGCTTGGCGATATTCATACATGCCATTTCTTCATTAGCCTTCATACCTTTGCATAGGCATGTGTCACCCATGCTTGGAGTACTCTCCCTTCTCTACTTGGCTTCTGGAAATACCTCATTCTGTATAAGGCTCAGCTGAAATTCTGCTATCCCTATGAGGCCTTTCCTGAATTTCCTGTGTGTCAACACTTCTTCCACCCCCAAAATTATTTTATATTTCATTTCTCTGTTTTATTTTTCCTTAATCTATGTAGATGTCATTTACCCTGAGTAGATTAAAGCTCTTGAGGTTTGGACCATTTTTCTATTTTATCTAAATGTCCACTGAAAATCACATGATACCTGAAATATAGTAAGCACTTGATAATTCCTTGTTAAATTGAAGTGAATTTAAATATAAATAACTCACATTTGAAATGCCTCAAAGATAACAAGACTTACTGTGACCCCTTAGAGGCATTCGTTTCTTCTATTATTATAGGTAATTGAACTTATATACCACTTACCAGCACAATGCCTATAAAAGTACCTAAAGATTCCTACAATTAAGATGTTCAGTTTCATTTCTCAATATTTATAAATAGAAAAACAAGTCAAATTCAACAGAAGGCAGTTTTGTAAAGCGGAACGTTTCAAGATACAAAGTCTGCTCCTAGTAGCAAAATGGTAAGTGGCTAACTACAAACAAAAAGAAATTCAAAACTGATTAAATCCATTGCTGCTGAAATGACAGGGCTTCTTGATACTAAGCGATGAGGGTTCTTGAAGTCCTCTATTTACTATCAAGCTCGACTTTCTATGGAGGTATACTAGAGAGTGTACAGAAGAGTTTTTGAGAATTCTATCCTATTTAACAGATGCTAATGACCTCTCACACTTTAAAAAATAAATCTCACTGCTACAATCTCTACAAAGCCTTCACAGATACATTAAATAGTTTAATGATCCCCATGAGGTTCAGTGTGGGAATGTGTAACACCAATCACAGCAGCACACCAGAAGACTACTGCTGTGTGTAATTTTAAGGGTCTAATCACATAGTATAATGAACTCTCTATTCAGAACTAAACATTGTTCAGTAAAGCATAACATTCATAGCAAAATCCTTAAGCAAAACACACATATAACAATAACACTCAGTATGGCATATAGCATATATCAGTGCATTTAGGAGCATTGCTCAAAATACTTGTTTACACAATCAGGGGGTCCCAGGCTAGGGTCTTCCCTAGCACAACACATCCTTAAGGGGTAACAGGAAATACCACATCATCCACCCCTAGGTCACAGTAAGAACACCATATTACATAGTATATATCATTGCATCCCCAAAGTCAGGGGGTCCCAGGCTAGGATTTTCCCTAGCACAACAAATCTTTAAGGGGTAGCAGAAAATACCACACCATCAACCCCTAGGTTTCAGTAAGAACAATCTCCTTAATACAAAGTGTCCAAGTCCTTTTTCATCTTGACTCCAGGCTGACTTCCATGTCCCATGGCTCTTCCTCTGTGGGCTGACCACTCCTGACTCTTGCCTGAGCTCTCCACTCCTGTACCATGTCTCAGCTCACAGATACTACTCTACTCCAAGCTCTTGCCTTACAGCAGGCTCCAGGGGCTCCTCCCTGTAGCTTCTGCCTCTGGGAAAACAAAGTTTAACAAGGCAACAACAAATACTACCAATACCACCATCTCAATTCACCTCCAAAGTCCAGAGGCAGCTCTCTGTTAGCAGCTCTCAGAGGTTTCTCTCTACTCTCAGAGGTTTCCTCCCAGCTTTCAAAAGTCTCTTCTTTCCACCTACTCATGCTGCTTCTCTGTCAGAGCACTGTGTCCCTCTCTCAATGCTGGCTCCCTTAATACTTGATTTCTCAAAACAGGCTCTCTTTATATACAGTTCTACTCAGCATCTGATTGGCTAGAGCCTACATGTATGTATCTGATTGGTTAGAGCCTACTTGCTCATGTCTGATTGACTCAGAACAGGCATGTAAGACTGAGGCTGGGAAACTGAATAACACACGCACACAATAAAACAGCAAAAAATCTCACTTTGCTTGCCATTACAGAATGTGTCCTACTTTAATATAACTCAATAAAGTTTTCCAAGATTAATCAGCAAATGACTACTGGGACTGACTTTTTGTAGGGACAAAGTGATTAGAAAGTAACAGTTCAGATGACTTTTTATAACAATTGTAGTCTCTGTATTTGATATATAACAAACAAATCTAAGGGTAAACTCAAAGTGTCTATTGTTAATAATAATAATAACTGACATTTCTGTATGTTTTTAGAGCTTGCAAAGAACCTTCCAGGTGTTGTACTTACCCCTCTAGTTTCTAGTCACTATACTGAAGGGGTAGATTCTACACATATATTATCTCATTTTATCCTTACTACAGTAAGATCAGAAATTCATATTATATCTGCTAAGGAAAATAACAGTTCTCACCTGTGTAATACTTTGTGGCTTACATAAACAGTTTCCTCAATGCATTCCAATAACGTAAACAAAAAAAGTATTATTGTTTTTGTATGTATTCCTCTTTTACAGACAAAGAATCTAGGTTTTTCCCAACAAAATGCCCTATAATGTAGGCTATGTTAGTATTTTATTCTTGTTTTATAGAGGAGGACATTGAGATTCAGACCAAGTGACTTGCTTAAGGTTAGGCAGCTAGTGAGCCCAAAGTGAATAGTTATTTTTCAGTTACAGTGATCCCCCCCAAAAAAAGTTGAATGTAAATGCAAATTACTTTATGTAAATTGAATTGCTTTTTCTGCAATCGATTAATGTCTCACAAAAATTTTGGTGTAGTTTTAAACTTTAGCAGAGTAAAATTGCACTAGGATTTTTAGGATACTCTCTGTTTTCAACAATGAAATTATCACTATATTTTGGTCTTTATTTTCCTATTTTTCCCTAAATTTTAGTTCCTAATATTTTAATTTCAAGTATCTTCCTCAATGCAGAGTGATGTTATTAAAGATCTCTAAACAAATCTTCAATAATACCAGAGAGCAGGGTACAAATAGGGAAGCAGAAATAAAGCATTTTTAAAAGGAAGAATCCTTTTCAATTGAAAGTAATCATAATAAAATACTTTGCTGTAGTGTAGGTTTTCAAATGACTTTCCTCACAAAATCCTATGAGGGCACTACTAAAAGTATGACCATGACCTTTTAATCAATGATGAAATTGAAGCTCAGAATGGATATGGGATTTCCCCCGAGTCACATGGTGAGGAAGTGCCAAAGCCAGCACGTGGCCTCAAGTTCTCCCTGACTCCACCAGGAACATTCTTTATATTATCCCACACTGTAGCTTCATTATCTTTCCTGTTATGGAACAAGCTTCCTGAATAAATGTCTGGTACCAGTTAGACAAAATGGTTATCTGTGGAAAAATTTTTCTTGTACTGCCTCCTGCTGTTACTGTAAAATTCTCAAGTATTGAGTAGAGTAACTTCATAAACCATTTGTTCTTATAATTAATGAACATTATCCCCAGTTACTACATTCGAGGTAATCAAATACAAAATCATTGTAGTCCTTTAAATAATGGAAAAGTTTGTAGCCTTGATAAATAGCTCAGTGGGGTACATTCGAGAAATGTGAGAATGTTAGTTGAAGCTAAGGACCATTATTATTCTTGCTGAAACTCTTCAGAATACCTGAAACTCATTTATCTTGTTACATCAATTCATTTAACAAACATCCATTAAATATATACTATGCTACATTTGGGGAGATTTCAAGATAAATAACACATGGTCATCTCCATGAGGAATTTGTAGGTTAATAGAGGGTCATAATGGACATAAACAAATACAAATTATAGTACATTAAGTTCCAGAGATAATTTTAAAATACTGTTAGATCTAAGGAGGGAGGTGTACTCACAAATAGGGAGAACAAGGAAGACTTTATGGAGCAAATGGCATTTTCATTGTGTCTTAAAAAGTGAGTATGAAGTCAACATGTAAGTAGTATTTAGGAGGTGGAGAAGAAGGGTAAGAAGATTACAAATTTTAGCACATGGTCCAGGGGAGATGAATAACTTAGGTTTCCTGAAGTAGAATAAACAAGGAAAAAAATAGTTTAGAATAAGTTTGGCCTCATACTTCTTAATAAAAGGTATATAATTTGAAATAAATATTGTGAAGGCATTTTGCTATTTTGAAGAAAATGACATTGCATAATTAGGAAATATTTCTATAGTACAGACCATGTGATGCTATTTTATGCAATTATTAAGTAAAAATTGGGGTGTAGGCAAAGAAAAGTCAGGTCTCAGTCATGATAATGGAAAAAAGGATGAATTCAAGGAGCTAGCCAGATTATGGTTTAGCAGATGGACTTTCCCAACTGTGAAGAATGCAAAGGGAAATTTGAGAGGCTGAAGAGCAAGAGTTCTTACTTACTTACAAGTCAATAATATGGCTTTTCCCTGAGTTTTTCCTGTTGCCACCAAGTATCAAACTTGAATTTTCCTAACCCACCCCTAATTTTCACCTATTATAATGCCTGGTAAATATTATTAGCACCTCTTCATGCTAGAAATAGAAGGTTTATGAATAATACTGTTGAATTGCCAGGTAGCTACACAGGTAGCCTGTTGAGTTAGTCTATTAATATGTACATCTTGGAAAGGCAACTCAAGATGTCCATTGAGTTGGACCCAGAAATGAATAGGCAAGACTGTGTTAGATCATATTTGAGAAATTGTGTTCGGTTCTTATGATTCTAAATTGCTTATTGTCAAAAAAAGTAAGCTCTCTTTAATATCTTTATCTTCTTATGGGTGTCTTAAGTTTGTGAATCATGAAATAGAAAATGGGAGAAATAAAATGGTAAATGATAAATGATAAATCTTATCAGTGATATCACATTTGAGTATTGGCATATACAAATTATTGGTATTTATAATATGAGAGGATATGGATACCACTTAGCAAGAGTAAAACATGAGATGGACAGCCTGATGGTACCCCTGGGATGCCAAATCAAAAGCTCTAGAATGTTGGATGGATCCTTTCTTTCTCCCTAAATCTGATCCTCCTCCTAACCTTTCTCTTTCTTTTGGGGTGCCCATATCTAGCCCATCACTAAGGCCCAAAACTTTGGGAATATGCCCAATTCTTCACTTTTCCTCCTCCCTCACATCCCACATCTTACTGATTTACCTTCCACAAATCATTCTTCTCTGTCCAACTCTCTTGACTCACACTGCAGTCACAGTGTTTCAGGCTTTCATCAACTCTCAACTAGAATACTCGAATATCCTCCTAATTCTTGCTTCAGGTCTTCCCTTTCTGAAATTTATACTTCAAATAATTCTCCAGGCTTCCTAAAATGCAGATGACCACATTGCTCTGCAAGTCAAAAATGTTTGGTAGTTCCCTGTCATCATTAAGATTAAATACAAACTCCTCAATCTGACATATAAAGCATTCTCTTTACTGGATCCCATGTTACTTTTCAGCCTTATTTCATGAACTCTGTGATCCAGACAAGTTAAGTTGATTTCCATTCTTATTGCCTGAATTTGATTCTCCATCTCTGCCATTAATGCTTTTGCATAGACTATTCCCTATGCCTATAATGTGTGCCCCCTGGAGAAGGAAATGGCAAACGATTCCAATATCTTTGTCATGGAAACCTCATGCATGATATTAAAATGACAAAAGATATGACACCAGAAGATGGACCCCTCAGGTTGGCATTTTTTTTGTATGTTACTGTGGAGGAAATAAAGAGGCTGTTAAACATTACCAAGAGGAGGATAACTACCAGTAGCTTTGGTGCTAATGGAATGGCTGGGCCAAAACCAACTGTGGACGTATTGTGTGACGAAAGGAAAGCCCGATGCCATAAAGAGCAGTATTGCATAGGAACCTAGAATGTAAGGTCTATGAATCAAGGTAAAGTGGATGTAGTGAAACAGAAGATGGAAAGTTTAAACATGGACATCTTGGGTGTCAGTGGATTCTCTCCACAGAGACGGGTGAGTTTATTTCAGGTGATTATTAGCTATATTACTATGGACAAGTATCACTTAGAAGAAATAGCATAGCTATCCTAGTCAATAAAAGGGTGAGAAAAGCAGTACTGGGATATGATCTTAACAGTCATAAAATGATTTCTATTCAAATCCAAGGAAAACCATTCAAATGCATAGTAATACAGTTCTGTGCTCCAACCACTAGTGCTGAATAGGCCAAAATTGTTCAGTTCTATGAAGACCTACAACATCTTCTAGAAATAATACCAAAAAAACGATGTCACATTCATCATAGGGGATTACAAAGCTAAAGTAGGAAATCAAAAGGTAATTGGAATAATAGCAAAATTTGGCATTAGAGTACAAAGTGAAGCAGGGAAGAGACTAATAGAATTTTGTCAAGGTAACTACCTGGTCATAGCAAACCTTTTTCAACAATCCAAAAGGCGACTCTACATGGGGACTTCATCACATGGTCAGTATAGAAATCAGACTCATTATATACTTTGCAACTAAAGGTGGAGGAGTTCTGTTCAGTCAATTAAAATAAGACCTGGAGCTGACTATGGCTCAGATCATGAGTTTATTATTGCAAAATTTAGACTTAAATTGAAGAAAGTGTGGAAAACATCAGGCTGTATAAGTATGACCTAAATAACAACCTTTATGGATATGTTGTGGAGATGATGAATAGATTTAAGGTATTAGATCTGCTAGATAGAGTGCCTGAAGAACTATGGACAGAAGGTTGCACTATTGTACAAGATGCAGCAGCAAAAATATCCCAAAGAAAGAAAGGAGCAATGGCTGTCTAATGAGGCCTTACAATAGCTGAGGAAAGAAGGAGAGAAAAAGGTAAAGGATAAAGGAAAATATATATTCAGTTGAATGCAGAATTCCAGAGACTACAAAGGTTTTCTTAAATGAACAATGCAAAGAAATAGAAGAAAACAATAGAATGGGAAAAGACAAGTGATCTTTTGAAGAAAATTAGAGATATCAAGGAAATATTTCACTTAAAAATGGACATGTAAAAGACAAAAATTGGAGAAGAGTAGAGAGGTAGAAGAAATTAAGAAGATGGCACAAGAGTGTACAGAAGAACTTTACAAGAAAGATCTTAACATCACTGATAGCCACAGTGGTGTCATTGCTCATCTACAGTCAGACATTCTGGAAAAAGAAGTCAAATGGGCCGTAGGAAGCATTGCTAGCAATAAGGCTAACAATACTTGCTCACAATTCTGGATGAGTTATTTAAATACTTTAAAAAATGATGTTGCTAAACGTTGCACTCAATATGCCAGCAAATTTGGAAAACTCAGTGGTGGCCACTGGATTAGAAGAGATCAGTTTATGTCCCAACCCTAAAAAAGGCAATGCTAAATAATGTCCAAATTGCTGAACAATTGTGTTGGTTTCACAGTCCTACAAGATTGTATTTAAGATTATGCAAGCTAGCCTTCAGCAATATGTAAATCGAAAATTACCTCATTGGAAGAGCAGGCTGTTTTTTGAACAGGCAGAGAAACTTAAGACCAAATTGCCAAAATTCACTGGATTCTGGAGAAAGCAGGGAAGCTCCAGAAAAACATCCGTTTCTGTTTTATTGACTACACTAAAACCTTTGACTCTGTGGATCACAACAAAATGTGGCAAGTCCTCAAAGAGATGGGGATACCAGATCATTTTGGTTGTCTCCCGGGGAACATGTATGCAGGCCAAGAAGCAATATTTAGAACTGAACATGGAATGTGTGATTGGTTTGAGATTGGGAAAGCAGTATGATAAGGCTATATGGTTACCTTATTTATTTAATGTATACGCTAAGTATGTCATGTGAAATGCTAGGCTTGATAGATCAAAAGCTGGAATTAAGGTTGACTGAAGAAATACCAACAGTCTCACATGTGCAAATGATACCATTCTCATGGCGGAAATGGGAAGAAGAATTAAGAATCCTCTTGATGGGTGTGAAAAAGGAAAGTGTAAAAGCTGGCTTGAAACAATGTTAAAAAACAAAAAACTAAGATCATGGTAACTGGTCCCATCACTTCCTGGCAAATAGAAGAAGAATAAATGGAAGTAGTGTCAGATTTTATATTGGGTTCAAAGATCATTGCAGATGGCAACTACAGCTATGAGATTAAAAGAGGCTTGCTCCTTGAAAGAAAGCTTATGGCAGATCTGGATATCATGCTAGAAAGCAGATATCACCTTGCTGAAGAAGGTCTGTTTAGTCAAAGCTATGGTTTTTCCAGCAGCAATGTGTGGCTATGAGAGTTGAACTGAAAGGAAAACTGGACACTACAGAATCAACTTTCAAATTGTGGTTCTGGCGAAGATGTTTGAGAGTCCTTTGGCGACTCTTCCACAAGGAGATCAAAATCAGTTAGTAGTTAAAGAAATCAATTCAGACTATTCATTGGAAGTGCAAATTCTGAAGCTGAAGCTTAATTTCTTTAGCCTCATAATGAGAAGATAGGACTTACTGGAAAAGACCCTGATACTGGGAAAGATTGAAGGCAAAAGGAGAAGGGGACAGCAGAACATGAGATGGACAGGTAGTGTCATGGAAGCAACTTACATGAGGTAGACAGACTTCAAGAGATAGTTGTGGATAGAAGGGCCTGGCGTGCTATGGTCTATGGGGTCATAAGGAGACTGGCATGACCCAATGACTGAACAACAACAATAACAACATAATGTATCATAATGTATGCCCTTTTCACCTCCTCCCCACCCCCCAAATGCTTAGGGTTTTTTAATTTGGTTTGGTTTTACCCTCAAGTGCCATGTTCTTTATATAAAATCTTCCTTCATCTCTCACTGATTGTAATTTCTTGTTCCCCCACCTAACTTTATTTATTAAAATCATTAGAGAATAGGTCAAGAGTTTAAAGGGACATCAGGAGCCTCCTTGTCTGATTCCCTAGTTTTACACATGAGGAAAGTGAATCCATTGTCCAGGTTCACGGAGTTATTAGCTAGTTAGAATTAGAGGTATTATTTGAATCCAGGTCCTTTGATTACAATACCAGTGGTTCCCACCCACTGCATACCCTTCCTCTCCCCATTCAGCTCCTGAAATACAGGGATTGTTTTGCCTTTGTCCTTATATCTCCAGAGTTTAGCAAAGTGTAATGTACATATTAAATTCTTAATATGTACTTGTATTAATTTAATTGCTTTAGAAAAGAAGTTTACAGAACATAGATATACTTCTAGTTAACACTTACTATAGTTACTTGCTTCTATGGAGGTACTTTATTAGAGACAATACAGTTACAGAAAACAGTTCATTCCTTCAGAACAATGATATTAACAGACCATTTGCCAAATGATGTTATAGAGATGTCATTGTGGGGTTTGGTTATGGTGTATTAGTACAAATGATGTTGGCTACAGCAGTGTTCCAAATGGTATGTACCTATACACTGTAGAAGAATGTGGTTAAGATGAATACAAGTGATCTGTTTTAATCAATTAATTCCTTTGAGAGAGTTCTGTTCAGAAGGAAGCATCTTGAAACAAGTAATAAAGTTCCCTATCCAAGTTACCATTTTCCAGGGAAATTTAAATGTGATTGCAATCTAAGAAAATAAAATGACATTGAGGGTACATTCCTTTATAACAGTTATCAGGTTTAACAGTTGAACATACTGAAAATGATTTTTATAAAACTATGGCTTGCTGTGGGGCTAATGAAATTTATAGTGTTAACATCAGCTGTACTTCCATTAACAAGACTCCATATAGCTACAGAACTATTTTGTGTTTGATGTTCCACTGTACAGACAAGAGAGATTTCATATTATAATTTCAGTATTTTTTTGTAGTAAGGGGTTATCTGCTTGGATTGTAGCACATGCCAGTGAGGAAGGAATACTGTTCTATTTGTATCTTATGCTGGAGCATCCCCCAAATTATTTGTTACTGACAATTGATGCTAGAAATATTTCAATGTTCTGCTGGAAGTTGTAGAAAGAGGAGAGGAAATTTTTTGTAATCTGCAACCCTCATAGGTCTGATATTGATTGTTTTGTCATCCATTGAAATCATAATTTAATGAATAAACAGATTTTTAAGAAAAGCTTTATCTTTTATTGGTAAGGCAAAGCAAGTGTGGTATGGTAGAAATAGTACAGATTTTGAAGTTAATATAATAATATAGTATAACATTAACTATGATAAGGATCTCTTTGGTTTACTACTTATGTGAAGTTCAGCAAGTCAATTAATCTTTCTTAACCTCAGTTTCCTCATGTGTACAAGAAGATGTTATACTAGATGGTCTCCAAGGTCTCGAAGCTCTGAAGTTTTATCCTAATGCAGATACTAATGTTTTATTCTAATGTAGATGTTTTCTCATTTTTAACCTATTCTTATAGACTTAGCTAAGAAATTATATTTCTTCCATGACACCTTTCCTCTTCTTTAAACAGGAAGTGAATTTTCCTTTCCCCTCATTTGACAGCATTGTGAACTTATTATCTTTCAAATCTGCATTGCATTTGCTCATTGTACACCTAGGCAGCCAGATGGTAGAGTGGAGAAAGCCCTCATGTCAGAAAGACTTGTGTTCCAATATGGCCCCAGACACTTACTACAACAAGTCACAACATCTGTCTGCTTCAGTGTTCTCGTCTATCAAATGAGGATTATAAAGGCTCCCATTTCCCAGGGTTGTAAAGATAAAGTGAGACAATATTATAAAGTTCTTAGCAGGGCGCCTGGCACATAGTTGGTGCTTGATAAATTCTTAGCATCATTATTGTTGTCGTTGTTATTGTTGCTGTTGTTTTTGTTATCACATATCCCATCCTAGACTTTAATTTCCATGAAAGAGAGACCATGTCAGTGAATTCTGGTACTGGTTTTGTCCCATTGTGCCCTAGGATAAATCACTATCTTTGTAGGCCTTGATTTTCTCATCTATAAAATGGGGAAGTTGGACTAAGTGGCCTCTAAGATTCTATGATTCTTGATCCTAATGTATTCATTTTTGTTTCTCCCCTCAGAGATACCATAGGGACCTCTGAATAGTTTGTAAGTCATGAATATTGAATAAATAATATTAAGTAAATGAAAAATGACTGTGAATGAATAAGGATTAAAATAGGTATATGGATCTTAATTTCCAATATCATACTTAGTCTTTACCCTGCATAAATGCTATCATTCCATTTCTCCATTTCTTTCACATTTACTCTACAAAAACAAAGGCAGAACAATTTTGGTATTAGTTTGACAGATATCCTGGGCTTTGTCCATAGTACGCATTTAGTAAATGTTTGATGAGTGAATAAATGAATATGCGATTTAACCAATCATATATTAATAATTGGACATAACCCTTTAGTCAGCTCTTCATCATGACTTTACTCTGTAACCTCTTTTCCATTGGAAACTTGGGCTCTATCCCTGGGTCTCCTGGCTCAGCCTTGCATTGCCTGGGCCTAGGGCTCCTTGATACTTCCCTGAATTTTTCTCACTGTATTTTCTTCTTTTTCTTGCCAGTACTTTCTTAGATGTTCTGTCATTAGAATGTAGGCTGTTTGAGGGTGGGGACTGTTTTGCTTAATTACATTTGTATCTCCAATGATTAGCACAGTGACTGACACATGATTAATGTAACTGACATCAACAAAGCCTTTAATACATGCTATATGACAACAACAATAACAATATCTATATAACACTTCAATGTTTGTAGAATACTTTATTTTAGAATCTTATTTTATTCTCAAAACAATTCTCTGAAGTATGTGCTATTAGTATATTTGACAAGATTTGAACTCTGGTTTACTTGATTATGAATCCATCACTAGATGACCATGATCTTGAGGTTTTTCTGCATTCTTAGAGGCTTAATAGAACTTAAACTCTGATAGGTTCTATTAATTTGGAAAGGCTTTGAATAAAAATCCATGAGAGACCTCTATGTCTATTTCTGTGTTTTTATGGACCAGCCCAACTAAATACACAAAATCTCGTCACTAGGATGCTAATCACCAGGGATTTTGCAGGGGAGGAAAAGAGATAGGTAACTTGGAAGGGGAAGGGTTCTAGCAGATTATAATGATTAATTCTTGAAGCTCAAAGAGGTTGGAATCTGTCATTGCAGTGAACACTCCCAAATTAGAAACTTTGGATCTTTTGTAGTAATAGTGTGATGTGAATTCTTTGATAAGTTTGAACTGAAAGACCCAAGATATTTCAGATGCTCTGGACTTTCTTTTACATGTACATTTAGAGGAGGAGAATCCTATTATTATACTCAGACTGTCATCCCCTTAGATTGTGATAGCTGTATCAGCAAGTTCTTAAAGTCTTACTGCTGCTGAGATAGGGGGTTTTGGGAGATAGATAAATTTTTGGTCCTTAAATACCTTGTTTTGCTTATTTCTGTATGTTGCCAAACAGAAGAAAGTAATATGAGAGGATGTCACAAATTATTCACTTAAAAGTATAGGTATTTTCATGGGAGTTCCATGACAGAACATGGAATTGAAAGCTGGAATGTGTTTTAGAAATCATCTGTTTTGACTCATTCTCTTTACAGAGAAGGAAACTGAGATTCAGAAAGGGGACTTGTTTCCTTGTAACCCCTTGAGTGAATTGATTACTGAAGAACTTGGGGAGTGGTAGTCAACTTTTTATTTTTTTTAAAATATGAACCCTATTAAAGTGAGATAAAAGAACAGGCAGATCTTATTTGTCCTTGTGTATAAAAGCCCTCATCTACTTCTTTCACTCACTTTCTATATGACCTTGCACACATCAGTTCAGATCTCTGAGCCTTAGTTTTCACCCCTTTAATAGATTTAAAAACTCTTGCTCTGCATACCTTCAAGGGCTGTTATATCAAATAAGAGAATATCTGTAAACTGCTTTGTAAGCTGTAAAATAGGATAGAAGTGTGAGACATTTTTATGAGAGGCAATGTTATTCATTACGAACTTGGGAATTGGAAGACCTGCATTCTTAACCTGTATCTGTCACTTATAAACTGTGTGACTTTGGACATGTCACTTAGTTTTTCTTGTGCCTCAGGTAACCATACTGTAAACTAGGGACAAAAACCACTTCCATTCCTTCCTTGAAAACTTATTTTGAAGAAAGCTCTTTGTCAGTTGTAAAAGGATATATAAATATAAGCTATTTTATGGTTATTTCTCTTGATTAGTCTTGTATCTCCAACCAGTTGGTAAGTACAGGTTTTGGATTGCCCATGTTCTTTCTTCCTCCCTGCCCTTAGTTCCATATCGGTTATGATTTTGCTCTTTGGCAAAATGCTTCATTGACACCGACACTCAAGTTGATGAGAGTGAGGGTCCATTGAATATAAAAGGCCACAATCCTATACTTTGTTTATTTTTCTGAATGATGGAACTATTACTCCATTCAGTTTGAGCTTTCAGGTTACCAAACAGCTCCTGGTTTTATGATTCCAGTCATAGTTAGATGGTCCATTTACTGTCCATTGTTCTCACTGTGAGACCTGAATAGTGACTCTTTCATCTACAGCTTGCCCCTGATGCATAATCTTTGTCCCCTATCCTTCTGTGGAGCTCTTCATTTCTCATGTTATCCAGTTGGAGAGTCTTTTCACCCTTCTTTTTATGAGACATAAGATTTCCATCAAGAAAGAATTGTAGAGAAGATCTAGTCCAGTACCTTTATTTTACAGATGGGGAAAATGAGGTCCAGAGGAAGAAGTGATTTGCTAAACATTGTATGCATAATAAGTACATAGCTTATATTTGGACCCAGTCTTTGGTTAAAGCTGGTACTATTTCCATTATATTCAAGATGCCTCAAAAGCTGTTAATTTTCTTAAGAAATCTTGGGTGGGGGGCAGTGTGGCCAAATGTCTTGTAAGAGAAAGGTGGTGAAACATCTGGCAAATTTGCGTCTTACAAAACCCTTTGTCTTTCATTAGCCCAGGGAATGGAGAGTAGGCTTAAGTTATAAGCTAATTGCTTCCTTAGTTGGTTACTTAAATGGGTTTTTGTGAAATGTGTGTCTTTGAATGCTGAGGAACTGACACATAATAGGCAGTTAATATTGAAAAGACCTATATAGAAAAGGGTCTTTGCATTTAACTGATAAAAATGTGATCAGATTGTATCAGTGGCTACCTTGGTTATTATTATATTTCAAAATCATGGGTTCTGGCTTGTAATTAAATTAATTATTTATACATTTTACACAATCTTGAATTACTCTATGATTATCTTTGGCACTCCAGCCTCTAAGAACACTTGAAAGCAAAATCAGAGCATAGATATTCCATAGCACGTCTTACAATCTAAATATTGCTCTTAGCCTAATCGAACCAGCCAGAGTAGTCACAGCAGTTGATGGACTATTTTTCAAATTGATTTAAAAAATGTATTTAAGGGGATGATCTTCTACTCTAGATTACCTATTGATTTTTAATATGAAAAGCTCATTATGTAAGCAGTAACTGCATATAAAAACCTAGCAAACCTTTGCATAAATCCTTTAATTGAATTTCCAGAGCCTGTGGTTCTACTTTTTTTTAATTAAATCTATTTCTTTTTGTAAGTGTTACTGTGTAATTTGCATGCTGTGAAGTGGCCCTGTCCCAGATAAAGTGC
Source organism: Petaurus breviceps papuanus (assembly GCF_028583685.1). Classification (NCBI taxonomy): domain Eukaryota; kingdom Metazoa; phylum Chordata; class Mammalia; order Diprotodontia; family Petauridae; genus Petaurus; species Petaurus breviceps. The sequence goes on from NW_027185771.1 coordinate 33,818,332, forward strand.
CATTGATCCTTATTAAACCTCACCTCTGGGCTTGCTTAAAACTAACAGGAAAAATTAAAGTGTTCATGCCGCAATGCACTTATTGCTTGTGTGATAGGATTATGGAAAAAATAATAAAACTAATTTCCAGGAGAGAATTTATAATGTAAGATTTTATTTTTTTCCAATTTGATAATTAATAGTGAAATCATATCATATCTATAAATCATATTTGAGCCCATAAAGTGCTATGGCAATTAGGAAAGATAATATATACCAATGTAAAATTATCATGTTATACATGGATAATATGTTGGAATTTAAATTTTTTAATTGACAGAAGAAATGATAGAATCAATCAAATGTATTTTAAAGGTAATTTAAATAGGACCAAAACATTATACAATGTTTTGTAAATACTAAGGCAGTTCTTTGTAAAAATATACAAATATGAGAGATAAAAATTTACATTTTAGATATATTCATGCAAAAATTTATATAATAGGACTAACATGAGAAGGAAAAATATAAAAGTTGCAATTGGTTTTTCTATTTTTTATCATACCCAACATTTGTTATTTTAAAAGCAATAAAACCCCCTAAAGAAATATTCATAATCAATAGGAACACAAAATATGGAATATATTAGCTGAGTTATAAAACTGTTTGTAGCATGGCACAAAATGCAACACAGAGCGAGTTATGTATGGTTTAAAGTGTAATCAATTTTGAGGTTGTATACCAGGATATAAATGATGAACACAAGTACTAGCATTTTTAGTAAAGGCTGTTACAAAAATACTGTATTTATGGCCTATTCCATTCTTTTTATAGCTCATTAATGTAGAAAACAAACACAGTGGATCCATCTTCTTAGACAGCTTAAAATTCCCTTAAATGATATCTTTAAATGTAATGCCAAGCTCATTTAGAACTCTCCCTCCTCCCAAACCGTGCTTTGCAAGCTTGCTTTCTAGCAGGTGTGCAATGGTTACTACAAGGATCAGTTACAGTCTGTAGAAAGGATAAATGGCAATGATAGCGTGAGAAAAGCCCATATTTACTGCTAAACCCCCTTGCTGTATTGGAAACTGTATTAATTCTTCTTGATAACAAGTGGGACCATTGAGTGACTTATGTGGTAGAGCTCTCCTCTTAGACCCTCATTTGGGCCACAGCATCTCTAGGGGGGCATGTTCTGAGGCTTCTTCCCGAAGCACTTACTGTCCAGCACCTGAACAGCTGAATATCCCCTGGCCCAGCCTCAGTAGGAAGGCAAGCACTAATGACAGAAGAGCTCAGGGATAATAATTTGGGACAATTTTCTAGTTCAAGTTCATATTTTATTTAGAGACATTTGTAATTTGCATATGTTTTCTTGTTGTTTTTGTCTAGGCCTAGCATCTTAGAACAGAAAAAAAAAATCTTTTAAATTCACCTCTTTTGGCTTTTCAGGGTTTCTTGGTCAGCATACATTTATTAAGCACTTAGTGTAGAATGGGCTCTTCACCAAAGTCTAATGATAGAAAGACAGGGAAAACAAATAACAAAAACAAAAATTGACTTCTTACAAGGAACTAACATTCCAGTGGGAGAGACAACATCTAAATAGTTGTGTCAATGACTATATAGGATACATTATCAGTTTTAGAGGGTGAAAGTCCTAGCAGCTGGGGAGACAGGGAAAGTCAACCTAGAGCAGGTGAGATTTAAAGGAAGTCAGGGATGTGACTAGACAAAAATGAGGAGGGACATTTCAGATAAGAGGATAGCCAGGAGACAGGATAAAGAGCATTGTCTTTGAGGAACAACCAGTAGACCAGGGTAGTTGCATCATAGAGTAGAAGGGAGTGAAATTAAGAAGACTGAAAGGATGGGAAGGGGGCTAGGTATTAAAGAGCCTTAAGTGCCAAATAGAACATGTCATATTTGATCCTGGAGATTATAGGCAGCCACTGGGGTTTGTTGAGCAGGAGATGGCATGCTCAAGCCTCTGCTTTAGAAAAAACCACCTCAGAATGTGAATGGAGGGCTATTTGTAATGGGGAGGGACTTGAAATAGAAAGATCAGTTAGTAAGCTATGGCTATAGTCCATTTGAGAGGTGATTAGCTTATATAAGAGATGTTGCGAAGGTTAAAATTACAAATTTTTGGCAGTGGATTGAATATATGGGGTAAGTAAGAGCAAGAAGTTGAGGATGACACTGAGATCAGACGTCTTGGCAACTGAGCGGATGGTGATGCTTTTGATAGAAATAGGTAATGTGGACGTTTAGAGAAGGGCAGGTCATGGTGCGAAGGATAATAGGTTCTGTTTTTGGTATGTTGAGTTTGAGATTCTTTCTAGACACCCAGTTTGAGACCATGAAAGACAGTTGGCTGGCAGGATATGGATGATAATCCAATGAGATCTAAGGAAGAACAGCTAAACAGGTAGGAGGAGAATAGGTCAAGGACAGTGTGCCCCCAATTCAGAACACGAGTGTTGTCATCTTCAAATACTACATAGAGGTTAAGATGGCTGTTAAGTAGTTACCGATAACTTTTGAGGGAGCAGTTTCAGTTGAATGATGAGGACAGAATAAAAAACCCAATTTCAGGGGGTTGATAAGTGATTGAAGACAAAATAGACAACATTATCTAGCAGTTTGACTGTGAAAGGAAGCCGAGATGCAGGCTGATAGCTTGAGGGTCTGATAGAATCAAATGAGCATTTTTTAAGGATGTGGGAGAATTGAGCATGTTTGTAGATAGAAAGAAGTGAACCAATAAATAAGGAGAGATTGTAGATTAAAGAAGAGGGTAGACCATTGTGGGGGTAAACTGTCTGATGATATACGATTAAATGGAATAAAGGATACAAGTAGAGGGAGGACTAGAATAAAGGAAAGGACAACATCTGATGTCATGAGATTTGGAGGTGTAATTATACTAAAGACGAAAGAGTTCTAGGCTGAGAGATGGCCTCTATGTTTTTGGTAAAACATGGGGGAAGTCTGGTGAGAAGATAGGAGAGGTGTGAATGGCTTAGGAGAAATGTGAAGCTTGGAGAAGAAAAAGAATTGCTTTTAAGTAATGATGTCCAAGTTGAGATTAGATGGCATGATTTTAGAATAGTCAACATATTTTCCTTTAACACCATTCTGTAGCCTGTGACTAAGAGCAGAGAAAAGGGATGATGGGAATTACCCAATGTTGGGATTTGTTAAGGCATGAATGACATTGGAGAATAAGGATTTGATAGTAGAGGACAATGTAAACATTGAACTGGTTATCTATAGACCTAGATCTTTGTCTATAGGGTCCAGATTCAATAGGGAGGAAACTGAAGGTAGAGGATATGTGACAGTCTGGGAGAGAACTGATGAGGAGGTGGGGAGGAAGGAGGTTGTAGTGAGCATGAAGAATATAGTTAGAAAAAAGTGAAACTTACAGAGGGATGAAATGAAAGGAACTGGTGGTCATAAAATTTCAAAATTCTTGATAATAAAAGTATAACATTGTACATGATGGCAAAAATCAAGAATGTGACCGTTACTGTGTGTGACCGAGATGGAGTAGAGGCCGTTATAGGAGTTGAGAAGATGGAGACACTGGGATGCCAAGGTATTTGAAGGAATGTCAACATATATGTTGAAGTGTCCTAGTACAAGGGCAGGGGTTGGAGTGGAGAGGATGATTTTGACATCTCCTTGAGAAAGTAGGGAAAACGATGTGGATGTTGATAGGTAATGTCCACCATGATCTGGATTAAGTTACATAGCTCTATGGAGTGAACATCAAAGGATGAGAGGATGTTGAGTGATGATCACAGAGGGAGAACTGGAAGTAGCAATGAGAAGCCTGGAGTGTGCTAACTCACTCTCCAAGACTGTTTTGAAAAGACCAGTGTGTCAGTGGGCATGAGTGAAGGTACAACCAAGGTTTAAAAAAATTGATAGCCAGGAAAATAGTAACTTTTGAAGCAAAGTTTCTTAAACTGGGGTCCATGAACTTTAAAAAAAACTTACATTTATGTATATACACAGACATTTAATTGGTTTTATTATTAGTTTTATGTATGCATGTGTACGTGTGTGTGTCTATGTGTAACATTCTGAGAAGGGATTAAGGACACACAAAAAAGTTAAGGACCCCTTTTCTGGAGACATCTAGATCTGCAGGAATGCCAAAATATGGAATAAACCCAAGAGGGAGAGGTCAAAGTCAAAAGTATATTTATTAACAATATAATTGGGATTCCAGAGGGCACAATGGAAGGAGTGAGCAGTGCTGGATTCAGACATGGGAGTAGTTAGGTTGAGAGAATAGGAAGTGGTTACAAAAGATCAGGATAGATTCTTTCTCAGCGGGGTGTAAGTATTACCAGAATTCTCCACATTTCCATCCCCAGGACAGATTTATTTATAGCCTGTGGTATAGTTTTAGTCACTATACATTAGTCTTATAATTGAGTTCTCAGCAAAACTCTGCCTGACATAGTGGTTAGAGAGCTGACTTGGAGTCAGGGAGAACTGGGTTTAGGTCCCATATTCAGTAGACACTGACTCCATCATCCTGAGCAAGTCACTTAATCTTTCATGCCCTAGGAAACTATCTCATACTGTAATAGAAGAATAGCATATTGTTGGAAGGAGTTTCCACACCAGGAGACACCTACATAAATGGAATCATAGCTTTAAATTACCACCACCACTAATAATAATAATAAAAACAGTAACAACTGCTAAAGAGACCTATTTATCTCTTTTTCTTGATTTTAGATTTTTCTAGTGTCTCTTAAGGGCTACCTTTTCCATTTATTGAAACTGTTGGGAAATTCCACTTATACACATACAAAATTCAACCATTCTCTCCAAAATATAGTTCTGTTTTCCTAATGACAGCCATATATATTTCATATGCGTCCTTTAAAAAGAATTTTGAGCCAAATACAGCAAATAGGTCTTCTTGTGATTATGAACAGAGTCTAGCTGACTGGATGGAAGACCTCAAAGGTTTCCGGAAAGTTTTCTATCTCAAATCATTCCCGGACAGTATGCTCTATTTTCTGTTTGTATATTGGTGAATTTGCTGGAGTTTCCTAATGGTCTTTAGTGAAGGAAGTAAGTGACACTGATCAGTGAAGGCGGACAGTAAGATTTATAATGTATTTGTGCTTGCTGATTGCCAACAGAACCTGTCTTTCCCAGTGGTGTTCTGCAGGGACTTGAAAATCAATAGGGATTAACCTCTGACCTCCTTCACATACTTATACTGTGGTCTGCATTGCTTACCAATATTTCATCTGTTTCACTTAACTGCTGTTACTTACTCAATAATGTGTGGCCATTCTCGCCAGATTCTAATTAATTTTAAAAAATGCAGCCTCACTTGAAATTGTGATAAAATATCACGCCTTCAGAAACTAGTAGTGCCCTATCTTTTTATTTAATAAACTCACATTAATTAGCCCCAATATAAAATAAATAATAATTGAGAGAGAAAGAGCTACAGCTCACAATAAAAGCCTGGACTATGTCCCTTGTAAGAGACCCTGTTGAGGTTAGCAGTGGGGGGAAATTTGATTTACTGCCTCACTTGCTATGACAGCAGGGCAAATAGAGGGGGAGGGTCTCTGTAGAAAAGAGAATCTCAGTGAGATTATATACATTTTAAGCTCAAACTAATGCTGATAAAGATATGTACAACATTTAGAGAGTCAGATTCTTCCACAAAATATCTTATTAAAATCTTTTTGGATTTTGTTTAGTAATTGAATTGGAAGATTCTTGATCAATATGCATATTTGGTGGGAAGGGGTTGTACATCTTAATGGCTAAATTATTATTTCATAGGATGTACTATTATTTACTGGATGCTTGCTCCTTGAGGGCAGGGGCCTCGCCTATTCTAAACTTGTATATCCTACCCAACTCGAAGTTCTGAACACAGCAGCCACTTAAAAAATATTTTCTGAATGAATGAATGAAATAATGAAATATAGCAATGATTAATAGTGTCTCAAGCAATGCATACTGGCCCAGCTTAAAGTTTGGGGGTATCACCTTATTTAGTAAATACTACTTCATTCTCCTTTTAAAAACAATTAAAATTATGGCAGATTTTCTATATGGGCCTTTTATTTTCAGATTTTTTTCTCCCAAGTGTACCTTTTCCCTAGAGTTTACTTACAGTTTGCTATTGATCTAGTAGCTGGTATTTGAATTGGTCGATGTGCTCTGTAACTTGTTTAAGATACCTTACCTGAACTATTAGTTTAAATAATGTATTCATAAATTGATTAATCATTACAGTAAGACTTATTAGCTGCATTTATATCTGCGTGTTGTCTGCAATTGACTTGTAGCCTAATAATTGTGCATACTTAATCCAAAGTTTGGTTTTATATTACAATTTATTAATTATCAAAGTAGAAAACAGTAATATTTGTATATGGTTTGAGAGCTAATGCATTAAGTCTTAATGGAGATCTCATATATTTTCAGACTCATTTAATGTTAGAGCTGGAAGGGGCCCTGGCAATTACTTGAATCTAATTCTTCATTTTATGGATGGATAACAAAATAAAAACCTGGCAGTTCTCTAGTATATCCAAATATTCCAGTTCCCTTCAATGTAATTACAGCCATATATTTTACCTCTTCTAGTGGGCATCAAAACTACTTATTTATTGGTATTTTTTCTCCTATTGTTCAATTAAATTCAGTGGTTACATATCAAAGTCTCATAAGGTGTAAGGGAAATAGCGCTGGCTTTTGAATCAGGCAACATAGGCTCAAATCCAACTTACTAGTTGTGTGATGTTGAGCAAGTCTCTTAATCTTGTGGGGGCTCTTTTCCTTAAAATGAAGGACCCTCCAAGTTCACTTTTAGCTCTATGTTCTATGATCCCATGAGGATCTTCTATGTGCTCAAGCCTGTGCCAGCACTGGGGGAATTCTGGTGATGAAGAAAACATCCCATCTTAGCCTCTTTCTAGCTATGTGACCTTTGAGAATCTTGTCTTGTCCAGGCCAAGCTCTAGTTTCTTCTACCATTATTAGTGTGGGATGATCACAAGTCCCTTCACCATTCTGCTTGACCTCTTCTTAGATTTCCTTGAATCCATTAAACCTCCTTAGTTCTCAGATCTTGCCTATGTGGAATTTACAATTGTATAGAGAATTATATATTTGCTTGGGAAAATTTGAATGTATAAATGTTTTGCAACTATATAATTTCCTTTTTCAAATGTAATTTTTCAATGTGTTAGGTTAATATAGATGGTGACTTTACATTAGTGAGTGGGGGATTAGTGTGTCTCCATCGGAACCTATTTTTTAGAAAGTGTCACTCACTATATGCAGGGCATCTGCTTTCAGGTAACCAGTGGTGTTTTTCACTCAGCCCAGTATCTTGTCTTTCCTTATTGCCCATAGATGAAAAGAACAGTGTGCCCTGGTCCTCCTTTGGTTAGGAGACAACGTGGCTAGGTACAAAGTGTGCTGGATTTTGAATATCAAACCTGATACTCACCTGCTGTATAACCTTGGACAGATCATGTAACTCCCTGGGCCTCACTTTCCTCATCTGTAAGATCAGGAAGATGGACTATTGATCTCGCAGTTCCCTTCCACCTCTAAACCTGTAATGCTGTGAGGAATCCTTGGCCCAGCATCTTCCTTCCCATGTCTGTGAGAAGGAAGCCACTCTATACACACCCTTCTTTGAAGTATTGTTCCTTTGCCAATCTCATTCTAAATGTCAGCATGGATTGCCTCCCTTCAGAAAAATGAAAGACTCATCAGAACACTTAAGCAGATAAATTATTTACAATGTTTAATTAGAATTATGCAGATTTGTTAAACCTTTTGGTTACCTAGGAACCTATCACAGCAGCTGCTAGACAGAGGGGGTTAAAATTTGAATGAGGTAAATGTTTAATGAAATACAATCTAGTTATGAATGACACATTCACAAAATATGATTGGTACAAGAATCAGAAGATACTTGGGTTCCAGTCCTAACTTGGATATACTGGTTTCCAATCCAGTTTAACAAATTCAGAAATCATTTAAGTTCCTACTATATGCAAGGTACTGTGCTAGGCTTTTGGCTTATTACAAAGACAAAGTAGTTTTCCTCAAGCAGAGCATCCATTATCTTGAGCCATACCTCATGCAGAGAGAAGTATATGCAAGATAATTGAAGAAGGAGGAAGAGATTTTCACGCACAACTGGGTGAATGAAGGATGACCTCATGGAGGAGGTGGTACTTCAGCTGAGCCTTGGAAGAAAGTATGAATTCTGAAAGTTGAAGATGCAGAGGGAGAACATGCTAGAGAATGGGAGTTGGGAGATAGAATCTCAGCTTTGCAGAACAAATAGTCCAGTTTTCCAGGACCTACTATGCATCATTAAAGCTAAAAAAAAAAAAGTGCCTTGGATCCAGATTACAGGATGAATTAATGAGCCATTTTGAATGCTTACTATAAGCACTGTGTTAAGCTCTGATGATACAAAAAGAATTTAAGAAGACAAGCCCTGGTCTCAAGGAGCTCACCTTCTAATGAAGGAGACAGCACACTTTGAAGCTTTCAGAGGCAATGATGGAAAGGTCCCCTGGTCCTCAGGGTGCAGCAGATCTGGAGGTGCTATTGCTCACAGGGCTTCTGGGCCCATCTCGTGTTCATGCCAGCTGGTCAGTCATTCCTTGTGATGATGAAGCTGATGAGCACCTTCCTACAACTCTTTCTTCCCTCAATGATGCCTGTGGGAGCTGACCTGGAAGCAGATCTGGTGGCACTGCATACCTTAAATGCCAGGCTGACAAGTTTTCACTTTTTACTTGAAGTTTTAGGGAACCACTGGGGGTTTTTGAGCACCAAACTCAGAACTGTGCTTTCAGATTATTTTAGAAGCTCTGTTGAACGTGGCAGAACGATTAAGAGACTATGAGAATAGTTGAGAGGTGATGAGGGCTTGGATCAGGTTGATAACTGTGTGAGTGGAGAAGACAAGGGCTATGAGATGTTGTATATAGAAATTATAAGGGGCGGCCAGGTAGCACAGCGAGTAAGAGTACCGGCTCCAGTGTTGAGAAGACCTGGAGACCGAATCCCGGGCTCAGACACTTAGCACCCACCCAGAAACACCTGGCCGTGTAACTTTGAGCAAGTTACTTAACCCCGATTGCTTTAAAAAAAAAAAAAGAAATTATAGGACCTATAAAGTGATTGAACCTGGGAGGTGAAGGAGAGCCAAGAATGAAGAATGACTGTATTCTTGTTAACCTGATTGACTAGGCAGGTGGTTGTACACTTAGCAGAAATTGGGAAGTATGAAGGAAGGATAGATTTTAGGAAGAAAGACAGTGAGTCTGTAGTTGGGCAAGTTGAGTTTGAGATGCCAACAGGACATCCAAGTAGAGATATCTCACAAGTAGTTAATGATGTGAGACTGGGGCTTCAAATGAGACATATTGATTTGAGAGTCACCAGGCAGAGATGACAATTGAATCTAAAGTCACTGATGAGATCACCAAGACTAAGAAAGAAACCAGTGAATAAGGAGAGATTGACTACAGGAGAGGAAATTATCTAAGAGGCATGCTCATGGAGAAAATGGGAAGACTTAGCACACAGGGAACAATCAAAGCCCAGCCTGGACAAGATGAGGGGTTGCTTCCCCTAAGATTGTAGCAAAGGAAGAGAAGATGGATAGAGATGTGGATAAGTTCTGAGGAGTGACATAAGGAAAAAGAGGAAGCTCACAGTAGGTAGGCTCTGTTTTCTAACAAATGTGGAGGTAAGATCAACTGCTTGGGGGAGGGGAGCAGTTAGGGTTATACTGATGGTCTTTGCTGTGACTCGTTTTCTTCCTTTATAAAATGGATATAATAATATCTGTACTATCTACATCATGGGTCAGTCAGTCAACAAGCATTTAAGCACTTATGTTGCTGGTTTTGTGCTCGGACTCTGGACATATAAAGACAAAAATGAAGGACCCACCCCCCAAAGCCTACATTCTAATGGGGGAAATAATTTGAACATATCAAAGCATGTACTAAATCTTTTCACAATAAATAAGTGCCATTTTGGTGAGGGGCACCACTAGCTGCAGGGAGGATCAGGAATATATTCATGGAGAAGTGAACTTTTTAGCTGAGTTTTTATGGAAACGAGATTGCAAGAGAAGGAGGGGAGGAGTAAGAACATTCAGAGGATGGAGAACAGGTAGGAATATCTGAAGGCAGGAATGTGGTGTGTGAAAGCAGGCCAGTGCAACTGGAGCAGAGGCTAGGGAGCATAGTAATATTTATTGAGCCTGGAATGTAAGTTGGGGGCAGATGATGAAGGGCTCTAAAAACCAAACAGAGGAGTCTATATTGCATCCTAATGGGAATATTGAGCAATTGGAATGCATTGAATGTGTGTGTGGGAGTGAAATGGTCAGACCTGTGCTTTTGGAAAATCACTTTGCAGCTCTTTGGCAGCTGGTTCAGAGTAGGGAGAGACCCTAGTCGGCGTGATGAATTAGGAGATTCCTGCAGTAGTCTGGGCAAGAAGTGATATGGGTGAACTCGGGCAGTGACTGTGTAAGGGGAGAGAAGGGGATGAATGGAAAAGATGTGGAAGAATAAATGACAAGACTTGGTTATTAATTGTGTAGGCTGGGCAAGGAAAAGGGAGGGGTCAACGGGGAACCTTCATTCTTACTTAGAATGGTACTGTTCTTAACAGGAACAGGAACATTTGGAAAAAGCTGTTGTTTTTTTTAGAAGGAATGAGTTCTGTTTTAAACATCTTCTGAAAATCATACTTTGTAAACCAATGAAATTCTATAAAAATAGGAGTGGTTATTATTGATAATCTTAGATTCTGAATTGGAATGGACTACTATAGGCATCTTGTACAAACATTTTCCATCTGTAACAATTCCAACATGATCAGCCACAATCTATTTGAAGATTTCAATCAAAAGGGAGCTTAATTCATTTAAATGTAATTTATCATCTGATTGGTGATTGCTTCTCTGTTATTTCAGAAATGCCACAGCCCTGATTTATTTTACTTGCTAATCTATGTGTGTGTACACACACACACACACACACACTCACTATACACACACATATACATACATACACACTCACACACTATATGTACACTTATGCACATACACATGCGTACATGCATACATACACAACTCGTTTGTACACAGTTGTTTGCATTTTGTCTCCCCCATTAGAACATGAACTTTCTTTATATTATCCATACTTAGGACAGTGCCAGGCACGTAAAAGATACTTCATATATATATTTATTGAAGGACTTATTGGCTGATGAGGTACCTTCCTACCCCTTGAATACTCCTTCCTTCCCTTCCCCCACCTCCAGGTGAAATCATGAATCATGATCATATGAACTATTGAGTTATCCTGAATGGGAATTGTCTGCTGGCCCTATGGCCCTTCTAACTGTCCCTGGAAATTTGATGATCAAGTGCCCCTCCCTAGCCACCCTTTCTGTGCTGTCTCTCCTATTAGATTGTAAATTACTTGAGTATGGTGGCTAGGTGGTGCAGCAAATAGAGCACAAGTCCTGGAGTTAGGAGGACCTGAATTCAAATATGGCCTCAGACACTTGACATTCTAGCCATGTGACCTTGAGCAAGTCACTTAACCCCAGTTGCCCTGCCCTCCCCCTCCAAAACGCAAAAAAAAGTTACTTGAGGGTAGAGACTTTTTTTGTATCCATATTTATTACAATACTTGGCACATAGTAAGTGCTTAATAAATCCCTTTCTGTTCATTTATTTTCTTCATTTGCCTGTTGAATTGAATTTATAATTACAGATACATAGAGAATAAAGCTGGAAGGGACCTTAGAGGGCATCTATTTCAGTCTCCTATATTTACAGAGAAGACAATTAAAAAGAAGACTCAGGGTGGACAGAATTTACCCAAGATCACATAACTTGGGCATTGGGTTTGCCACATTCCCAGCTCGTGGGGAGAGCAAGAGGTTGTGCTTTATGAAAATTGAGGGAAGGAGCAATAAATACTCTGGATAAGAGTAAAGTTGGTGGGGAATGGAAGGAAGGATGATTATTGTCCTTTAGTGTGTGGAGGGTTGTTCTTTTGGGAGAGGGGACTAGGTTTGTTACGCTTGATCCTATAAGATCGAATTAGCAACACTGTGTGGGAATTTTCTTTTATTTTTGAATCCTTTGTGCCCTGCTCAGTGCCTTATCCATAGTAGGCATACACTGTGAATTCTGTTGAATTGAACTAAAATGAATTGAAGGTTCAGAGGAAATAGGTTTCATTTCAATCTGAAGAACAATTCCTTAACAATTAGAATTAACTAGAAATGGAATGAACTCCCTTGGAATATATATGTTATTCATTTTCCTGGAAGTCTTCAGATGCATGACCTGTTGTCAGGGATGCTGGAGAAGGGATTCCTTGGACTTCAGGTCCTCTGAGGTCCCTTCTGGCTCTGAGATTCTGCTGTTCTTTCTGTGGTAGCAACCCTGCTGTCTGCAATTACTTATTTTCCTAATCTTTTCCTTGTTCCTAGTTAGTTGTTCCTGATAGCAGATCCCCATAGACTTTTCTGCCAGAGTGACTAGCAGTTTGGCATCCTGCTAAGTGTCCTGGACAGCAAGCAGACATCCATGGCATGCTTGGCAAATCTCAGGTTTTGTCTTAGTGATGTTAAGGACAACATTGTTTTGCCAGAAGCTATAACAAGATGATTCTGTTAACAACAACATTGTGACACCAAACTATGTTCTGCAATTTTCTTTAATATTTATGCTGGATAAATTATTTATCTCTTTTTTTCCTTCCAGTTTTTTTTTCATCTCTTGCAGGTGATGTAGACAGGTGATTGGCTTCACTGAACCACCAAAGTCAGGATTTGGCTTTTTTTTTTTTGGAGGAGGGGGTGGCATGTAAAGAACAGATGTGTCAGCATACTCTGTCCTCTAAGAATTTATTCCCCAACTGTGTACCCCTATGTACTAATATGGACTAATGAGCTCAATTAAGCATCTCCCTATTCATTTGAAAGGAGCCATGTATTAGTCTATCATCTTTGTAGGCTTTTGGAAATTCAAGAAAACTAAACACAACAGAATTGGAAAATTCAGCCATTGCCTACCTGTTATCTGTGTGATCTCCAATTTTGAGCTCCATCTCTCTTCATTGTTCTAAATATATATAGTATGAAAAAGAAATCCCATTATCTACAGACTTTTCATATGGACTCAGAACAACTGAATTTATATTCATTTCAGCCACTTAATATCTGTGTAATCTTGGAAAAGTAACTCAAGCACACTGTATCTCAGTTTCCTAATTTACAAAATGAGAATGATAATATCTATATTACCTACTGCCTAGAATAGTTTATAGAAAGCAGACTTTGGAGTAAGCAACACCTGAGTTCAAGTGCTGCTTCCTACATGTGTTGACTGTGTGACCCTGGTCAAGTCAATTAATATCTCTGTGCCAAACATCCTCTAAGACTGTAAGGATCAGATCATGTGTCAAGATACATTGGTATAGGTAATTTCCCCACTGGGAGTTCCTCATCCCAATAAAATCACAAATCTGTTCTAAATCCTACCTTTCCTTCTAAAATGAGGAAGAAATATAAAAATCCCCTTTTGGGAAGCTAGGGCAGAACTGATTTCTTTTCCCTGGAAATTGGGTCACGCCCAAGCAACTGGCCCAGGGATCAAGTGCAGGAAGTTAACTTCCTGTATCCTTTTTCAGCATCTAAGACCTTTCTGACTAAATTTCCTTAAAGATACCTTCAAGCAGACCCACTAATTGTCTCTTTAAAAGTTTCTACCAGTTGTCGTGTGTAGAATCAAATCCAAGTTTTCCTGAGGTAGTGTGTAAATGCATCTCAGGAAGATATCTCAACATAAACGAAGTTATCCCATGAAGACTCATTTGATCAGACAAGGGGACAAAGGAAGACTTTCTTATTCAGATATAGGAAATGACATCTGAGATTTGGAGACAAAGATGCAGAAATGGAGAACTGGCATGATTAGAGTTTTGTGAGCTCATTTTATATGCAGATGATACCTCCTCCTGCGTTTCCAATCCTCTGTCCCTGTGCTGAGGGTAGAAGCACCGTTTAATTGCTGGATCTGCTGAAGAGGATATGGTGGAAAGATTGGACATTATTCCTGGCTCTTTTGTTACTTGAGGTCTTGGGTAAGTCACTTAACTTTTTTGGGCCCCAGATTCCATATTGGGGCAGGTAGGTGGTACAGTGGATAGAGCTCTGGGCCTGGAGTAAGAAAGACCTGAGTTCAAATCAGACCTCAGACACATTAACTTTCTGACCCTGAGCAAGTCACTTAACCCTGTTTACCTTAGTTTCCTCATCTGTAAAATCAGCTAGAGAAAGAAATAACAAACCACTATGCCAAGAAAATGCCAAATGGGGTCACAAAGAGTCAGATATAACTGAAACTGAATGAAGAACAACAAAATTCCTTATCTTGGAAATACTGGATTTGAATTAAGTTATCTTCAAAGCTTCTTCTAGATCAAAATTCTATTATGATTAGTATTGATTTTGACTCTAATTCATTTTGTACCCATCCTCTCATGGTACAAATCCGGCTTCCAGTGATGGCTGATGGTAGTGCAGTAATCTAAACTTCACTTTCTGGTTGGTCCCCTCTCATGGATCTTTACCATTTAGGCTGTTCACACGAATGGTTTTCACTAAGTTGTCTCCATAACCAAGAACTGGGTCACAATTCAGATTTTGTAAATCACACTGAGAGGACACTTTTAGAAATGGGAAGGGAGTTCAAGAGTTATTAGTTTATTTTTCCTCAAGAGATGAGATTGTCTTCTTGTTTCTCCTACAGATCAATATCTAAAGTATATTTTTTTAGGTTTTAGGCAACAGTCATTTATCTCCCTGAACCTCAGTTTCCCTGTCTGTGATATAAGTATGACAATAATAATGAGGAAGAGTAAAAGTCAAGTGAGGTGGAAAATAAAGTGTTTCCTTTTGGTTTAATTTTCCAAAATCAAAACTTCTTCAAATGGTCAATTGGATTTCTGTAATACATCCTCAAATGACCTTTTCTCTTCTAAGCAGAATCCTAGAATGTCAAAGGAGTGTTAGAGAGATTTTATTCTAAACCCTTAATTTTACAGAATAGTATTTTCTTTTAAAAATTATATATTTTCCCCCAATTATGTGTAAAAACAATTTTTAGCATTCACTTATAAAACTTTGAGTTCCAAATTCTCTCCCTTGTACTCCTCCCCACCCCACCTCCATTGAGAAGGAAAGCAGTTCAATGTAGGTTATACATATATAGTCACACAAAACATATCCATAATAGTCATGTTGTGAAAGAAAAAAAACTTCAATAAAAATAAAGTAAAAAAAAAGTATGTTTCAATTGTATTCAGATATCATCAGTTCTTGCTCTGGGGATGGATAGCATTTTTCATCATAAGTCCTTCAGAGTTGTCTTGGATCATTGTATTGCTGAGAATAGCTAAGTCATTCATAGTTGATCATCTTACATTGTAATATTGCTGTTACTTTGTACATAGTACATTTCACTTTGCATCAGCCCATGCAAGTCTTTCCAGGTTTTTCTGAGCTCATTCTTCTCATCATTTGTTATAGTACAATAGTATTCCATCATAATCACATACTACCACTTGTTTAGCCATTCCCCAGTTGATGGGCATCTTCTTAATTTCTAATTCTTTGCCCCCAGAAATAAATCTTTAAATTTTTTTGTACATATAGGTCCTTTTCCTTTTTTAAAAAAAATCTCTTTTGGGGATTCAGATGGAGTAGTGGTATTGCTAAGTCCAAGGGTATGCATGGTTTTATAGTACTTTGGGTATAGTTCCAAGTACTACACCTTTTACCAAAGTGACTTACTTAAAGCCATACAACTAATGGTCTTCTTCTTCCTTATATAATACCTCTGTTACTGCTTTATGTCTGTCTTATATAAACACCTTATCCTTAGAGGAAGCTATGGGATATGATGGGATAGTCTTTCTACTCTTTTCAATTTGCAAAACATAACTCAGTTTTCAGCCATCCATTGGAATTTTTCAAATATCCATTCTATTTTGAAATGTGCTTGAGAATTAGAAATATGGGGGATAATTTAAGTAGATCTGTATTTATTTCTGTTTCTTTAAATAGTATAATATTTCAGAGTTCCTTGAATTCATTGTCATGGCTATTCCCTTCAGCGATGCACATTATAAGCTCCTTCTATCTTAATGGACTGGACTGAGTTGTTGTAGTGAAAAGAAAAAAAAAATCATGACTTGATTCTCAACACTTTGCTGATGAGCTCTCTTTAAAAGAAGGGGAATAGTCCTTTGATAATGTACTGAATCTCTCTTCCTGAGCTCATACACAAGAACATTCCACCTTGGTAGAACTTTCTGGAGCTTTTCTTCAGTTAGTTTAACCTTCAGAAACCAGTAAGTTGGCCTCTTTAAGAACTCTTTGTAAAGGGTGGCTAGGTGATGCAGTGAATAGAGCACCAGTCAGGAGGACTTGAGTTCAAATTCAGTCTAAGATGGTTGACACACTTACTAGCCTTGTGACTTTGAACAAGTCAACCCCAATTGCCGTCCAAAAAGCCAACCCCCCCGCCCCTGACAAAACTCTATGTAACAAGGTATCAGAAGTTTCTTGTTTAGAGAATACTTCACCCATCTGCAGAAATTATAAATTACTCCTTTAAGAGCCTTCAGTTTGACTCTCGGCACATATTGCAACTTAGAAGGGTATTCATAGGACATCTAGTTGACGATGCATCTGTGTAATGTTGTTATCCAGGTTCTTCCTAAAGACTTACATAGTCCATCCAATTATTGGACAGAAGTGTTAGAAAACTTTTATTAAAGAAAAAAAATTAAAGCCTATATGCATCTTGGAATCTTCCCTCTTTTGGTTGTAAAATGTAGATATCTAAGAGGAATTTTGTTGTTGTTCAGTCATGTCCAACTCTTTGTCGCCCATGGACTATGCTGTCTATGTTTTCTTGACTGAGATACTAGAGAGATTTGCCATTTCCTTCTCCAGTGGATTAAGGCAAAAAGAAGTTAAATAATTTGTCCAGGTTTACACAGCTATTAAGTACCTGAGGCCAGATTTGTACTTGTGTCTTCCTGACTACAGACCTAGTGCTCTATTCTCTGAGCCATCATCATTCTGCTTCTTAGTCAGAGTTTAAGTGACTTGCACAATGTCACAACAGCTAGTATCTGAGCCCAGATTTCAATTCAGGTCTTCCTGACTCCAGTCCCTGAGTTGTATCCACTGAGCCATCTAGCTACTTTATAGGAGAAATAATGGACTTTAAATAGTAGGCTAAAATCTCTATCTGACATTCATAATGGCATAAGACTATTATTTGTATGTCTTTGCATTAGTAGAATTGGAGTTTGGGATGTACTTTGAATAGGATGGATAAAAACTAGGCCACTGGTTCTAGCTGGCATACATACATGTTATTGTTAAAGCAGCTGATAACCAAAGAGTGTATTGTTGATATGGATAACAGTTGTGGGGAAAGGAGGGGCCATAAACAGTTGGATGATTTTAATGTTTATATTCCACTGGGGTGAGCTCTGACAAAGGACTAGCATTCCCCAAATAACTAATTCTTTTAAAAGAACATCTGTTGAAACTGGTAATTTACATTCTTCTTAAATAGAGAGCGACATAATTAACCCTCCAGGGAGACTAATATTAGTTTATTAGAGACGATTTCTAGTTATGTTTATTTTTACACTAAATGATTTGTTAAAATTGAAATCATAGTTCCTTTTCTGTGTCTCATATTTTCATTAAAGATCACATCTTAAGAACCTTATTGGTGAATAACCAGCCTTTTCACTGAACCCTTAGTATATCAAAAGAAATTTCTCGGAGTCTTTACTAGTAAAAAAAATGGATGAAAAATGAAAATAGTCCAGATTATGACATGAAGCTGGACAGACAGCCCCGTCAACAAGGGCTGTCACTGGCTATATCTTGGATAAGCATTGAAGACCCATAATGACCCAGGCTGATCATTGATCAGGAGCATGATATGGGAGGGTTCACATTTCCCAAATGTGCCTCCAATGATTCTCAAATGCTTGTTGTTACAAAAGTCTGTTGAACTCTTCCAGTGATACTATATGGACACAAATGGTGGCATTACCACTATCATAGGATTTAGAATTGCAGGAGACCTTTATGTTGATCTGCTTTGACCACCAATGATGTTAGAAATAAAGGAAGGCATATTAAAAAGATACATGGTGAGCATGTATAGGCTAACATATGCTGCTAGTGAGGATTGGATTTTAAGAAATGATGTGAAAGACATTTGGGCCATAACTTTAAGTAGAACTAGTTTTCTAAATTGCAATGGGGCAGGAAGTCTGAAAAGACCCCTCAAACCAATTTTTTCCACATAAATCTAGTTGATGACTGTCTAGGTAGAGATCCCAGAACACAGCGAGTCTGCCATGCCTTGGGTTAGGGACAGTTCACATGGAACATGACTAGGGGAAGGAGTATCGTTTGGTGGCTTCCTAGTTAACTAGTTTATCCTTTCCTACTAGCAGTTAAATTTGTTGGTTTCTTCTTCACTCTAGGTACTGTCAGCCTCTAAATTCAAGCCTTCTAGGGCAGTTCCCTGGTCATTCTTCCCTAGTAATGGCTTTGACTGAAGGCATGCACAGCCAGAAAAGGAGATGGGGGTGTTCATAATAATACAGTAGTATATTGTATAATAAAAAGTGGAGGAAGTCCTCTAGTAGTTTGATCTCCATAGTAGATTCATTGCAAAACCTGGCCAAGTGACACATGGGATGAGAAAGTATAGTGGTCATATACCTAAGAAATCATACTTTATTCTCAATTTTTCTGAACATATGCCTCATTGTTCAGAGTGGGAGGCAGAAACAATGTTCTGACAGTGTAGAGTAGCTGAATCAGATTGCTTTAGCTTACCTTTATTTAATAGTTTAAAATCTGAAAAATATTTTACATACATGATCTCATTTGACCTGGTTACTTAGATTATCTTCATTTTAGGGGGTAGAAAACTAAAGCTTAGAGAGATGTAGTGACTTAGCCTAGATCATAGCTAGCAAGTAGCAGACCCTGGAATATATCACAGATTTTGATGCCAAGTCTACTGTTCTTTCTTGCATATCTAAGCTCAATGCCTTTTCCTTGACTATCCTTCGTGCCTGGAATGCCTTCCCTTCTGGCTTGCTTGGCTTCCTTCAAGAATCAGCTTAAATTCTACCTTTCCTCTTCCCTCTTACTCCTGCTACCTTCCCTCTGAATTACCACCAGTTTATTCTGCATGTATCTTGTATGTACATAGTTGTTAATGTAATCTTTCTCATTATAATGTGAGGTCCTTTAGGGCAAGGACTGTTTTTGCTTCTCATATAGCAAGCATTTCATAAATGTTTGTTGACTCAATGCAGGTGTGTTGAATGTTTTGCATATAGCAGCACCTGGATGTCCTGTTGGAGCTTGGGGACAAGAGGGGAAGTCAGACTGAGAAAATCGGAGCTTGTAGACAAAACTTGAAGATAGAGCAGTAGGAAGTGAAGAGAGGAATGAAAAGCATCTTACTAGAGGAAGAAGAGGGTCTGTGAAGGAGGTTGGGGGACCTTGTCCATTGGGCAGTCAGGTGGGAAAGATACTTGAAGAAATGACTAGAGACAGAGCTTCTCAGGCCAAGCAAGGTCCATGTACTGCAGGAAGATGTAAGGCACTGGTGTAAAAAATAATGGAACCCATGGGATCCAGGAGCTATAGTATCATCTTGGTACTTTGGCCTGTCCTTCTTGGAAAGGTCTGTTTATTCCAGAGTCAACTATGCCCCTTCCCTTGTTAACTCTTGATTGCAGGGACCAACTCCAAGAAAGAAGAACCCTGTTGCTATTCTGCCATTCTTTGAAGCATTTGTTGTAGTCTGAAGGTTTAAGTATTTGAGGGGTTTTGGATGAAGGAGGTGAGTCTCTATTATCAAAGCATAGTTATCTTTTGCAGTAATAACTCACATTTCTGTAGCTCCTAAAATCTTCCAGAGTGTTTTCACAAAATTAATAAGTGGCAGAACCCAGATTTGACTGGTGTCTAAATACACTGTTCTTACCACTACTCTACTCTGCCATAGCAACAAATCAGGTACATTACAAACAGTTGTTGGTATTGATTCATTTTGACCTATTTGGGGAAAATTACCCAGATAGTAAATGATTCACTGAGAAGATTCCTTTAAATAGAAATGTTCCCAGGTCCATTTTAAATAGAATTTAATTTAAATAAACCCACCTTTTCAGAAATATATCTATTCTGTAAGGCAAGGCTTTCTTATAGTCATTGATTCATGTGTATAACATTGCCCTCCATTGGATGGTATGGGAAATGTGTATCTGCAATGTCTTATAAAATCTCTCATTTCACTTTCATATTCTATGTAATGATTACATGGTTAAGTTGCAATCTAGTGTGTGTAGAAATATCAGAGGTAGCTGGTGGCACAGTGGATAAAGAGCTGGGCTGAAAGTCGGAAAGAGTTGAATTCAAACCTATTCTATTCTATTCTATTCTATTCTATTCTATTCTATTCTATTCTATTCTATTCTATTCTATTCTATTCTATTCTATTCT
>NW_027185771.1:33839026-33854667 GCF_028583685.1 Petaurus breviceps papuanus
CTATTCTATTCTATTCTATTCTATTCTATTCTATTCTATTCTATTCTTCTATTCAACTCTTCTATTCAGTTGAATTCAAACTCTTCAGATTCCTCAACTGTAGAATGAAGATAACAAAGCACTTATGTCTCATGGTTGTTGTAAGGATCAAATTGACCAGTCAGTAAATATTATATAAGCACTTAATACAGTTATTGGCACATAGTAGGTGCTCTATGAATGCTTATCCCATTCTTTTCCTCCCATATCATTGTGTTTGGAGTCAGGCTATTTGGGTTCAATTCCTAGTGATTCCATTTATTGACTTAGTTTGAGAAAAGGTATTTAGCTTAGCCTTGTTTTACTCATCTGTAAAATGACAATAATAATATTTTGCTTGTGGGGATCAAATGAAATCACAAACAGAATACATTGTAAACTTTAGAGCTTTATAGATTCCTAGGTTGTTTGAACTGAGTTTTGAGTTCAAGAAATTCAAACAAGAATTCTTGACATTCATCTCCTTTAATTCTGCCTTCTCTTAAGATTCAGCTCATGTGTTATCTTCTCCACTAATCCTCTTCCTCTCCTTCCCCAAACCCCACAGCTATCACCTTTCTAATCATTCTGACTCATACATGTTGTCTCCTCATTAGAATTTAAGCTGCTTGAGGGTATAAACTGCTTACATTTTTGCTTTTTCTTTCTATCACTAGGGCTTAGCACGATACCTGGCACTTTATGGGTTAATTGATGTTTCAGAGGAAGTCAGCCCCAGCTGAGAGAAGGAAGGGCACCTGTCCAAGGTCATACAGCTAGTTTCTGTCACATCTGGGGCTCCTGACTCCCAAATCTCCTGCCTTGCAATGTAGTGTTCTTTTGGTTACAATATGCTTCTTGCAGAAGGCAGTGTAAGTACTAAATACACACAAACTGTTACCATTTTATTAATGAGAACCCTTTCTAAAATCAGAGGGACAAATGAAGGATTTAAATTGATTCTAAAAGAAAACATTTGGGATCCAGCACCTGGAGAGTGAACAGAATCCCAATGATGGATGCAGGTGTGCTTTTTAATGCATATGTGTGGGAAGTAAAGCCTTGGGGAGTCTTAAAAAAAAATCTTTTGCAGTTGAGAAGTAATTTTCCTTCATTTGGATACATTGTTGCTCAATAGTATGCTAGTACAGGGCTATCAAATACTGGATCTCAAGCTATCTTGCTTACTGTTTCCATATCTGTTGGACAGTTTGTATCAGAAACTTGTCCAACCATGTTTGGGCCTCTAAATTGTCTATTTGTGCTATTCATAATAGGACCAGCTAGGTGGCATAATGGATACAATGTCATGCCTGGGGTCAAGAACACCTGAGTTCCTGTCCAACCTCAGATAATTGTTAGCTATGTGAGCCTAGACAAGTCACTTAACCTTTGTTAGTCTCAGTTTCCCCAACTATAAAATGGGGATAATAATAACACCTACCTTCCAGGGTATTTGTGAGGATCAAATGAGACAAAATTGCCAAGTACTTAACATTGTAACTAGTACATAGTAAGTACTATATAAATGCTAGCTATTTATTATTATTATTATGGGAAAGTAAAAGTTTTCAAAAGGATAGGTATTAACTATTTATAATAATTTAGCAAATATTTATTGACTTTTTATATAGAACCCTGGAACTGGGTAACAGCCAGTTTATATAGGACACAAAACTTGACCTTATGGAACTCATAGTATAGTAAACTCAAACACAAATAAGTATAATTTGCAATGTCATATATTAATGCACTAGAGAAGTATAAAGAAGTGTATTTGTAAGGAGAAGCAAGGAAGCATAGGTAGGATTTCAGGAAGACAAGTGGTGGAGGGGGGAGTAAGAGAACTCCCATCGTTGATAAATAACAACCTTTGTTAAGGTTGGGCCATGTACTGTGGACCACGTACTCTGCTAGTCACTGGAAATACAGAGACAAAAATGAAATATTTGGATTGTATTTCAGGACAATGTATATCAGGAATGTATATCAGGACAAGATATTTTAATGTCAAATAGATTTGGTTGTTACCTTGAGGAGTCAAAAATTGTTCCTAATGAAAGTAAGCAGTGAATGTTTTTGGTAGTGAACTGAGGTAATAAGTTCTCACCTTAGGAAAATTATCTTGGCATCTCGATGGAGAATTAGTTGAGGATTGGAAAGAATGGTAGCAGAGGAACTCTTAGGAGGCTGTTACAGTATTCCGAATAGGCATATGAAAGTAGTAAAATGTACAAATACATAAAATGTTGTGGAGATGGGATTGACAAGGGCCTCAGAAGTGGTCAGATATGGTGAGTGAGGGAGAGGAAAGAGACAATTGTGTCTGAGATTGAAAAATCAAACGTTGGTCACTGGACTCATGGTAGTGCCTTCAACAGATCTAGTTGGACTTAGAGGAGATGCAAGATTAGGAAAGGAAGAGGAAGAGTTTCATTTTAGAATTTGGAATGGTAGTGATATATTCAGGTGGAGATGTTTATCAGACAGTTCAGGAAAGTGATTCAGGCTGGATATAGATCTGTGAGTCCAGGCCCACATTTCCAAATGTCTGATAGACGTCTCCAATGAGATGTAGTACCACTGGAATCCCAAACTGATAATGTTTAAAACCAAATTCATTATCTTGATTCTAAGCCTGCATTTCTTTTAAAAGGAAAGAGCTTTATAACCTTTAAATCTGCTTAAATACAACTCATTATTATTTCTATTATTTCTTCTTTAATATACTTTCCTTAGTTGTAAAGTCTCTATTTGTTCTGTGAAGTAAGCACAATAGTGATTTATTCAAGATTGAATATTATAAAGGCTAAAAGATTAATTCTTAAGACTTTTGGTCTATTAACTATATGAGGTTTATTTTAATAGTTTAGCTTAAGGCAAAAATGATTTTATTCTGGTTTCATCCTTGTTGAATCAATAATTAACTTAACTAAGTTTTGATTAAAAATAAATTTTCCTAAGTTTAAAATTCATTCTGAGTTTTTTTCTGTACAGAAACACTCTTGGGTATGTTGGGTAGCAGCTGTAATAATAATAAGAAGAACAAAAATTGATTTTTATATAGTACTTTGAAGTTTGCAAAGTGCTTTGTGCACATTAACTCATGGATTCAGAGCACCTCAATTCTCGTTCCACCTTTGAAAAAAAGATCACCTATGTGATCTTTGATTTAACTTCCCTGAACCTCAGTTTCCTCTGTAAAATCAGAGAATTGAGCTAAGTGATCTGGGAATCTCCTTCCAGCTTTGGATCTATAATCGCATGATCCCAAGCCTTTTAGTAAGCTTGTAAGGTACTTATTTCAGGTATTATCATTAAAGTTATTTAGATGATAAAACTGACTCAGAAGGGTTAAGTAACTGACCCATAGTTACACAGTTTATGTGTCCAGAGCAAGATTTAAAATCCAGTATTCTTAGACCCGAATATGACACACTCTCTATTATGCTCTGTTTCTATTATTGGGGTGGTGGGTGTGGATACTCAAAGCACCCAAGCCCCTTGAGATCAGATGCTCTTTAGGATTTAAAAAAGGGCAAAGTAGCAAAACTGATTAATTGGGCATTGTCCAAGATGGAGTGTTGGCATAAAATCAGTTGGGTGTATCCAACTCTGCCTAAGTCTTTGTTCCTTCTTTCTGTGTTTTGACCCTTGATTTTGGACTGTGGAATTTTTGTTCCACATCTCTACCTTTCCCACTATCTCTACCTAGAGCCACAGACACAGACTTTGAGAGCTGGATGAGACCTTGATTCTTTGGCACAACTGGAGCAAGAACTTTGCATGTTGTAGATAGCATGACAGAACTCTTAAGGCCTTGGATTGTTGTAAGGCACATAGAAGAATATGTTTTTTGAAGCAGACATCTTGTTTAAAATGTATTTGGCTTGGTAAGGTTAGAGGTTCTACCTCCAATGATATGTGTATATATATTTTTTTAACATACCTCCATTGCTCTTCCCAATAAAAATGAGTCCACAAATACCCAGTCACTTCTGCTTTCCTAAATGGACATAACTATTGGTTATTGCTCCTAAGTGGATCTTAGGGGTGAGGACAAATTCCACACTTTACAGAAAGCAAAGAAAGAACCTTGTAGATCTGCTCTGAATTTTTGCTGAATGTTGGTGACCTCAGCAGTTTCATTTTGTTTATTTATTTAGATGCGTAATGATTTATTCAAGACACTTCATTGTGATATAGCCAACAGTGCCTTGGATTTAGAATCAAAAGACCTGGGTTTGAATCTCTGCTCTGCTGTTTTTTAACTGTGACCTTAGACATTCTGTTCCCTTTCCCCTCTCCATAAAAGCTCATGCTCTGTATCTTAAAATGAAAATCTACAACTAGATCATCTGGTTGGTCCCTTACATGTTTAAATCCTATGATCTACCAGATACTGGGACTGACCATTCTGTACTAAACATCTCCATCTGTCTGAATACCTGGACCATTTACTCCTTCCATTGAGGTTTTTGGCTTTCCAGTTGACTGTTGGTGGTTTGAAGGGACCTAGTTTATAAGCCCAAGTAGCCCAGAATCCTCACTGTTACATATTCTACATCCCTTTGTAAATTGCAGAATCCCAGAGATATTGATAGCCCTGTAGCACTGAACATTTCTTTCCTTTTCTCCACAGGCATTTCCCTGACTGAAAGCTTTGTTAGGGTATAGCTAAACCTAATCCATATAACTTTGTGTCTTCTGTTCATTTCTCTTTCTGTTCTGTTATTCTAAAGATAAATTTTTTTTACAAAAAATTTATGAGTCACATGTACATATTCTAATGCCTTCCTCTTTGTCACCCAAGTTCTTTATTAGCTTACAAATAGAATGCATACTTTAGTTGAAGCAGGTACCTTTTTTCCCCCCTCTGGTCTTCATTGATTTATATCTAGGTATGTACCACACTCATGCAATATGATTTTAATGGAAACTGCCTTGGCCTAGGAGTCAGGAGAATTTTCTTAGTCTTGACTCTACCACTTAAATAGCTGTATGGTTTTAACTAAGTGACAAATGCTGTCTAGGTTGCCATAGAATGAAATGGTTGAATGAGGCATCATTATTCCATCATGGCTCTTCTATATGTCTGACTACTCCTCAGTCTCCTTGACTGGGTCATCATCTGTATTACCTCCCACTCATATCTTATAGGTTTTGTATGTTTTGTATGTGTGCATCTTGTTTTTATGTTGTCTCCCTATTTAGAATGTGAGCTCCTTGAGGGCAGAAACCACAATTTTGCTTTTCTTTGTTCTCAGAGCTCAGCTTGTTGACTGCCATGTAATTGCTTATTAAATGTTTGTTGACTGACTTGTTGACTAGAAGCGTTTTGAGGTTCCTCCAAACTTTGACAGTCTGTTCAATGTTTTAAGATGTCTTCCAGCTCTGAACGTCCGTGCTCTAGGCTCTAAGGCCCTTTAAAGCTTTGCCATTCTGTTCTTAGGATTTAAAGCTCCAGAATCCTCCAGTTACAAATATTGGTGTGTTGTGTGTGTGTGTGTGTGTGTGTGTATGCATGCTGGGGAGGGGGTGGGTGTTAAACCCAAATAAAAGATCATACCTGTCCTTACCTTAGGGAAATAGAGTTTAAAATCATTTATAGTAGGATTAAATTGACTTGCCAGTGTAATATTTGAATTGATCCTGTTGTTTTCCCATTTATTCTGCAAAAAATATGGCTATTTCCCCTTTTTATGCTGCCCCTTGTTTTGTTTTGTTGTTGTTGTTTTTCTGAGAGCATCCTATTTTCTGACTTTTCCTCATGTCAAGCCAGTTGTGGTAAGAGTTGCCAGACCCTACTGCTCAAACACATGGCTGATACTCTGGGATCATCTTCAGATGATGTGGGTGCTAGAGGGAGGTAGATTATATGCAGAACTGAGCATGTGTTAGAGTTTCCCAGTCTTTGTGGTAAGGTACAAAATGGGGTGCCTGTCATTTTGACTCTTCTGAGTGCCATTCCAGCTGGACTAACATTTCAGAAACACATGTATGTTTGTACTGGAAGCCCAGGGAACATCAGCTAATCCAGAAGCTTTCTTCCATGATGAATTATTCAGGCGATGTTTTCCAAAAATGTCATTGATCAGTGTGCAGGCCCAGATATCATGTAGTACAACTTGTATGTCAGAGACCGTGCACAGTCAATATTTTCTGGCACAAAGAATTTCCAAAAGAAAGATTTCAAGGCTGGTTTTATATTTTCTGCAGGCAGTTTTTCAGGGGGACTCCACCTCCCTTTTTTTTTTTTTTGAGAAGCGGCATAGTACAGTAGAAAGAGTTCTGAACTGAAAGTCAGAAGACTTGGATTCAGGATTCATTTTAGCAATTTAGTTTCACAGGATTTAGA
This sequence comes from Petaurus breviceps papuanus, assembly GCF_028583685.1. Classification (NCBI taxonomy): domain Eukaryota; kingdom Metazoa; phylum Chordata; class Mammalia; order Diprotodontia; family Petauridae; genus Petaurus; species Petaurus breviceps. The sequence goes on from NW_027185771.1 coordinate 33,845,403, forward strand.
ATAAGAATGAACCTTAGATTTCTTCTAGTACATTCTTCCCCTAGACTCTTCCCATTTTGCAGATGAGGAAACTGAGCATCAGAGAAATAGGAAGAAGAGTCAGGGCTCAAATCCTACTCCTCTGCCTCCAGATTCAGTGGCCTTTCCCCCGCTTTATAGTTACTATAATGGCAGCTAGGTGGCACAGTGAATAGAGCACCCACTTTGAAATTATGAAGACCTGAATTAAAATTTGACCCCTGGACAAGTTACTTAACCCTGTTTGCGTTGGTTTCCTCATCTGTAAAATCATCTGGAGAAGGAAATGGCAAACCACTTCAGGTTCTTTGCCAAGGAAACCCCAAATGGGGACACAGCTGAGCAACAACAAATTATTACTGACAGCAAGAACGTGGGCAAGTCACTTTTCTAAATCTTCATTTGCTTATTTGTGAAAGAAGAAAAGTAAGAGCAAAGCTTCTTACCTCACAGAGGCACAATAAAGGCACCATTTTATAAATGATCAAACATTCTGCAAAGTCAAGTGTTTGTTATTATTTTGTCCCTGGAAACCATTTTGAAATATGTATTATCATAAAGTAAGATTGCATTAAAGGGAATGAGAACTGCACTGTATGTATGTTTATTTAGGCAGCACAGACCGAACAGAGCAGGGACTTTTGGGCAAACTGTTATATCAAACTGATATTTCACCAAGTTCTTAGAATGGTAGCTCCTTGAGAGTGAGGATTCTATTTTTTTGTATTGGTATTCTCAGCATCTAGTATAGGTCCTGGCACATAATAGATAGTCAATAAATCCTTCTTGACTGATTAATTATGTTTTTACCTCCATTGCTTTTTTGTCTGTACCGCTGACAAAGCTAGCACTAGAAGAACCCCCACAGTATTTTAATAAATTCAAGAACTGTTGAGAAATTGCCTCTCCCCCCGCCCCAAACACCTTTTTTTTTTCTGGAGAAGATGGAGGGTTAGAGTCTTGATTTCTGATTTTATTATTTTGAAAACTGGTAATGTGGAAACCCCATTCAGCAATACAAATCACTGACTTATCTGTAATGTATAGTTTTAGAGAGTCATCACTGGGAAGTCATGTGACTTACTAGTGGTCACATGTTTTGCATACACCTTGCTAGTAAGAAAACCCAAGGCCTTCCTGACTCCAAGACTGGCCCTATATTTTCCATGACATGATGTATCTTTTTTTTTTTTTTAAGCAATCAGGGTTAAGTAACTTGCTTAGGGTTACATGGCCAGTTATTTCTGGGTGTGGTGCTGAGTGTCTGAGCCCAGGACTTGATCTCCAGGTCATCCCAACACTGGAGCCAGTGCTCTTACTCGCTGAGCCACCTGGCTGCCCCTACATGATGTATCTTAATTAAATTGATAAATTTAAATGTGCCATGCTGTGGTACCGTAAAGTTTAGATATAACAACACCATTGCTCTTATATAGCTTACTATCTAGTCACATTTTGAGGGAACATGGAAGGAGTGACTTCTTATCTGTATTCAAGGAAGCCTTTGGGGAATTTTACTTTGGCTAGGTTTCCTTTATAAAACTTCCCGAGAGATTAGAATCTAAACTTTAATATCTGAATGGGATCAAGACATTACAATATTATTGGTCATCATCTGTGTCTATTCAGTAACTAATAGAGTTTTATTATACCTCTTCTACTTCAGGGAGCTAGGTATCTCATTAAAATCTAATGGAAAGAACACTGGATTTGGAGTCATATGAAGTGGATTTAAATTCTGGCACTTCTACTTAATTATTCATGTCAGTTTTAGACTTTAACCCTCTCTTCCTTCTACTGTAGAATAAGGGTGTTGGCCTAGATCTGTGAGTCATGTCACTTCTTGACAACAGTTTTCCCCTCTACAGAAAGAGAAAGTTAGATTAGATTACCTCTAAGATCATTTCTTGCTCTCAAATTCTTATCATAGACCTGCCATTAGCTATGTGACATTGGTATTTTGGGGTCTCAGTCTCCACAGGGAAAATGGGCATGATAATTCTTTGTTCTTGGCTTCATTTCAGGGACTCTATGAAATATTCTGTCAATGAAAGGGGCTCTGTTCCCTTATTACTTCAAACCATCATTATTGTTCTTATGATTAACGAGCCAGTATTTTAGACATTCCCATTTAATGCATTTGTACCTTCTAATAACATTCCCTCTCATGTTTAGCTGGCTGGTTTGGTGATTTATTAGGCCTAACTCACAAGCAATGTGTGTCTGGATTAAGTAAACCAGAGAAGAACTATTTATGTCTGACCCAAGGAAATTTCCTTTAAGCTGCTTATCTGAGGTGCATGCTGAGAGTCTGATGGAAAGATGGTGTCCTTAGTCCCAGTAAATCCTGGATCTGCTCTTGCCCCACTTTTAGGTAACTGTAAGTAAGTACACAAAACCCTAATGGCCATTTGTCAGATTTTGCTGACAATTTTACTTAAAAAAAAAACCCACACACTAAAATTCACATTTATTTTCTCACAATCTAATCCTGAAGAATGAAAGTAAAATGAAGTTCTTACTCTCCATTACTTTGATGGCTCCATGATCACTTCAGTATAACTAGGTCCTCCTCTGGTACACATAGCCACCTAACCATCCCTTGACATCCTGTGTAATTCTCATTCATGACCTTGTTTCAGTTCTGCCTGAGGATCCACCCACTGAAACTGAAGTTCTTTCCCTGACACTTTTACTCCTTCATGTGCCCCAGGACAACATTGTGGTTGATTATTTACAACCCCTCATTGTAATGATGCACATGCTCTGCTTTCTTTTCTGGTTACACAGCATCAGTTATGTGTTTTATTCAGTTCCTCACTTCACAAAAACCCTGAGAGGGAGGGAAATACAGTAAATGACTCTAGAAATAGATTAATCAGGAAGAATCTTTTTAAAAAAAATTCATAAATAACACCAACCCTGCATAATTTTTTACTTATTCTTTTTTTAAAGGTCATCATAAAAAGTTCCATCTTTGTTCTCAATTAGCTCTTAAATCTTATGTTTTAATGGCTTATTATGTTTCTTAATCTCATATTCAAGAGGTCTAAGTTGTCATCCTGGTACCATAACTAAATAGCTGCAATATCTTGGACTTTATGCTATCTGGAACTCAGTTTATTCATCTTTGAAGTGAGAGGATTGAATGAGGTGCCCTTTAATCTTCCTTCTGTCCCCCTAAAACTGTGAATCTGTTAAGAGCTTACATAGCCAGGAGGAAAACTCCTAATTGCAGTACTTCAGAGTTTTTTCTCCTTTCTACCACCAGAGGGCATTGTGGTTTGATTGTCTATTTGAAAAAAAAACCTGTATTCCATCAGTCTGTGTGGAAAATAGAGGTCTAGGGAGTGTTTCTATTTCTTTCCAAGAAGGAATCATATCTGGTAAAGAACAGATGTTGATCCTTTTTCCTCACTAGCAAACACTGGTGTTGTCAAATTTGCTAAACTTGGCCAGTCGAAGATTAACATGCAATGTAGAATGTGTATGTGCCGTACACTAAGATAAATAGTAAATCATATTTTTGTGCTTTCTTCTGAACCTAAAGCCTGAAAGGTTTGTATGTGTGTATGTATGTGTGTGTATTGCCGTGTGTGTGCATGCATACACATGATGTGAGAAAATAAAATTCAAATAAATTTAAAAACTGTTAGTCCGAAGATACTTATTAAAACAGTGATATTTTTCTTTTACAATGAGTTTTCCCATTTAAGTTTTTATGTCTTTCAAGATACAAAACTAAAAATGCGTGATAAATGACATAAATCATAGTTATAGAAAAACAAACAGGTTGATATACAAAACCTGCAGACTTGGATTATGGACAGTGGTCATTAGGGAAAGGCCATAGTTGAAATAATTCTAGAAAGACAAAAAAGGTTGGGGTGGGGTTAAAAACAAAATCAAATGGATGGAGGGAATTGTTAGAACAATAATATAAAAAAGCCCCAAATCTCAAAATTTCTCTCTTAACCACACATTCATATACACTGTCTATAATACATGTATATATATATGTATATATATATACATATATATATATACTTTTTCATACAGGTACTCTTTTTACATACACAGATAAAATCTTGCAGTCACCATTTCTCATGCATATGCTCATTCTTTCTCATTCACATACTTACAGAAAAACTCACTTAAATCTTTCTCTCACAAATCCTTTTTCTCTTTTTAGGGCAAGGGACTTAAAGTCAAGAAAACCTGGGTGCAAAATCGGTCCCTAGAATTTACTAGTTGTTTGACTATGGGCAAGTCAATCTCTCTGAGCCTCAGTTTTCTCATCTGTACAGTGGCAAAAATAATACTGCAGCGTCTAACTTAATAATGTTGATGTTAGCATCAAATGAGATAATAAAGTATTTTGCAGATCTTAAAGTGGCATGTGAATTTCAATCATCATCATTATTATTATCATTTCACATGCTGTCTTTCATACTCCTTTTGCCCAGTTTTCCTTATGTCCTCACAAATATGGCCCCTCATGCACACACATTCTTTCTCTAATTCACAGATGTAATTATATAATCGATTCAGAGCAGCTGGTTTCTTCTGACAGAGTGGAACCCTCTAAATTAAATTCTGAGGAATTTTTCCATAAACTGTCAGAAATTCCCTTTCTCTCACAGTTCCAATTTGGGTACTGTGATCTTATACAGAAATGTTTACCTCTTTGTACCACAATTTAGGAGTGTGAGACTATTAATGATTTTGTAATAAAATAACAAGTTTTCACAACAACAACAATATCTTTTTGAATGTCACACCTCTTCTGAAATATCTGAAGGTTATGCTTTATCACCTAGTTCATCCACAAATCATCTCTGGAAAATAGAGACTACAAACGAATTACTCTCATTTATTAGAACAATAACAACAAAAAAAGACCTAGAACTATTAGAAACCAAGTGTCTTATCCTAGATATATAAAACAATAGCATCAGAACTAGAAACAGAGGGATGCAGGCTGAGTAGCATAAATATAGCCAAAGCAAGAGTAATGCACGTATATGTCCATGGCAAAGTTTGGAAATGGCACGATTTCAAAAGTCTATCTTAAAAGCAAATGTCTGTTGTTTTTCCCCTGTATGTTACATGTGGGGCAACTGCCTGTCTTTACTTTCTGTAGCCCTGCATTTATACCTGGTAACTGGTCATACCTCAGGTAGGTTTTCTAGGTTTGTATAGAAGAGGTAGTCTGGTGTAATGATGAAAAGTGGAAAGAAAATGAATCAAACATCATTCAACCAAAATAATCATATTAAGAACCCCAATCTTAGAAAATGTAGTCTGTGCAATAATCTTTACATAATCTATACAGTTTATATGACCATTTTTACTGTGTAACTTTGTATTTTTGAGAGTGTTTAGTATAGTGGTGAGGGGCCATGTATCATACCTAGCTTGAATCCTGATGCCTGTATTCATTAACCATATAATCTCAGCCAAGTCACTGTGGCTTCACTTCTTCCCCTGGTAGAGAAGAGTAAAATTTTAATTTTCTGTCTGATATGGCTGTTTTGAGGAAAATGTCAAAAAATTTTTGTTGGTTATTTTATTTACATGTTCATTCATTTGCTTATATATTCATTTATTCATTCAATCCTTTATTTATCAATGTGTTCATTTGTTTGTTTTGCCAGCTATGTGGTGGGTTTTTTTGCTTTGTTTTGCTGTGTGTAGCCAGCTCACTTTGAAGAATATAAAGATTGGCATCTCTCTATAATTTTCGGTCTGTGAGAGTTGTGTGACAGTCATGGGTGATTAAATGAGTTTCTCAGAATCATTCCACCTGTGTGTGTCAGTTGTGGGATTTGAACTCGTCTTCCTGATTAAGGTTTCAGAATCAGTCAGAGGCCTACAAAACACCTAATTTAAATAAACCCTATGGAGTAGGTAGCATAAGTATTACTATCCCCATTTGAGAAATGGAGAAATAGATCTAGAAAGGCTAAGGGACTTGCCCAGGGTCTCATAACTAGTTAAGCGCCAGATGTCTTTTGGGTTGAAAGATGTCATAAAACCTAATATTTATTTAGCTATGAAATCTCTCGTCTAAGTAATTAAGGGACAGGAAATTTACTCTATCCTGGCTCTACAGAGAGGTAGGCCTGTCCCAGGATATTTAGTGTCTCCTGTGCTCCAGGGAGCTATGAGTATTTAGCTTGACAGCAGGATGGCCTGCTGAATGGAGCCAGCCAGTTCCATTGAAAATAAACCTGTCTGTACTGAAGTTGGGGAGTTCTATGGGGAAAAAGGCCTAACAACTCCCTTAGGGCTAATCCTGGCCTTGTCATGCTAGTCTCAATAGTGTGTGGAGCACGTTTTCTTATGGTTGGCCCAAGTTCCAATAATTTGGCCACAAAGAAATGGCTAGTTCCAATTGACTTAATGTTTCTACTTTTAAAATGACCCAGCTGAACTGATTTGTATAGTATGTGTAGAAAAAGAAGACCCTGCCTTTCTCTCCTTAATCATGAACAGTGGGATTCAGTGTAATAAGTAATTGTTGGCTCAGCAAACTCCTTTCCTTGGCTGAACTCCAGAGTGGAGAAGTGATCCAGAAATAAGTAATATCATCTTCTGTTGGCCCATTTCAGATGCCTCTCCTTGGAGGGATTCCTGTGCACTCTATATTTAGTGTCGTCTCACTGGTGGGACCATTTTGGCTGACCAAAGGCTGAATGGGAAGGCATAGGTTTGATGTGTATAAGAAGTGCTGCTCTGGATGGTATGAACTACCTAACAACTAAAGAGGAAAGAAAGTATTCTTCAGAATATCTCTTGGCCTCTTTTCTCCTGCTATAGACGGAAAAGCTTCCTACTGGCTTAAGGCCCATATTTGATCTTAGCACACTTCTATAATTGAGTATGCTTTTTGCCTCAGAAAGAGAATCTGGTCAGTAGCTTAGCTGCTTTAAAACATGAGGACCAACAGGAGAAAGCATAGAATCATGGGAAAACCAACATATTTGAAGTTAGAAGACACTGGTTTTCATCCTCACTCCGCTATGTAACAGTGAAGACTTCATCTCTTTTTCCCCTCCTGAGGAGGGGTCTGTAGGCTTCATCTGACTGTTGCCCAGGGGGTCTATGGCATAAAAAAAATTCAGAACCCATGGATTAGATGATCTTTGTAGTCCCTTCCAGCCATCAACGCTATGATTGTGTCAGGTCTAATTGAACCATCTCAACGAATATTATAAGATCATTTTAAAAAGTCAAAATAGTGGCATGCCATAGAAAGAGTCATGGATATATTCTCAGAGACCTGAGTTTGAAATCTGGCTTGACCATTTATTACTTGAGCCCCCTCAAGACCTCCATTTGTAAAAAGGAATGGTTGAGTTAGGTGATCTTTAAACTCCTCTCCAGCCCTAAAGTTATGAATATTTAAATAGAATCATAATATTTAAAGTTTGAAATTACATTAAAGACTTTGTAGTCCCATTTTACAAAATAGAACACTGATGTTCAAAAAGAATATATGAGTTGTCCAAGACCATATAGAAATCTAGTAAGAAACAGAGTTGGAATTTCAGCCCAGGTCTTCTGACTACAAATCTGATTCCATTTCCACTCCACTACAACACTTAATCCCTTTTTCTGGTTCACAAATATGATCTAAAAAGAAATAAATTCAAATATTCGTGCTTGCAAAATATTTTCAACCTTCTGAAGTCTCATTTCTTATATTTGGCAAGATCATACTGATGCCCATTTGACAACTGTTAAGCATCAGTATACTGTGGAAATAGCATTATCTCTAGTTGTCTTTTTATTGTGCCTTGTTTGTTCCTTCATGTCATTCTGTTTAGAGTATAGTTTTTTTCAAACCAAATTTTGAATCCCATGGACTTAGCCTAGTCCAGTGAGACCACTCTATACATGAAAGATTTGAAGCTCCCAAAATAGCTACATTCCATTGAATAAGTATTCATTAGTAGTGTTCAGGTTAGCAAACAAAACATGCAGAAACAGAGAAATGTGTATAAGTGAGAAAAGGGAGAGTGAGATTTGGTTATTTTATTAAGATGAAGTAAAAAATTAAAAAAAACGTTTCTAATCAATTTCTCTGGATAGATTTCAGATTGGGAAAAAAAAAAATATGGCTTCGTAGAACACTCCCTTTGCAGGAATATAAACTAAGTTCATACCTTGGCCCTGCTGCCATATGACCTTAGGCAAATCACTGCCTCTCTTTGAGCCTCTGCTTTCTCATCGAAAAAAATGAAGGGGTTAACTGACCTTCTGTAAGATCCTTTTCAAATCTAAATTCTGTGATTTCATGTCTCCAACTAGAGGCATTTATTTTGGCTGATGCTAGGTCACCATAGCCAAAGGGAAAAAAAATGACTTCTTGAAAAGATGCACTATCCTATACTTTGTAACTCACAGATATTTTGTGAGCCTGAAGTTACAGTGTACTGCTGTCTAGTGTGTCTTCTTCATTAAAGACTTCCCATGTTTTGTGCTTAGAAAACACATACACAAATGTAATTCTACGTTAGATATTTTATCCTTGGAGAGAAAAGTATAACATCCTCCCCCACACATCTACACCCTTCGCCTGCTCCACTGTGCCCTCTCAGCATAGAAATTTTTTAGGGTAGTTTTTAGATAAGTCTGTGTTACTCTTCTTGGTACCTACATTTAACTATCGGGGACAAACTTGAATAATAATGCTGTATAAATATACACATCCATACAAACAGAAGCACACGAGCACACACGCATGCCCTACCTCCTGTAATGAAGGCTGCTGATGCGGCTTTCTGCTGCCCTAGGGAGAAGAGCTACCTCTAATATAGTTCCCAGGATTCAACCTTGCTTAATAAGGCATAGAATTGCCTCTGAATTCTTACCTTTTTAGACTGAACAAAACAATAACAGATCTCAGAGCCAAGAGCTAATTGTCCCACAGCATTGGACACACTGGTGTGGCCTTGATGTCCTGTTGTGTACATTTGTTGAGTTATCCCAGGCTCGGATCCAGAACAGTCCTTAGAAATTACCCAGATAAACCCCTTCTTTTGACTAAGGAGAAGACTGAGCCCTTGAGCAAGGGGTGGGACTTTCCTATTGAGTTCACCCAGATAATAAGTTAACAGAGCCATCATCAGAATCCAGGTTCTCAGGCTCCAAATCTGGAGCTCTTCCCACAAACCACAGCTGCCTTGCCCCATTCTCTCTCTCTCTCTCTCTCTCTCTCTCTCTCTCTCTCTCTCTCTCT
>NW_027185771.1:33854677-33884222 GCF_028583685.1 Petaurus breviceps papuanus
CTCTCTCTCTCTCTCTCTCTCTCTCTCTCTCTCTCTCTCTCTCTCTCCCCTCCCTCCGTTCCTCCCTCCCTCTCTCCCTCTCTCTTTCCCTCTCCCTCTCCCTTTCTCTCTCCCTTTTTCCCTCTTCCCCTCATAGATTGCAGAAAAAAACTAGGCACTTGATATTTCTCTATCTCCTAGAACTGAAAACTTATTATATGCTTATAAATAAATGAGAAAAAGAAAAGCCTGTTAGGGAGTGTGTGTGTGTGTGTGTGTGTGTGTGTGTGTATGTTGTGGTTATGGGGGTGGAACTTTACTACATTCTGAAAATGAGTCATTAGTTACATTTTTTCTCTGAACACATTCTAACCTGTTCTGCCTTAGTGTCCTTCCTCATTGGGAGGAGGGGATGAGAAGTGAACCTAGTTATTTTCTTTTGTTTTTGTTATCCAGTAGGCCTTCCAACCCCATGCCACAGAATTGGACATTTAAAAGCCTTTTGCACATCCTTTTTCAGTTCTTGTTTCTCCTCCCTCCTTCCCCAACAATTATCCAGCATTGTTTAGTAGTATGAACAGTCAGAGAATCTGGGCTCTGGGGCTTGCTGTATCTGATCATGAATGAGCTATATTTCCTCCTCTATAGAATGAGGGCTTGGTAAGGATGCTCTCTCAGGTTTATTTCCACTCTTAATCCTAGGACCATATGAATCCTATACTGTCTATCCCTTCCTAGGGCACTAATGGAGTAAAATGCATCAGTGCTTTATTGTGTCTGTGTATCTGTGCACGTGTTTGGGCATGCATGTAGCACATGTAGTGATTTCCAATGACAATTCTTTCCCTATATTGACGTGTGTTCACTTCCATCACAACTTCTGGGTGGAACATTCTGAAAAATTGACTTGAATGTTATACCCTGTTGCAGCTGGTCTGTATAGCAACTTCCTTCTCCATGAGCCTGAAAGACACAAATGCAGATTTCCCCTTGATATTTCTATCTATAAAGAACTAAATTTTATCTTTCAAATCACATTATGTTCTCCTGTTTTAGGTCCCTAAATACTTAAGATTTATTACCCCTCAAAAATTATTAAGAATTCTTTTACAGAAAAGGAATGACAAGAAGTAATTCTCTTTTTCCCTCTTTCCCACCCCATTGTCTCCTCACACAATCAGCATCTATGGGAGCTCAATTAAATCCAGCCTTTCAGTGGTGTTTCAAGGAAATTCTGGTCTATAGGAAAACTCTATTTTCATGAGATCTAGAGCCGGGGAAGTGACCTTAAATTTTATCTTGTTCAAAACCCTCAAATGAGGTGTAGATGAGGAAGCTGAGTTTCAAAGAGGTGACTTTCCCAAGATCACATAGGTAGTCAGCAACAGAGTTGGGTATAAAACCTATGGGTTTTACATTTCCTCAGAATCCAATTCTATACTTCTTTCCTGTTAATCCACTGACTCAGCACTACACCATTCTCCTAAGGAATCATCCCAGAATGATTTGTTTTCTTGTTCTTTTTTTGATGGTGGGGCAGCCATATCTCCAAATTATATGCAAGAGAAACACTCCAGTGAACCAAGGGAAGTGGAAGATACTTTTGTAGAGTATTGGGATTTGGGTGCACTCCTAATTAAATAGTCATTTTTCCTTCCATGAACCAACATTTTATGTTCCCATCCTGTTCTACAAGATGTCCCCAGACCCTCTGAACAGGGTGGTTTTAGAGTGATTATAGGACCTCAGCTGCTTACAGATCCTTGTGTATTTCTTGTTATTCCAGTTGAGTACTGCATTCAGACAGAGGTTGCCAATAAAGTTTATTGTAGAAACCAAGTGTCAATATCTGTAGTACCCCCCGCCTAGGGTGCTTGTAATTAAAATGCCACAGATAGTCTGGAAGAGGCATGAAAATTTGATGGCAAATTGATTTCAGGTTCATCTTGAAATTTGTCCTCAGCTGGACTCGATACTCCTGGCAGACATGGGATGGCTTTTGTCAAAAGGGTTTGCAGGGATGAGACAGAGATGCCTTGATCTGAATATTAAATACAACAACACACTGCTTATGACAAATTATCCATTTAGGGCTAAAACAATCCTGTTCTTTCTCCTTTTTCCTTTCTCTTCCAGTATTTGAAGTAGGATAACCTTAATCTGTTTACATCTGAAGAGAAGTTATTTTAAACTGGCAGAGAATATGAAAGACAAATCTTACAAATATTGGCTTCAAATTTCTATATATTCTAACCAGAAATCTAAACTTGTTACATCAAATTCATGAAATGAAGGAAATAATAGTAATTATGTTAAGATTTACCAAAGCTTTAGTGCAGGTTATTCAAAAAAGAAAAAAAAGTGCACTTGTCTCTCCAAAAAAAAAAAAAAAGTTAAACATGCTATATAATGAAAAATCCCATCATGTATTTAATATTGTAAATGACAGTTCCTATACACTCTTAGATCTTTATCAAATAACCTAAAAATCACTTATCACAATGTAGTTCTTGAATGATGATAATCAAAATATTTTTTCAAGATTGGATGAGACAATTTTTATTACAAAAATGCTTGATCTTGGGTGTTTACATTTATTTTCAGAAAAACATTGTCCAATTGATTCTGCATGTGAAAAACTACAAGAATAAATTTTTATATTGAGGAATTATTTCCTATGGAATTTTAAAATTAGTAATTGAGTACATCATTTAAAGGAGAATTATTATTTTTAAGATGTAATGATCTTGTTCATTGAACAAATATTTATTGAAGGCACACAGTATGTATGACAGTATTTCTGGGGGGAAGCCTCAAATAGCTGAAAGGCTTGTGATTGAGGATCCAAAGCCCTGGGTTTTAATCCTGCTTTTGGCATTTGTTGGCTTTATGGCTGGGATGAAGTCAGTTAACCTTTTTCAGTACCAATTTCCTCATTTGTGAGTGGGGATGATAATACTGATAGTACTGATCTTTCAGGGCTATTGTAAGGAAAGCACTTTAGAGACTTTAAAGTGAATCAAAAATGTGACCTGTTATTAGTTTATATACTGTAATTAGTGAGGAAAACCTACATGTTCTGAAGAGAACCTGATGACACCTAAATCACGTGCTATTATGTAATTGGTAATGTGTAATCAATAAATGATTATTACCTTTATACAAAGATAATAAAAGCAATGATAAAGGTAGGCTTTAAAATAAGTGATTTTATATATATAGCTGCATTTTCCATTTCCTTTTAAATGCGCTAAAATAAGAAATTTGTTCATCCCCTGCCTTTCTGGACCTTGCTGTCCATCTGGCAGAGCACACCTAAGATGAGCACTCATATAGTTATTGTTCATGCTCGATTCTCAGACAATAGCCATGTGCCAAGCCAAGCAATGCATTCAGAGATTACGGGAAATCATGCACTGAGATTGGGGAAAGGATTTTCTTCTTTATATTTGAGAAATGTTGATGCTAAATTTTATTGCTAGCTCTTATACTACAATAATAAAAAGTTAAAAGTGGAATAATAAATGTTATGATGGAAACTCTTAATTGGATGAAGTTGGTTTCATTTCTTGACAACTTTCATGCCTTATGAGCACATTTTTCATGTAGAGTGCATGTTTGTGCATGCGTGTGTGTGCTTTATTGTTATCTGTGTCAAGATTTTATACCACTAACAGACTGTGAACACTATTAGAGCTGGCCCCCCAATATCTAAACTCTGTATTTTCCCCAACATGAAGAATAGTAAAAGCACTTAATAATTATTTGTTCAGTAAATAAATTAATCCTGTCAATCACCTCAATATGAAAAAAAGCATTTAATGTAAAACTATCAATACTAAATTTATTTTAAGTGTATTTAAGTGATTGAATATCTTTCAGTCTTTAAATAAATCCTGGTGCTATTTTATTAATCTAAGGCAGTTTTGTATTGGGGTTAATATATAATGAATAATACTTGCATCATAAATTTATAGATTAGAAAGGACTTTAGAGATTATTTAGTCCTGTGGTCTTATTTTAAAAGAAAAAGTAACTAAAGCCTAAGAGTTTAAGTAACTTCTTCATTGTCATACCACTCTGTATTAGACGTAGTATTCAATAACAAGCCACCTAAGTCCAAATCTTATGCTTTTTTGAGTTAAAGCAACTTGGAGTCAGTTGAAACAAACTCAGTGGCACTTGTCTTTAATTTCATAGATAAGGTCAGTGTAAGGTGGGTTCTTCTTGAACCCCACTGAAGAAGGATTAGTTACCAAAGAGAGTGCCAGGCACTGTGCTGAGTACTTCATAACTATCCTATCAGTTAATCCTCACAGCTGTCATAATCAATTAATCAGTTAATAGCACTATATCAGTTAATCCTCACAGCATCCCTGGGAGTTAGGAGCTATTATTGTTTCCATTTTACCGTTGAAAAAACTGAGGTAGACTGTTTAGGTGACTTTCCCAGGGTCACATAACTAAAGAAGTGCCTGAGGTCAAATTTGAACTCAGGTCTTCCTCATTCCAGGCCCCTTTTCTATTCACTGTGTCACCTAGCTGCTTCTAGATTCTAGTAACATGATACTGCATTACTCAGTAGTGAGTAATTACCTTGAAGAAATAACAGTGGTTTAATGGATCTTTGGCAAGTTTTCTTTAATGTACAGAAATCCTTTGGTCTTCTTTACTTTCCACTAGTGAAAACCTACATTAGAGACTAAATATAAGACAAACATTTTTCAGTATGTAGTGTATTGTAAAGGCTTCACCAGGGTTGTTAAGAGAATATCTCAAAACCAGTGTTACTCATTCCTCCAAAGAGCCTTTTGAGACTTCACAGTAACAAAACTAGGAAATTCTATCTGACCTTATGAAAAATGAACACTACAGAATGTTTTCAAAGAAATGTGCAAAATTTTGGGTGGCTAGGTGGTGCAGTGAATAGAGCACCGGCCCTGGTGGACCTGAGGAGGACCTGAGTTCAAATCCGGCCTCAGACACTTGACACAAAAACTCTCCATGTGACCTTCGGCAAGTCACTTAACCCCAATTGCCCTCCAAAAAGCAAAAAAAAAAAAAAAAAAAAGGAAGAAATGTACAAAATCTTTGAGGTAGAAGGGGCCTTCATCCAGTTGAAGTCCTTCATTGAGGAGATGATACAAGAAAGGGCCAGAGTGGAGAAATAACTTGCCCATATTATGTAGAATTAATGTCAGGGACAATATAGTATTTGACCTCTGGCATCTTGAATCTGAGTACACTATCTTTCCACTACCATTGATCTCAAAACTACACTTGATTTACTTATGCTCTACTCTTTCAATGATGAGTTAATTATTTGTAATTAGCATATTAGTTATATGAAAACACTGTTATGAAGTGGTTCCAGAACTGCTTGAAACTAGTTGGTTTGTTTGTATTTCTTCTTTTTAGAATGTTTGTGTTGCTTCTTGTTTGTTCCTTCTTTTTTAAACCAATGTTTCTTACCTTCCCCTCACCAATATGGCCATAGTCTCACTCTTAATTTGCCTGATAAATATCTCATATTGGTTGGTCTCAAATCTGATTCTTTGAAACTTATATCCCCATACTCCTTCTTTCCTCTCAGACTAAGCAGAACAGATTCCTCTTCTACAAGATAACCTGCAAGTATTTAAAGAAAACTACCATGTCCTCCATAAATCTTACCTCCCAACCAAAGATTCCTTGTTTCTTCGACTGAAACCCGGGGTCCAGGCCCTTCATTACCCTGGTCACTATTGTTTGCATATACTACAATTTAATTAATTTCAATTCACCAAGCATTTATTAATTCCTGCTTTGTGTAAGACTTAGTTGTAGGCACTAATGTTATCTTCCTTATTCTGGACAGTTTTGTTTGTTTATGTAGCTAAAGATGATATTAGCATGATGGATATACGTAACACACCAATGTTTCACATGGAATTTTCTACTCGCTAAAACTAAAATTTTTCATATGATCTATTGTCTAGCCATCTGATACTGATGTGGGATGAATTTACATTGTGTTTGAGATGCCATGGATTTTTTATACTTTCTTACTCACTACCCTGTTCTCCAGGTACACTGGCTATAATATCATTAATCCATTTTACCTTCTTTTAAGTATTTGATGGTCAAGTAAAAGATCTGAAGATGTTTGAATGGTATAGGGGCAAAGTATGATAATGGTAGGAATGTTAATGGGGGATAGGAGAACGGAAGGAGGTGTCATAATCTCTATGGTGAAGTTAACTGGGGAACAAGTGGCTATCTTGATGAAGTGTAACTGCACCCTAGAGAAGGTGGCTTGGTGGCAAATAGAGTCTCATCTAAAAGTAAGTATAGTTGATGTAGTCTAAGCCTAGCTCGCTCTAGGAGAGTAGCTCATATTGACTTTACTGTTCATTGGGAGATTTAGCCATCATCAGAACTGGCTGCAGTGTTAAGCATTTTCCTTGACTGAGATCATTGTTATAAGGAAAGTTTCTAGATCAGTGCTATTTATGGTGAGGTCATTGTTGACCCTGAACTTCCTTACCTGACTTGCCCAATAATGACTTTGAGAAAAAGTACTGGTGAGCTTCTGTTTCTCTGCTTGAATTCTTTAACCATAAGAGTTTAAACCAGGGTAGGGGAAGCAGGAAAAGGAAGGTGGGAGGGAATCCTTCCCTCTTCTAGCACCTGCCTCTCCACCTGCCATTACCTCGTCTCTTGCTCAGTCTGCTTTGTCAGCACATTCAATGGCTTTCAGGCAAAGACTTCTTGGCCTCCTGAAAGTCAGCAAAATTATTTGGGAGAAAAAAAAATCCAATTTATGTCTGTTTCCATTCTGGTGAATCCTCTGTGGTGGGTAAGATATTTGCTTTTGTCTCTGTATTCTATTTTTCTAAGTGAATTCAGGAATTTCTTGACATTTTTCAAACATTTTATAAATTTATGATATAGCCTTGTAATTACATAGAATCAAAGAGCAGATGGGCTAGTCTGAGGACATTAGTGATCATCCAGGCCAAATTCCTTATTATGAAATTGAACAAGTAAAACCAGGCAGTACAAATGACCTTCTCAAGGTCACTTAGCAAAGGGTAGAGCTTTAACTCAAACCTAGGCCTTCTGACTCCATTTCCAGTGCTCTTTACAGTATCATGCTGACCCACATTTTGCAGAGAAGAAAATGAGGCTCAGAGAACAAGGTCAGAACAAGGACTTTATTCCCAGTTTCCTGGGCCTTTATTCCTAGAATTTTCTGAGAAAATCCATTGCTTTTTCAGTAAAAATGTATGTATGTCTACCAGACTCTCATCCTCAAATGCTCTTTTGAACATGTTATATCCCCATTTCATCCAACCTTTCTTGTTCATATTGTGTTAACAAAATATCCTGTCGTGCAACTAAAGCTATATATTCTTAATGGTGGATAATCCTTCTGTGCATGGAGATTATATATCCCTCCACCTCTTCACAAGTATATAGTATCTTATAGCTTTCAAAACACTTTGTATACATTGCTTCTTTCTATTATGATGTACAACTTTCAGAATTGACTATGGGGTTGGGTTTGGGGAATAGGGTATATCAAGAGAAATAAGCAGATAAGAATAATCATTTTTATTGGAGATTGGATATTCAATATTTGAACTAAGATTCAGTTATTTTCATTGTGGATAGTGGATTCGTGTTTATAGAATGACTGTAGTGGCAAAGATTGGAAGAAAAAAAATTCTAAGTGACACTGTGAAAAAAGGTGACTAAACTGATATGAGGAAACTAGGGTCCAAATCTTAGCTCTGCTATTCGAAAGTTGTATGATATTTCACTTCTCTGGGCTTTAGATTTCTCTTCTGTTACATGAAAGGACTGGTACAGAAGATGATTTTAAAGTTCCCTATCAGCTCTGAATCCCATGATTTTCCTATTTTAAATCAAGTAATCACAAAGCATTCTGTCCACAAAACCTTAGCTATAACTTCAGTACATATGAACAAGAAACTCATTTTATGTACTGTGTAGTTCTTATCCTTAACATTCTCTTTCAGAAAAACATTTTGACATGCCCTGACTCCAGTGCTCACAAATATGGAAGCTTGTTTCCTCCCCCCTTCATAGAGTAGTAATAATTAATCCACATGATATATCTTGCATATAATCTTCTCACCCTGTCTCCAATGACATTTCTCTCTGGGAATCCCTCCCCTTATTCCAAAGCTATTACATGACCTACAGATCTCTCTTAGACTCCATGTATTACCATTAGAAGACATCTACACTGGGAAATCACTCTGTTCCTGTTTTTGATTAATATTTGATCAGCCACAAGAGGAAATGGTTTAGCAACACTAATAAGTAATTGAGCATATGAGATACCCCTACTAACTTTGGTTTAAAAAATACATATCTATCTATCTTTATCAATATATCTTTATCTATCTGTAATTTAAAAGTGAAGAGTATTGATCACATGTGAGATATTTGGTTTAAATTAAGAAAGTTATTAAATGTAGTGAAAAAGCAAGGCTGGTGTTAGATGAAACTAAACAAAGAAAATTTTTAGAAGAAATAATCAAGCATATCTCATAGAATACTAGAACTGGAAAGGAACTTAAAATATTAGAGCTAGAAGGGTCTTAGAACGTGGAATGTCAGACCTCACAGGAATCTTAGAACATACAACAATAAGATATTGGAACTAAAAGTCATCTTTTACATTATCTAATTGAACATTCATTTCATAAATGGGAAAGTGGAAGATTAACCACTAAGATTCAGATTCAACTTGCGTATAGTCATTCAACTAATTAACAGCACCTGTATATAGAAACAAGGTCACTTTCCTCCAAACCAAGTGCTATTAATATAATACCATGCTACCTCATTCCAAATAATTTTTCCTAGTACCAACATCATTAAAAGCATTATATTATTATTATTACTAGTCACACCTATAATTACCTACCTATAAATGAAATATCTAAACTATTTTTTCTCAGAATGTATAGTGTACAATGAAATTCTTAAAACTATAAAATGTATTTTAATGTTCAGTAAATACTGAAGATGTTGTTGGCTATGCTTTGTCTAAAATCTAAATACTTTTATGAGAGGGGAAGTAGAATAGCCATTGGTAACAATATTGTCTGGTAACCATTTCATAAGTGTTTTTGGAGATAAAGGTCATAAGTTTATTGGCAAGTCTCCTTGGACTTTTGAATCTTATATCATTTTGTAAGTTATGTTAAATGGTGGTCTGTTAATTCATACTTAATTGTCTGTTAGAATCATAATAATAGAAATAACTTGTATATACCTAGATGTTTGCAATGTTAGCAAGTATTCTTATAGCCATTCTCTCTGCAAGTATTCTTATACCCATTATCCAGGTAGGAAACTGAAGTTATGAGAGAGTGAAGCAAGTTGTTCAAGATCACATTACTATTAAATTCAAAGGCAGTAACTTGGAGCCAGATTTCCTGACTCCAGGTTCAAGATTCTTTCTTTGACATTTTCTCTAGGCCTCAGAGTCTGGACTCAATGCTAAGATGAGTCAAGGAGTTAAATTCAAGTTGATGAATACAAACATAGAGGAAGACGCTGCATATGTAGGCAGAAAAAGTCTCAAACTTATCTACTCATGAACTATTTTAATTATTTACTCCACATGATCAAGTAGCTGCTTTGTTTCTAGTTCCAGTATTTGATAGTCTAAAATCAATGCCTTTTAGAAGCAAAAGACTTAAAATTGTAATGCAATAAATTCTATATAGTTACATAAATGTAGTTTTTTTTTAATATCAAGAGATTTTAGCCACTGTGTAATGGTAACTATGAAGAATAGTTTATTTATTTATTTGTTAAAAATAGCATTTAACCACGTAATTTAGAATTTTTTCTTCTCTTAGATCCTCTAACCAAAGTTGATTTTCTTCTTCTTCTTATTATTATTTTTAAAGCAATAGGGTTAAGTAACTTGCTCAAGGTTATTTCTGGGTGTGGTGCTAAGTATCAGAGCCCTGATTTGATCCCAGGTCATCCTGACTCTGGGGCTGGTGCTCTTACTCACTGAGCCACCTGGCTGCCCCACCAAAGTTGATTTTCCCAAATAAAAATTTAAAATAAATAAATAAATGACAACTTTCAAAGAATGTTAAAAAAAATCTCAGAGCCTGAAAGGTATTTTGTTGTTGTTGAGTTATTTCATCATATCCAACTCTTTGTAACCCCATTTGTGGCTTTCTTGGTAGAGATATGGGACAGGTTTGCCATTTTCTTTTCCAGCTCATTTTACAGATTAGGAAACCGATGCAAAGAGGGTTAAGTGACTTGCCCACGCTCACATAGCTAGTAAGTTTCTGAGATCAAGTTTGAAATTGTTCTTGACCCTAGACCTAGCACTCTCTCCACGGCACCACCCATCTGCCTTGGGAGGCATTGCTTAAGGAAAATGATAACATAGGTAATCTGAGATGAGAGTGTATTATGTGCTGAAATTTTTATTCAGTTATATAATAATTGACAAGGCAACCTTGGAGGATAATTAGTTGCCACGCGTTGGAAAAGTTTGGATGACCAAGATGGTAGAAGACTTCTGTTAAATTAAGTGTTGGATGAGGTATTTCCTGAAATCCCTTCCAGTTCTGAATTTCTGTGATTGTATGATTGAATATTTACTCACATTTCCAAAACAAAGAAGTTCTGTCAAAAACCCCTAATTCCTTCTGTATTTAATGTTCATGTGTTGGGTTGAAATGGGGTTGACCATATTGTTTTTGTTGCTTGTCAAACTGTAAAGTTTTCCAATTAGCACCTTACTTCATCACTTAGCTAATGAGCTGATTCAAAAGTATATGACCTGTTCCTTGTCTTCAAAGAGATTACATTCTACCTTCATACACACACACACACACACACACACACACACACAGAGTAAATACAAAACAAGGTAGGGTATAATGATGATTTAGGTCCAAGATTCAGACAGAGTACAGAAGGAAAAATGGAGTGGTGCAGAATACTTTTTTTCAAAGAAATCTTTATGGAGGAGATAGCATCCAAACTGAACCTTGAAAGGAAAGAAGGATTCTGCAAGGTGAAATTAAGGAAGGATTTATTCCAGAAATAATAAACAGCAGAACAAATGCATAGTCAAATGGTGATATGTTGAGTTTGGGAGGGTCTCTGCTAGTAGTCGACCAGTTTGGCTAGAACATAATATGTGTGTGAAGGGGACGGATGTGAAAATAAGGCTAGAGAGGTAGATTGTAACTAGGGTATGAAGAAAGCATTAAATGCCAAGTTGATGAGTTTGTAATTTATCTTTGAATGCCTTAGGGTACCATTAAGATTATTGAGCAGAGCAGTGACATCATCAAAACTATGCTTTAAGAACTGCATCTACTCCCTTTTTTGGTAGTTAAATGAAGGATGTATTAGAGAGTAGAAAGATGGGAAATTGAAAGATGAGTTAGTAGGCTATTATAGTAGTTCAAATCTGTTGCAACATTGTCCTATCCTATAGTGGTAGCAAAGTAAGTGGAGGAGAAGGAGCCTATGTGAAAAGTGGCATGGACTTCATTGTGCATTGGGTTAAAGGGTACTTGCAGTGTGTGGGACTTTGATGAGTAGAAAAATTTTAATGCCTGCAACATTAGAGAAATTGGAAATAAGTGACAAATAGTTCGGGGGAAATGATAAATTCTGTTTTAGAAACATTGAATTGCGATCCTGGTGGAACATTTAAGTAGGTATACCAAGCAATTAGACTTTAGTTTAGGAGAAAAATTAGTCCTGGTCCTAGAGTTTTGAGAATCACTAAAGTAGATGTTATAAATGACCCCATGAATAATCATTCATGGTTCAGTGAAGACTTAATAAATTTTGTCCAGCCTTTCATTTTCATTTTGAAAGTATTATTATTTTTACATGTATATAGAAGATTGTTCCATTTTGTTTTCTTATCCATTCTGTCATTCTGTTTTATTTGATTTGATTTGATACTTGCTTTCCATTTAAAGTTATGATCATTGGACCTGTGCTTTCCTCCATTTATTTCTTTTACGTTGATCTTATCCTCTTTTCCTTTTATGTTAGTACCCTATCCCTGTGATTTAATTTGCTTGGAATACCTTGCTGCTTCTCTGTTCCCATAGACTCATTCCTCACTATTGTTTAGCTATCCTATCCTAAATTTTTTTTCCAGTTTACCTAAACATCAATTTCTGTCTGCCCAGAGTAACACAGCTATGTGTATCTGAAGTTGGATTTGAAGTCAGATCTTCCTAACTCCAGGCCCCATGCTCCATCCAGTGTGCTACCTAGCTGCCTTGGATGAGTTTATTCTCTCCTCTGATTTCTTGTGATGATGGAATAATCTTGAGCTATTCAGATTATTTTCTTCGTATTAGAAGTGCTTCCTCCTGATTCTTGTTAAATTTGTTGTTTGTTATTGCAACTGTGAAATTTAGCCTCTTCATTCCTTGACTATTAAAGTGCATCTGTGTGCCTATATCTTCATGTGTATGTTTCCAGGAAGCAGTCTCTAGGTTGTTGTTGATGTTGTATTTCCTTTTGTAATTGTATCTCCCATGCTTAACGCAGTGTCTGGCCCTGTGAAGTATATCTGTGTGTATATGTACATATATGTACATGTTTGTGTTTCCTCGAAGAAATCTATAAGTTTTATCAATCATTGCTTTCTTGTTTATATTCCAAAGTTCTAGATTGTTTTTTTTAATATATTATTTCCTGCATTAGGGTGTTTATGTTATTTTCCTTGCCATATCATCCAGAGAGAACTAGAATCTTTATGTTGTCTCTGTGCATATTATCATTTAGGCTAATTGTTTTGTCTTTTAAGGTATGCATATATTCTTTTAACATTGCTGCCTTTGTTTTTATTTTGTCAAACTTGCTTCCACTGTAGTATTTTTGAGTTCTAAATCTTTTATTCTTTCTCTCATGTTTTCCACTTCTTTGGAGATACTATCCATTTTATATTTCTTTTTTCAAAAACATAATTATGTTTTTGAACTCTGCCTTATGAACTCTGTATTCTGTCCTAAATTAATTCCTAAATTCCTCTTATGAAAGAATTTTTAAATTTTTTTCTTATTTAAACCCATTCTAGAATTTGTTGTTGCTGTTTTGGAATCTCTGGGGAATACAAAGGGTTTCTTTCTCTTTCAGGTTTTTGGTTCATTATCCATTATGGTACAGTGCAGTGTTTTGAAGTTTAGCTTTTTTAACCATTTTTTCCTCTTTTTTATTATCCTCTTAGCAAGCTAGGGTTTTATTTAAGCTTTCTCTATTGAACTTAAGTTCTTTCAGTCATTCTGTTATATTTATCACTGGCTTCTTGTCTCCCTTCTCATTCTTTGACTCCTATAGCTGTCACTGACTACATAATATAGTTCCTTGAATCCAATTGTATTGCTAGTGGTGTTAGGCCCAAACATGTTCCTCTCCTGAGTAAACTCTAGGGCTAAGGACTTGTCTTAGGTGGATTTGCCATTGCACTTCCTCTGTCGCAGATGCTTTTATCTAGGCCTATTGCAGTTCTTTGAGAACATCCTTATTTTCCATTCCCCTCCTGCATCAGTTCTTTTTTCTTTGTCTGGCTAGGCAGAATTAGTATCAGCTCCTCATGTGAATCTAAGGGCTACATAAACTGAGTTCTTGTCATGGAAGGAACAGGAAAACATATCTACAACCATTGCCAAAGCCTTAGAATTATACAAATTCATTGTGATGTGATTCAGCTTTGGAGCAGGTTGAAGGGTTGGATTGCTTAGTGTAGGAAGCTCTAAATATTTAAGTGTCCCAATGTTATTTCATGAGATACTTACCTAGTAAGTTTCTATTCTCTTATCTTGTGGATTCAGCTTCAGCTACTTTGGATCTGGTGCATGATATCTTTCTTTTTTTTTTAAGGTTTTGGGGTTGCTGAGGATCACTGAAAAGCAACTACCATCCTGCTCAATACAATTTATTAAATAAATTTTTCTTTCGAATTGTTCTCAAAACACATAATTTTAAAAGCATCTTGGGTGGTTGTTAGTCACTGGTGACCTCTTTAAAATGGTTTGTTTTTCCCTTATGTGCTATATATAGACACTGAACAAGTAAGAGAGGAGGGAAAGAAAAGATGTGATAGCTGAATGATTTTTCTCTAGCATATGATTTTTATCAGAGTTAACTTACACTGCTCTCTATGCTGTGGTTAAAGTAATTTTTAAGATTAGAGACCATGGTTAAGTTAATTACTGGGATTAGCTAAAAAGTAGTGTGGTGTAATGGAATTGGATTTAGGAGCCAGAGCTTCAGATTTCAGCCCTAACATTTACAAGTCCTGTGACCATGGGTGAGTTACTTTAATTTTGAGTGAGTGATATCGTGAGATCAATACATTAGGAAGATTATATTGTCTTTGCTTGAAAGGTAGATTGAAGAGTTGGGAGACTGGAAGCAGGAAGATCATTTAGGAACTTATTGTAACAATCTAGGTGAATAGGTGATGAGAACCCAAGCTAGTTGTGGCCGTTGGGATGAAGAGAGAAGGATAAGGAAGACAAAAGACATTTGAGCAGTAGAAATGCCAAGACTGGGTTAGGGGGCTGAGACTTGACGAAAATGATGAAGTGATTTGGAAAGTTTGCTAGAAAGGCTTGATTTGACTTTCCTGATTCTCATTAAAATCTCTGTAATGCCTAAACTTCCAAAACTTTAAGTAGTAAAGAGATACCCCCTTTATATCTTAGAAAGAGGAATAGAGGGAGGAAGGTCAGTGGGAATGAATGAAGTACAAAGGATGTTTCTGATTTGTTTCATTTTTCCCAGAAGAAAGGCCTAAAGCCAATGGACAATGATAGGTGTCAGTTCTAACAGTTTTTAGGGGAGAAAAACAAATGAACAAGTATCATTTAACCCAGCATTTCACAATTGAAGAAACTGAAGCTTGAAGAGGTTGTATAACTTATCTAAGGGCACTTTAGATTTTTGTCTCTGTATGTGGTATATCAAAGAATTTTAAGGAATAATAAAATGGGACTGTGACTAGGAAGCAAAGAAAAATGGAATATTCAAAAAGTATGGTCATTAGCTCCAAGTCTAGTTGAATGAATTAGTAGGATGAGTTCAGATGATCAGTAATCACAGCAAACAGGGCAAAGTTCAGTAGTCTTGTACCCCCAGGGCAGCATAGGATTTATCAGTTTAGGTCCAAATTATGATGTATTTACAAGTCAGTAACTACCTTCAGTTCCAGCATCAGAGAAGGATTAAGGATGACTAGTAACATATTGCAATAGTTTTATGGATCATTATCTGTCACCCCAGCTAATTGTAAGAACATTCCATCTGAGTCCTGGGACAGTTTCTCATTTCTCTGTAAATATTCTCATTTAGTAACCTCATCCACTCCCATGGGTTTAATTATCATTTCTATGCAGATAACTTCCAGATTTCTTATCCAGCCTTTGTCTCTCTCCTGAGCTTCTCTCTTGCATCATAAACTTCATAGTAGTCATTTTTTCTGGACATCCCATGGGTGTCTTGAACTCAGCATGTATGAAAAAGAGTTCATTCTCTTTCCCCCAAGCCTACTCCTCTTCCAAAGTTCCCCCTTTCTGTGGAGATATTGCCCTCCTTCCATTCCCTCTGGCTCAAAACCTCAGCATCATCCTCATCGATTCTGTGTCTCTCATCCCACATATCCCATCGGTTACCAAATTTTGTTTTTATACTTCCATATCATCTCTTGCATCTCTCTTCTGGTCGCCATTCAGATAACCACCCACCATTTTCTATTTCTGGTGAAG
Organism: Petaurus breviceps papuanus; assembly: GCF_028583685.1. NCBI lineage: Eukaryota > Metazoa > Chordata > Mammalia > Diprotodontia > Petauridae > Petaurus > Petaurus breviceps. The sequence continues at coordinate 33,870,454 of NW_027185771.1, forward strand.
AAATGGGAGAAAATGACTTGAGACAAATAAGTATAGTGAGGCTTCTGACTCCTCCCATTCTCTTCACACCCAAAGTATATGCAGAGATTCTCCCTCTCTTTCAAGTGTGCTATGTAGGTGAAGGCGGGAGGAGGCTATGACTCCTAATGATCCGGAATAACTGATGATTTGGGCTTATGTACCTGATATAAAAGACATGACTTCTGGTCAGTCATTGGCTTTATATCTGTACTCCAGGCCCAAAGATGTACTTTCATTGGGATGGAGGAGGGCCTTCTCTACCTCTAACATAATACTGATTGAGGTCACCACTCTCCACATGGAATGGGGACTCAATTAACAGCATTATACCAGGCTACCTGGCGACCTAGCTTTCTTTTGTGGGTTTCTTTCCTTTAGCATAGACCTAGCAAGCACTAAAAGGACACTACTGATGGTAGGTGGCACTTTCCTCTTCTTTCTTACCTGAGCAGCAATGGAGAGAAAAGGCCTAAGTAGCACTAGTCATGGGCTGATACCAAAGAAGGAGTAGGTGATTGGGGTTGACTATTGATTGGAAAATCCCAACCCAGAGGTAAAATATGAAACACCTAATTAACAGCCTTGCAGAAACTGTTCCATGTTCCAAAAAAGATGGAATATTGGCCTTCCACTCATCTGCAAGTTATATGTGAGTTACTGCTTTCTGTTGTTTATTCTGTTATTCACACTATGGTTTTCTTATAGTCTCATGATTTTTTTTCCTATTTGGTATACCTTATTCATGCTGATATATCGAATACCTCTTTTCATTTTTTTAATTAATCAATTAATTATTTTGGGGGAAACCATAGACTAGTGCCAAAAATAAAATTGACTCTGGAGAAGTCTGGATGAAGGTGATTAAACTCAATGGGGATATGAGAGTAGAAAGCCTAGTCATCTTTAGAAGGGTCAGACTCCCCTGTAATGAATCTGGTACAGAGCTACATGACTAGGTTATCAAATAGGGAGTAGTACATCTCCCTATTCCTGTGAGTCCCAGCAGATCAGTTCTCTGTAGTCTATATGCTAGATAATAAAGAGAACAAAATCATTCAAGTGAGTTGGAGTGGTTTGGACTGGCAAAGGAGGACAGAGCTTAAACTTCAGGAGAAGAATTTGTCAGTATTTTGAAGAAATTGAAGACATTTGAAGGAGAATAGTCTCTGAGCCTAAAATCTGTTCTAGACAGTATTTCTGGATTGATTGAAAGAGGAAAAAAGATCAAAGGGTCAAGAATGATTGGAAGATAATCTGAAAGGTATAGACTAAAGAATGATAAAAGAAGATGGTTGGAAATATAAGGCAAAATAAATAAGAAAAGATAAGTGCATCAATTAGCTGGTTAAGCAGATTGACAGTGTGTAATAGTAAGTGGGGCAAACTGATGAAAGAACAAGTTTGTGCAAGGCTGAGTTGGAAGTGACTGTGGCTATTGTACAGTAGACTCCTGCTTAAGCAGAGATTTAATAAGATGACCTCTGAGATCCCTTCTAGCCCTGAGAGTCTGATTCTGTAAACAGATGATCTCTAAGGTCCTTCCCAGCTATAATAGTATATACAGTACATTTTGGATGGAAATTAATAAATTAATTTTTTTTAGTGGACTGCAGAAAGCAAAGGCTAACATAGTATGTTAGAAATCATGTGACCATAGATTTAGAAGTGGAAGGGACTTCAAAGTTCAACCTCCTTAATTTTCTGATGAAAAATCTCAGGTCTAAAGATGATAAGTGACATACCTATTATTATATGAGTAGCAAGTGGCAGAACTAGGATTGGAACTCAGATCTTATGACTCCGTCCCTAGTCTTCTCTCCATTAGATGGTTCCTTGGGCAAAAATTGACTTCTAATGGACTACTTTAGAATGATTTTGAGACTTCTCTAGCCACACTCTAAAGCAGAGGAGATAAGTGATGAAGAGTGATCCAAGACTGAGAATCAGTTGTGTCAATTGTGTTCCCTAAAGATGGAAGTAAGTTAGCTAGTCAGTAAGAACACACTAAAAAGAAGATTAGAGAATCCTAGGTAGAGAATCCTAGAATGTCAGATATGAGAAGTTCCTAAGTGACCATAAAATCCAATTTGTTCATTTTGTAGAAGAGGAAAGTGGCTCCCAAAACAACAAAAACTTGCCCCAAGTTACAAAGCTAGATTGGGGCAGAAATAGGATGACATCAGATCCAGTGTTGTTTCTATTATGCTGCCATTTCATTTGGAAAATAGTCTTAGAAATGGAAATAATTAAATAAAAAATTTAAAAAGAAATGGAAATAATTTATGGATCTGGGTGGAGAACAAGTGAAGAAGCAGATGAGGAAGTAGTAGTCAGATTCATACTTGGATATATCTAGATAGTGATGATAAAGAATAATACAATTTCTAGGTTCTGCCCCTTTGGCAATGTGGGAGGCTGTCTTTGCAATGTGGGTCCAGACCTCTCCACACTTTAGAAGATTGTTTCTTATGAGAAGCTGGAGTTAAAAATAAAAATGTATACCATTCCCTGGTAGATAATTTTCTGGTGATGATATAGGCTATTCTGGTCATTGATTGACAAAAATACAACCTGTCTCTGGGTCTTTTCAGTTTTGTAGGATTTGACACAGCTTGTACCCTGCCTGGATAGTCTTCAATAACTGATTCACCTCCACAAGTAAAAGTGTAGTAGGTATGTTGCCTGTATAAGTTATGTGTATCTACATGGGTAGTTTACAGAGAGACATAAATAAGTATCTCTGAAATCTTATCCATTCCTCTCCAAAGGAGATGTTAATTCTTGCCTGGAGTGGAGCAAGAGATTACGTGCACTAGGCTAACTATTCACTTCTCCTCAAGGAGGGTAGACCTCATTTTATTTTTGCTTAAAATGTGTAGGCTGGACAAGATCTCTAACTTTGAATGTGTCATGAATGTGTCATTGTTGAATATGCTGGACTTTGAAACCTCATTGCTAATAATGATTGATGCAGTTGAAATTTTTAAGGTGTGCTTGTATATTTGATGTCAATTAACTATTTTAATTTAAATCTCTCTATGAATTCATAATTTAACATCAAAATCTAGCATGCTTATTTCCATAATAAAGTACTAAGTCTGATCAATAAAATAGCAATATTATCTGTGAAAAGATGGGGGTTGTTAAAGGGACATTTACATGATGGAAAGGAAGAGAACTTTCATGTTTGGTTTGCTCACAATTCTCTCATGGTCACATACTTGATTTTTTGTTCCAGAATATTCCTTTGGTTGTGAAGCCATAGTTGCCCTGTGGTGAATGTGAGCACCCTCAGAAACTGACCGTGACAAGGCTAGGTGTTAAGAGACATAGAATTTGAAAATGGAAAGAGCCCTCACCTTGGAATCAGAAAACCCATATGAGGGTCTCTCTTTAACCTTCAGTTTTCCCATCTGTGAAATGAGGGTCATAGGACCTAACTCACCAGTGCTTGTGGTAGGGGACGTACTTTGTGTAACTTAAGGTGTTATAAAAATTTTAATTTATCATCAACATCTTTTGAAGTGTTCCCCATAGCCCCTTCACTTAGATGCTTACTCTTTTTTTTTGTCCTTTTTGGAGGGCAGTTGGGGTTAAGTAACTTGCCCAAGGTAACACGGCTGGTTTTGTGTGTGTGTGTGTTGGAGGGGGGGGGTGTGGGTGTTAAGTGTCTGAGGCTGGAACCAAACTCAGGTCCTCCTGACTCTGGGGCTGGCGCTTTACTCACTGCACCACCTAGCTGCCCCTCTTACTCTCTTTATACACCATTCAAGTGGTGGTAAAAAAAAGGTTATTGAGTGCTTCTTGACAAGAGATACTATTACCAATTCTACTGACTTTGTTACCTACTCAACCATTTTTTTACAAGGTTACTTTAGCTGCTATTGCTTAAAAATGAAGTAGAACGTTCTATTTCTTTGAATAGGAATAGAAGGAGACTATAGCATAGATCATAGATCCATAGCTAGGTGCCACCTCTGAGTCTATGTAGTCTAGTCCCCTTATTTAACTGATATCTACTTCCACTTTTCACCCCTTACTTGACACAAAACAGGCAAAAGACATGGGGGATCCTGCTTTCTGACAATGATAAGTTAGGGCTGAGCTACTGGCCTACTCTGGCCTTTCCTGGATTTTGTCTAGAGACGTTGCTTGCTTTTCCAGTCTTCCTTCTGCCTCTGCCAACCCTATGTCTAAACCTGCTCTATTTCTTGACTATAGCTCTGATTTTCCCTCCAGTGTGGTGTCTTTTGCTTTTGGATCCCCCAGCTTTAATGTTGATTTGTTTTCCTTCCCCTCTTTTCAGTTTATCTTTTACCTTGCTGCCCCCGCAATAATCTGTGAAAATAAACAGGTGACTTCTCCCAGAACCCTGTGTTGTCAAGAGCACAAAATTTGGGGTCAGAGCACCCAGAATCGCATTTATTTATTAATTAGGGCAAGTCACTTTGGGGAAGTCACTTTCCATTTCTGGGTCAGTTTCCTCTTTTGTAAAACATGTAGGTAAAACTGAATTTCCTTACAACTCTCTAAATTCTTTCATAAGTTCTGAAATAAGGAGAGTTTGAATCCCTGCCCTGCCACATAATATCTCTCTGACCTTGGCAAGTCACAGCTCCTTTCTGGGTCTCTGTTTCATCATCATTAAAATGAGAGGGTTGGGCTAGATGCCTTAAAAGATCCCTCTCAGCTCTATAATCCCATGATTCTTCCCTTCAAGTTCATACTCCCAAGATGGGAAAATCATTATATTTGGGAGAACACATTGAAGTTGGGCAGTTCTTTGGAAGAAAATTAAGTTGCTGATTGCAGTCCATTCTCTGGGCTTCTGAAGAGGGTAGATTGTAATCTTTAATTAATCTATCACTCACCCTGAGAAAACGGGAATGGTTCATATCACACTGATTTGGGATGGCTGGGAACTGCCGACGGAGGCACAGGCTGCAATTGCTGGGCATTTCTGTCAACACTCTACACATTGATATGTTTGTTTAGAATTTTCATTTTCCCTCAGAGCCTCAATGAGAGAGCCATGTGCACTTTCAGAAGTGGTGTGTGCACTCTGGCCCTGACTTTGCTGTGGTAATGAAGATGAAGGGACCATAACGCCAACCTTTCCCTGCCTTTGTCTGTAGCCTGCCCTTCTCTTTAACTGAACACCTTTCAAATGAACAAGCTCTGAACTCTTGAACTGCTCATTCTGTTCCCTGAGCTTTACTGCGCAATTGGTACTTTATCATTATGGGCCTCCCAAGATTTTGTGTTTCCTGTATTTGATATTGAGAGAGAATTTTTCATTGGCCTTCGTTAGCCATAACTTTGATTGTTAAGGGACTAGATTAATAATGTTTTTTATTAGTGACATCTAACTTTAAAGCTTTGATTTAAAGGGGTCTGTTCTTGCTTTACCCACAGTCCCACATCTCAGAAGAGATAGACCTGGAATCTAAACTTTTATCAATTTATAACTCTTTTATTAAGGCCATTTGATTTAGGCTGCAGTTTTACTGATATGGGGAAAAAAACCCTGAGTTCCAGAAAACGGGAGGTAATTTAGACCCAAATACAGGCTCGGATACTTCACAAAGGAAGTATCCGAGCCTGCATTTGAATTTTGGAAATTTGGGATCAGAACTTGAAGTCTAGGACTCTTTTCACTACTTCTCACCACTTGTGATTCTTTTCAGACTTAAGTAATTGAAAAAGGGTAAAGGTCAGTTGATTTAATTTGTTTCTATTTGGTATAGTGCCTATGCACCTAAAGTTCTTTTTCTTCACTTTAAAATCTGGATAATAATGCTTGCATAACTGCTCCCAGAAAGTCATTGTGGGGAACTACAGCAAACATTTATAAAGCACCTACTTTGTACAAGATTTTATGTTTCACATTGTGAATACAAAGATAAAGATAGCAAAGATACTACCTTCAAAAATTTTATAATCTAGTCCTTTAAAATCTTAAAGTATTATGCAGATGTGAGCTATTATTCCCATAGCTTATATGTGCTTTGGTGATTATTATCCCAATTCCAGCTAGTATTAGTAATTTGAGTGCCCAAAGATTTACAACATCAAATCCTCTCAATTCTAGGGATGACCCCAAGGATCTGGTGAAATACCCTCTTAATGTTATTTCTCTGAGATGCCATGAGTTAATAATTATAAAGTGCTTAGTACAATGTCTGGTACATAGTGCTACATGAATGTTAGTTATTATTATTATTATTATTATTATTATTGTTATATTAAGCGCCCTTCTAGTGTATTGCCTCCCTAATATCAATTAAGTGATATCATTTCTTCTGTGTCATCTAACTAGTGATTAGAGCCCCAACATAATTTTGACCAGTTGTTATCTCCTCAATATTACTGATAACTGCTTAAGGTCAATTAGCTTTCACAAAGGGATATTTACTGTAAAGGCATAGCAAGAACCAAAATTCAGAGTCATCCCACTGGACTGGGGTACACACTATACCTCAGGCGCTGGGGAGAGTGGGCTCAAGCTTAAAATGCTTGCTACAGAACCCTACTCACTCCAGGTTCGCTCCTGGGGGCAGCATGGTGCATGGTCAAGTCACTTTCTCTATATCTGAGCGCAGCTACTTGGTGGCCCTACAATTGGCTCCTCCTCATTCTGGCACTCTAATCACTGAACCTCTTGTGACTCCCCTGAACTTTCAAAGCTCACAGGTTTGCAGAGTAATATGCTCCATCTCATATCATAATTAATCTAAGAGCAGGAAAGAATGAAAGAGAGATGCAGATTACTCCACTGGAACCTTCTGTATGCAGACTCGATAACCTGAATGCAAGCACAGATTTCCTCTTTCCTATATTATTACAATAACCTCCTAATTTATTTCCCTGCCTCAAGTCTCTCCTTTCTTTACTTCATTCCACACAAATTGATATTTCTAAAGCACAACTATATCACTCTGCTGCTCAGGAAATAGTGGTTTCCTATACAAACTTCTCTGTTTGGAATTTAAAACCCTTCACAATCAGGCTCTGGCCTAACTCTCAAGTCTCATTACACCTTGTTTTTCTTCATATATTCTGAATTCAGTCAATACAGCCTCTTTGTTGCTCAGTTTAAGTTTGGGCCTAATCTCCTTCATGGTGAGCCCACCCTCCCATGTTAAAGAAAAAAAAAGAAAAAGAAAACCTTGTAACAAATAAAAAACACACAAACAGAAAATACCAAATTCCCACATTGTTGAGGTTTGTCAAATTTCCATAGCAAAGGATATTAAAGATAGAATTTCCCTGAAATTTAGTGGCACCTGGGAAACAACATTTTATAATTCAGCTTTCACTAAAAACCCAGAAGAATCTATGAATCTAAACTGCATCTAGTCTTATTATTATAAATTTTTAGGCCACTTGTGGGAGAAAGTCCTGGTTTTGAAAGCAAGAGAGACTTGGATTTCCAGAGTTCCTCAGATTCCATCCCTTGTCCACTCTGTGACTATAGATAGCTATTTCTCCTCTCTGTGCCTCACTTTCCTTATTTTTAATATTGGGATGCTGTCAGATACACTTCAAAGGAGTTTAAAAATCAAAGGAGATATGCCAATGTAAAATTCTGTCCAAATCCTGATCCAGTATATAAAGCTAAGTTATTATCATCATTGTAATTTGTCAAAAAAAAAAACCCACCACCATTTATTAAAGTATCTCGTAAGGTACTGTTTTGTGGCAGGAAGAGCTCTGGACTTGGAGACATGAGCTGGGTGACTTTGAACAGGTCACTTCATTCACCCTTTCTAAACTCCTTTCTTCATCTAGAAATAGAAATGCTGATGATGCCCACACAAACAACCTCACAGGTTGTGGTGAGGAACACAGGCAAACTATTGTTGCAAAGTAAATGCCCTATCCATGGTCTAGCTTCCAGGGCAGACCCTGCAGGATGTTTTCCTACTATAGGTTTCACACATTGACATCTTGGGAAGTTGATGCTTTCATTATCAATCTGCAGGTAAGCCAACACCCTCCTTCAAGTTTCCTGTGAATCTGGAGATTATTCATAGAACTTAAGGGAAAAAAATAAAATAAATGAAAAAATAAACAACTATTATATTCATGCAAAATGGCCCCTTCCTAGTACTTCATTCTTTAATCTTATACCCCAGTGTTTGTGGCAGAACTATAATAAACTTCCCTAATTTGAGACTGATATTTTTATACATTAAATCAATCAGCAAGCATTTTAATGTTTACTATTTGTCAGGTACTGTGATAAATGCTGGGTATACAAGTTAAAAGTGAAAATAACCCTTGTCCCCAAGGAGCTTAATTGCTATTAAGGGAGATGACATTTACATAGATAGATAGATAGATAGATAGATAGATAGATAGATAGATAGATAGATAGATACCGTGTTTCCCCGATAATAAGACCTATCCCGAAAATAAGCCCTCCCCTTACTGTGTAAGATTCCTCTAAAATAAGCCCTCCTCCGAAAATAAGCCCTATTGAGATTGCTACTGTAGTGAAGGTGATCCCCTGCGCTACACGCTACATTACGGTACCCTCTGTATGCACCGTCCCCCCCACCCTTCCCCCCTGGGTGAAATGCACGCCGCGCTCCAAGCTGCATTCAATCAGAGCTGCAGCAGTGAGCGCATCATCCTGTTCTTTATTGAATTCATTATTGAATAAAGGTACATTTTTTTGTTCACATTTACCTGTTTATTAAAATTGCTGTCAACATTCATTAAAATAAGCCCTCCCCTGAAAATAAGCCCTCTGGTGTTTTTCTGTCCAAAAAAATAATAAGACAGTGTCTTATTATCGGGGAAACACAGGTAGATAGATAGATAGATAGATAGATAGATAGATAGATAGATAGATAGATAGATAGATAGATAGATAGATAGAATAAGCCTCTATTCAACATTTACTATATGCCAGGCACTGTGTTTAAAATTTGGAATAAAAATGCATATAAACAAAACAGCCCCTGTCCTTAAGGAGCTTACATTCTGGTTGGGGAGGTCAGTACATGAATGAGAGCTGAAAAGGAGGAAGCTGTGCACCTGCTCAGGCAAAGTTGGAAAAGTCATTGTTCCCAGAAAAAAAAGTGAAAGCTCACCTAAAATAACTGTGCAGTAGAGTTCAAGGTTACATGGATGAGAGGGCAAGGTAAGGAGAATGTCAGGAGTGGTGGAAGCATGGTAACGAGATGTCCAGGAAGTGGCATAGAGGCTTTGTTCTGAGAAAAAGGGTGGTGGTGGGGACTTTGGACACAAGGTAGCCTTAGTAAAGAAGGCACCATGTCAGGACAAAGGAGGAATGGGGATTGGAAATAGCTTCTTCCTAAGGAAGGCAAAATCAGAGTTTTTGAAGCTGTGAGCTATTCAGTATTCACATTTTTCTATTATTGCTTTTCAAGGTTTAAATAATTCCTTCCAAAATTGACAAAATTGAATTATATAAAAACAATTTTCAAAACCTTTCAGATTTTGTTGTACTCATGTTGCTTGGATCCGACATCAAACTTTTACTTTTTATGAATTTAAAAATTATTTCACAGGTGTAACACTTCCTTTGGGCTACTTCCCCAGTGAATATGTACTCCTTCAAGATGAAAGGGGTATCCTGAAGGTTCCTAAACTTTAGCTAAGGAACTCCTACCAGTGTGCATCCCATAAACAGCCATTCTTTAAACACAACCAACTCTAGGCAATGACATTTACTAAGAGAGCATAGTCTGAACAGTAGCTATAAAACAATCCCCAATTCCCCCATAGATCTAGACTGTTCTATAGATCTAGAAATGGATATGTGTGTGTATAAAATATGCTATATGTAGTATATTCTATATACATAGTTTCTAGGAAAAAGGGGTCAGATGGGTATTTAGTGATAGGCAAACATAATAGGGGAAACATGTTGCCAAAGAAAATCACAGCTCTAAAATTGTAGTGCCTCAATGACCTTTCTTTCCTTGTGGAGTTCTTCTGAAACCCCCCCGCCCCCAGTTGTCAAGACAAGCAGCTCTTTTATTCCTCAGTGCTACTTCTGGACTTGGATGAATGCCTCCCTCTCTTTGTGTCTGCTCCATGGATGTGATGTGAACCTCTAAGCAAGTAGCTTTACCAAGAAGACATAACAAATCGAGCGATGAAAGGAGAAATAATATCACCCTTTCAACCTCCACTCCTTAAGGCCAGCTTCTTCCCTGCTGGTTTCTGCACTGTTGATGTTTAGTTGGTTTAGTCCAGTCCAATTATTCATGAGTCCATTTGGGATTTTCTTGGCAAAGAAACCCACTGACATGGTTTGCCATTTCCTTCTCCAGCTTGTTTTTTTAATAGATGAGGAACTAAGGCAAGCAGGGTTAAGTGACTTGCCCAGGATCCCACTGCTAGTAAGTGTGTGAGGCCAGATTTAAACTCAGGAAGATGAGTCTTTCTGACTTCAGGCCTAGAACTCTATTTACTATACCATCTACTGCCTCTGATTCTTAAACTGGGTATTTTAAAGACTACCTGGCTGGGCAGGGGAATTGGAGAGAGTGCCAGTCATCCTTTGCCCAAAGTCATTTCTTCTTTTGATTCAGAGAAGTTCACACTTTGCAAAGGGATGATGGCTTTCACCATTTTGTAAACACAATGCATCATCATTTGTAGCTACATCTTATCATTACATCAACTAAACTAGAGAAGCCACCCCACCCCACCCCCAGCTCCACCTACTACCACCCAAAGTAGATTACCTCTCCTTAACACAAAAAACTATGGGTTTGTTTGAATTTATAGTCCAAGACCTGTGTTCAGATCCTTGCTATGTCACTTATACCTATAACCTTGGTCAAGTCCCTGCACCTCAGTTTCCTCAATGAGTGATTTAGACTGTATGGCATCTGTGACCCCTTAAAGCCCTAAATCTATGATCTCATTTGAAATACGTTTGTCATTCATGGAGTCCTGTCTGTTTTCCACCGAAATTCTTCCAATTTATTTAATTAATTTTAGAGATGAAATTATTTTGTGCAATAACTATAATGTTAATGGGATTCTATGTAATGGTCCAGTTCAGGCTTGTTGGTTTGAAAATATACGCCTTCATTTCACCATTTGCCTTTCGGTTGCAGTCCGTTAACCTGTCACACAGTGTAACCTCATTAACATCACAGCTTAATTGTAAATTAATGTGCCTCTTTTTTTTAAATCAGATTTTGGGCTTGGCTACTATATTATGTGCCCAACATAAAATAATATTCTGTACCACAGAGTTGGTGTTGTTATAATGTTATCTAACAAAGCTTAAGATGTTGTAGCTCTGATACTGCTTTAATAATACAAGTTTGAATCACTTTTTAAAAGTTGGAATGAATAGGGAAGGAGATCTTTACCCACCAAAGCATGATTATGACACTGAGATTCACAGACATGGACTACACTTGGAAATGGAAGATGTTGGCAATATTAAAAGAGGGGCAATGTAAATCTCTGAAGAACTGAGGAAAGAATTAAAATCTACATGCTAATAGCTTTGCTGCCAGTCACAAATAGATTCATTCTTCACATCTTGGATACATAAAGCTTATTTCAAAATAAATTCTGGGGAACATTCAACCTGATTGGATCTGCTGTAGCTCTGTTAATATATTTGTTCGAGTCACTTGCACTCAAAGCTTTTAGATAGAATATCACTTTTTTATATTATTCATGGTAATGTAATTCCCCCCTTTAATCTCTTCAGGGTTTCCCATTAAGTCATGATATGCAGTTCAGAGGAATTTGGATCATCCATTAATCACACTAGCTGTTCTTCTCTGGATCTACTTTTTGGCCATCTCTTAAATTAGTAACTTGGCAGTGGCGAAGATGTTGGCTACCCCAGGAGGTCTGATCGAAGAGTCCCTGCTTAGGAGATTAGGTTGTGAATATGTAAGCAAGCTAATGGAAATCATTTTGGAAGAGGGGAATAAAGCTTAACAACATTAGAAAAATCACCAAATTGTATTAAAATCCAGTATGTTTAAAAAAAAAAAACTTAATCCTATCCTTTGAATATGCTCACTCTAGGTATAAAAATTAAATAAAATCTTTTTAAATAACTAAAACACTTGTTTGTAATTTTACAAGATAATTAATGTCATAATTCACAGCTGTGGGGACCTAGCAACTCTATATAGAATATACTTTTTGGTAAATACTTTGGAATGGAAAATTAATTAATTTGACTGGCCCCTAAAAATAAAAGAGCATTAATACATTCTTAACAAAAGTAATATAAGGATCGAACTCAAAAGCAATGGAGAGTTGTGTGCTACATTGGTACCCTGCAGATGTTGGAGGGACCAGTTCAGGCTTGTACAAGTCTTCCAGCACATTAGTTATCTCCTCTGTGGCAGGTATTCTTAAAACTTTTGTGTCATATCATGATAATCTGGTGAAACATATGGATCTAAGAATTATATACATATATGTATATGTACACACATACATACACACAAATGGTTACCAAAGAAACTGATCATATTGAAATAGTTATCTTTTTTTTAAAGCAGACCCCAAATTAAGAACACTTGCCTATGAAATTCAATAAATTAAAAAATGTTTATTGAACTTCTTCTGTCTTTGACTGTTCTGGGCACTAGAAATACCAAATTCAGAACTAAACAAGGTAATCTTTACCTTTAACAAAGTTTCCTAATCAAAAAATACCTGATGACATCTCTTATTCCATTTCTCCAGATCATTGTTTAAAATGTTGTAGCAGCAAGCACCCCCAGCGTCCTCAGGTTGGCTGTCCATACAGGTTCTTGGATCTGCTTTGTTAAAGGAAAGCAACTCAAAATGGGTTAACAAGCTTACTTTAATCAGTCAAACATATATCGTTTACCCAGTTCAGGGGAAAAAGGTCAGCACCCCGAACTTCAAAGTATACAGGCAGAAGTACCAAGACAGAAACAGATCAAGTAGACAGCTTTCCAAACTGTCCAACCATTACATCCATACCAAATCAACATCTGGGTTTCAACATCTGGGTTTTTCAAAGCCGGGGTCTCTGGACAACGGCTTCCCAGAATCCAGATCAAATCACAGAACACTTCTCAAAGTGAGCCCCAAAACAAAGCTACACATCAGGGCTTATATAGCCTTCTCCTGGCTCAGAGAATGTAACAACCTTATTGACTCACTGGCCAATCAAGAAGTATCTACTGAAAAACAAGCCTCCCACCCCAGGGTCCAGGTGCACTTTAGCCTAGGGGCAGGGAAGATCTTCAAATTTACATTCCCATTACAAATGTTCTGCACCCTATTTATACTCCTAAATATTCTTTATTTTGTCCTTTTATTAAACTATAATTTTAATTATTCAGAAATCCCAGTGTTTCCAGAATCACAGCCATAGAATATCATGAAGAGAGAATTAGTTGAAGGAGATGGACTTTTACAACAGTCAGCCTCAGGGCATCAAAAATATTGTATAACCCAATTTGACTTGGTACACCCTTTTCCTCTTATTCAGTACAATGTCCCTCATTTTATATTTGTTAGTGCTTCACACACACGTGTGTTTGTACATATGTATATGTATATATGTATACACATGCATATATAATATACAAATATACCTATGCACATGCTAACACATTATAAATGTCTTATTTTTCAATTATAGGCCCAGCTCATTGTGCATCTGCATTATCTGTCTAATATCTATGAACTGAACGGCTGTCTCCATGGCCTGTTTATCAATATCATGGTTTCAGTATTGTAGGTTT
>NW_027185771.1:33884232-33913771 GCF_028583685.1 Petaurus breviceps papuanus
CCCTGGTCTTCTGATGCCCAATCAGTTCTCTTCTATTATACCATGCAATTCAATCAAGCAGATTCTGATTTATCACCAACTCTGTGCACAGGGTCCTATTAAGATCCTCTTATGATAGATTAAAGGTAATCATGGACCTGTGCTCCACCATGGTATGATGATAATTATGGACTTTTGAAGGTGATGATAGAAAAGCACAGACTCTTGAGGATACTACCAACCTAGAAGAACTTTTAGTCTTTATAATGGGCATGTCTATATGGACCCTGTGTCTTTTATCCCAATCTAAGCTTAAGTCATACAACTTTTTTACCAGGCTAGCTACAGGGTAATGTTTTTTTTTAACCACAGGCAATCTCAAAGACTATCTAAAAAGTCAGAAACAAGTTATGTTAAGCAAAGAAGCACCAGTACCAATGCAATCATGGACATTTAAAATATTGCAGTGTTATGCAAGACAGTCCTAGGTTTTGAACACTGTGAAATCTTTCCACTTTCTTTGGGATTGCCCAAAGACTACCTTGGAACACCCAAGAAGACTATGAATCTTAGACCCATAGGGTAGAAGTGTGGTGAAAATCTTGTCTAGTGACCAATGCAAGAGATGTTTAGGAAGACCACCTTCAGGCTATTGGACACAGCATTCATCAGCATTACTGAAGCATTAATTTTGCTGCTGTGGCAGCACACCCACAAATGAGGTGCTGACCAAGGAGGGGGAAAAAAAAAGAAAAGGAATCAGGAAAGTCAGGAAGAGACTAGTAGACAGATTGTAACAGCGTTGCATCATTAAAGTCCAGACGGAGCTAATGTTCCCAAACTCCTGGGAGGGACGAAAAGCTTTCCTGAATGCATTTTCTGTTGGTCTTAAATATGAAAAGTTAAAAAAGTACTGACCCTCTTATAACCTTATTTGAAACAAAAATAAATTAGTAATCATCATATGTATCCATATGTTGCATAGATATTTGCCGTGGCCTGTACACTCACACATCTATGAATCTACATGTGTATATATGTATTTGTGTGTGTGTGTGTGTGTATGAAGAGAGAGGAAGGGAGGGAGGAGGGGGAGAGAGAGAAAGAGAGAAAAAGAGCACACATGAGCACACTGGAGAGAACATTGGACCTTCAAACTGGAAGTAGAAATTCCTAGTTTGTCATAGCTCTGCCAACTGTATGAATTTAGGCAAGTTACTTCCTTTCTCAGGGCCTCAGTTTCCGCATCTATGAAATGAGGATTTTGGACTAGTTGATCCTTAAGATTATTTCTAGTTATATAACATCCTATGATCCCTCAGGTTAACTTTGTTCTTATTTCCCCCCGTCTAATGGATAAAGAGAATTTCATTTCTCATGTAAATGATAATGAAGCATAGATGCATTATATTGTGCATTGTTCACCATTGAATTTGTGGGTATTAAAAAATAAAGGCTATGATATACTGCATCACTCGTCATATTCCTTGAAAGTTATTTAGCTTTACAGCTCACTACGCTTTACAATTATATAGTCCATGACTTTAACTACATTATCATAAAATATTGAAATACATTTTCCCTAAGAATAATGTTTACTCACACTTTTATAAGGAATTGGGGCCCATTCAGTTTGGTATCAAGAGATGAAAGTCAGACTTGAGTTATGGTGAAGCAAATCTATTGGTTACTACCTCTATAACCTTTGGCAAATAAATTAACCTCTCTGGACCTCTGTTTCTTCATCTATAATATGAACGGATTGGACTAGATGGTTTCTAAGAACTCTTATAGCTCTAACTCTATCTAACCTAATCCTTAAACACTGGTGGGTAACCTATGTCCTTAAGCTGATCAGGAATCTTTTTTGAGATCTACTTTCTTCCTCCAAATTCTCGTCCCACACTTCCTACTCTCATCGATGTTTTAGCACCATTTTCCCCTGGACTATTGCAATCATTTAAGCCAACCTGTACATATCCAGCAAATGCTCTCTCAGGTAAGGGATGTTCTATCCTTCAGGGAGAGGGATATTTGAATTCTGTAAGGTATTTAAGAAAGAGAGGATTGTGGGTATCTTCCCCTTCTCCTATACTTTAGTTTGAAGATTTAGCACTTCTGAAGATAGTATGTTTAAGTAGTGTAAATGAAAGCTAGAACAATAGCATCAGCAAAAACTGGAGGCTAGAAAATTCTGGACACATTCTGAAATATGGAGACCTCCAGTTTGTTAGAGTGCTTAGGAGTGTGAAAATGTGGGGGTGGGGGACAGGAAGGATTGTGGAAGACCTTGAATGACATAGAAATCCAGAGCTGAGTCTCGTGAGAAAAGAGTTTCAGTGGGACAAAGAAACCAGAGAATATGGCAGAAGAAAGTATAGAGCTGAAGTAGCCATGTGTTGAGGTCAGAAAATGGTATTAAAGTAATGGCCTGAGAAAATTCCCAAGGGGTAAAAGGCTTGGATGTCTTGATGAGAATAAAGAAGAGGTACAAGATGTTGGAAGCATAGGGAGATTTTCCTCAGATGGGGGAATGTCAGAGTTTCTAATTAGAGCAGTGGAACATTTGTGGGTAATGACAGACCTTGAGTGTAACCATCCCTGTGTGTCTGATGTGGAGTCAAGGAGTAGAGATCACGGCCCTTAAGGGAGTTCAGGAAATGATAGATTACGGAATTTGAGGGAGCATTTCTCTGAATATTAAAGTCCTCGGTTATAAGAGCAAAAATTTGGCAGGGAAATTGTGAGGCAGAGGCTGACCTCTTTAACAGTAAGGAATGATCTGAAGGTTTTGTATGAAAACAACTGTAATGACTAAATAGACTTCAAAGAAGGAAAGCTTACTGAGTGAAGGAGTTAAAAGGAGAGTCTGGAAATAACAATAGGTTGTAAACAGTATTATCACCCACCCTCTAGGAACAATGTGTCAGGGCTGTTAGCAAAGAGGGAGAGTCAGTACTAGGAAGTATAGCTGGGGATGTAATGCTAACAGAGGGGAGCCAGGTCTCAGTGAAGGCTACTAAAAGGAAAGAGTGTGAAAGTTAAGTAGGAAATAGGGAACCACTGAAAATTTTTGAGCGGTGTAGTGAACTGTTCTTATTATATCTTGGATTCTGGTTTCTGGAAATCAGATGAATCTCTGTTAAAAAAAAATCTACATTGAGAAATCATTAACAAGTCTGCAGATAAACATTTGTCTTAGAGAATGTTTCACTTTCCTCTCCTGTGGTAGTTCATTGTGCATACAGTTAAGTGTAAAGGGATTTTTCTAGAATATTCAATATTTGTATTACACATATATTGTCAGAAATGAAACAGACCTCAGAGATCATCTCCTCCAACCTCCTCATTTTATATAGGAAGAAACTTATGACTAAAGGGGGAAGTAACTTGTCTAGGATGGTGAAATGGATTAATGGTGGAGCAATGACCCAAACCCAGGTCTCCTGATTCCAGTCCAGTGTACTTTCCACTATGCTGTGCTGACTGCCAAGATCAACAACCCCAAATCCCACTATCTGGGAAGTTTCTTTTTTTCTCTTCTGCATATTGGAAAGAGGCCTCTCATTTTGACTTTATATCCAGATATCTGAGGCTGACTCCAAAGCAATGGCAAACAGAAAGATGAGAATGCCAGTTTAAATCAATGTTATCAGAATCTCCCCTGGAATCATGATTTATCAAATTTTAAAAAGTGTTTACTATAGGGTATTTATTATTCAACAGTCCACTGATGAAATCCAGGGAATAGAGTACCGTGATTAGGTTGGGGGGAGGGGGTGGAAAGCATAGAGAGAAGTACAAGAGAGAAAAAAAAGCCCACAACAACTGAGAGAGACAGAGGTCCAGCCAAAGCCTGGCTATTAATCATCACCCTCCATTACTTAGCGAAGATTCATTCATTGTTCCATAAAGGTACCTAGAGGGTCAATTAGAGACCACAGACAGGATTTTTCCAAGACACCGGAGGCTCAATTAGGCCCTCCTTATAATTTTCTGCTTTAACAGCAGATGTCAGCCTATCGCGCCCCAGATACAAGGGGGCTTAGAAATGAACAGGGCCCTTGGTTTGTTGTTGTTGTTGAAACAAGATATTTGAGGCAGTTTGCTCTTGATAACATATAGCCTGCTGTCACACCTTGGTCAACATGAGGCAGAGGGGGTTTTATCATTGCGACTGGTGAGAAGCAAAGTTCTTTTGGGGTCAGGGCATATGGAATGATCAGGGAATTTCTATGATGGAATGGTCTGTTCTCATCACAAAGGTGATTCATTTATCTTTGGAAGGATCTTAACTACATAGCAGGCCTACAGTAAAAATTTAAGTTATCTATGACTAAAATGTTACCTGAAATCAATTCAGGTACCCATCAAGCATGACACACTGTTTGTATCTGCCTGGTGTTTGTGCCTCTCTCCTTCCCCAAGCTACTTCAGGTAGAAGCAATTTAGCCAAATGCATGTGAACATCACACAGTGCTTTTATATTCCCTGTGGAATTGTGGGCACATCACCAGCTTGGGAGTCAGTTGAATGGAATCTGAACCACAGATCTGTCATTTCATGACCAAGTCGTTTCACTCTTGGCTTAATTTTTTTTTCTGGAAAATGAAAAAGTATTTTTCATCTTTAATATTCTCTATTTTAATATTCTTTGTTATGATCACTGTCAGCTCGGATAATACATATTTTGCTGTCCATCAGTCCATCGATGAACAGTTTATCAAGTGCTACTATATTCCTGACACAATGCTAAAAATAATGAAGATGATAAATTAGTATAAAACTTTGGGGTTTAGGAAGCACTTCTGTCACAATACCCTCTAAAAGCTATGAGGTATGAAGAGCATTATGCCCATTTTACAGATGAAAAAAACAAGGCTCAGAAACTTTAATAATAAATCATATTGTATTATTATTTTATTTATATTATAAATAAAATATTTAGTTAAATATTAATTATAAAGTAGATAATGTAATATAAATAATATTATAATATTATTTTAGTGCTTTCAGTTTCCCAAAGCACTCTTCCCATAGCAGTGTAAGTGGGGAGTTCAAGTGTTATTTTCCACATTTAACAGAAAAAGAAACTAAGGCTAAGAGAGATGAAAAGACTTGTGAACTTACGCTAGTAAGCTCTATATGCAAGGTTCAAACCATTCTAGCTCCAGTTTCAAAGTTTGTTCTGTACACCACCCAGCTTCACTGCATACAACATATTACTTCCTGGAGAGATACATTATTAAGAAATAGCCAAAGGGGCGGCCAGGTGGCTCAGCGAGTAAGAGCACCGGTTCCAGTGTCGGGATGACCTGGATCAAATCCGGCCTCAGATAACTCAGCACCAAACCCAGAAATAACTGGCCGTATAACCTTGAGCAAGTTACTTAACCCCGATTGCTTTATAAAAAAAAAAAAAAGAAATAGCCAATTACTTGTTTTCTGGTGTGCATACATTTCTCTATGTGGTTGTTTTATCCTCTCCTTTAGGGAAACTCCTTCCCCTCCGTAGCCTCCTAGCAAAGAGTTCTAACTAATGACTTTAATCACGTGAATTCTGTGTGCAGACAGACAAGACCATCTCCAGCCCATTTATCTTGCAGACCCCAAGTGTACAAACATGCCCTTTGTTATTTTGCACTTTGCCTCAATTTACGCTTTGGCTGCCAATCTGCTGCAGAGAGCCCGTTTTCCCGTCTTTCCAGGGAATATACATTTTCTGTTTTCCCAGAAATAGCCCAGGCTTCAGAAGCTTGCTGTTCTCTCACTAAAGAGAAATTTGTGACATTGCACATATCAAATGTTTTTTATATTATTTTGATGCTGAAAAGAAACTTATAAAGTAGTATGACAATATTGGAAGGAAAATTACCCACGGCTTTTTTTTTTCCTGTATAGGAAAATAAAATTAAGCAGATTTAATGAACTAAATGTTTCTCTTATAGGATAAATTCAGATTGTCATGTGACTGAAAACAAATGTGAAGTTCTTTTCATTAAATTACAAAAATATATGTATATATAATGATTAATAACCAAAATCAAATAAATCAGTACCTCCCAAAATTATTTTGTATCTTATTTATATATATTTATATGTATACATGATGTTTCTGCCAGTGGAACGGAAACTTCTTGAGAACAGAAACTGGTTTATTTTTAGCGTTATATACCCCAGTGTCTAGAACAAGCAGGCACTTAAAAATCGCCTGTTGATTAGTTAATAGATACAAGAATATTACTGTCACATGATAAAATAATCACATAATAAAATGACAGTATAATAATACTTGGTTTTGCAAAACACTATTTCCCTATATCTTCATAGCAACCCTGTGAGGTAGATAGTACAGGGATTATCTCCATTTTGTAAATGAGAATATTTAATTCAGAGAAGTTGTGACTTAACTATGTTCATTTAGTTAACAAATGTTAGAGATGGGATTTTTGCCCCCATCTGTCCTTATTACACATTCAGTACTGTGCATATTATATTATACTTGTTATTGTTCAGTTATTTCCGACTCTTTGTGACCCCATGGACCAAAGCTTACCAGTTCTGTCCATGAGTTTTTCTTGGGAAAGATACTATTCACCAAGGCAAATAGAAGTTAAATGACTTGACCAAGGTCACACAGCTAGTAAGTGTCTGAGACCAGATTTTAACTCAAGTCTTCCTGACTCTAGTCCCTGCACTGGATCCACTGAGCCATAACAAGAAAGTTATGTTGTACTACAAACTATAAATTCAGCTCATCTCTTGGAGGAATGTTTTCTAGGCTATCTTTTGTTGGTCTTTTTACATATAAGGGAGGATAGAGCAAAAAAAAAAACCCCACAAAAACTAAAACAAAAGTACTCAAAAAGCAAAAAAAAAATTACCTTTAATAAAAAACAGTCTTATGGTGAGAAAGTTGTACCTGCTTCTCATTAATTACACCAATAATGAGTATTTTAGGAAGATCCTTTAGTACCACAAATTCAAAAGTGCTGTACAATTAATGCTTAATATTATATTACCTTCAGGATCTTTGATTTCACATGTATTAGTAGAGGTGCATACATCTCTCTGTCATACCAAATTGTTTCATGGCTTATTGTAGTCAAAAACACTAATCACTTCATGGCCAGACTTATAATGATAAGCCTCCATACAATTAGCTAAAGAGGTTATTATATGGCAGACATATATTTCATTGCTTGTGCTATAATCAAATCATTTTCAGTCTGTTAGAATCTATTGGAGTGTCTGTTCCACTGGCATAGTCTTTCATGGATGGATGTCTAGATAGATGAATAGATAGATAGGTAGATGAGCAGAGGTATTCTAGTAGAGAATTGATCAACTAAGCATTTATTTATTTGCTTTTTGGAGGGCAATTGGGGTTAAGTAACTTGCCCAATGTCACATGGCTAGTTTGTGTGTGTGTGTGTGTGTGTGTGTGTTAAGTGTCTGAGGCCGAATCCGAACTCAGGTCCTTCTGACTCCAGGGCCGGCGCTCCACTCATTGCGCCACCTAGCTGCCCCCAAAATAAGCATTTATTAACTAATTGCTATGTCAGGCACTGTGGAAGGCAGTACAGATACAAATGACAACATGAGACAATCACTACCCTCAAGGGACCCACATTCTGATAGAAGACTACAATACATGTAGGACATCAGGGGCCAGGGAGTGGAATCGAGAATTGTAAATGAAGCCATAGTGCCCCTTAATTGGCATATTCTTTCCAGTGGCAATAATAGTTTGTCTTGCTTACTGTTATAAGAGGTGTGTATGTGTCAGGAGTAGGGCGGATGACTGGTTGTGATAGCATAGTCTGAGGTCACCTAAATGTTGTGAATTTAGATAGGTTTCAATTGACTTCCCCACCAATCTGCACAGCTGAGTCCTAGGCTGTTATGCCAATTTTTAAGTGAATTAATTGAGGTTAGAGGGATGATCTTGGGAGGTCTAATGTTGTTGGGCAGTAGGCATCAGCCTGGTAGATGGAAAGATGTGCAAGCTAGGTAAGCCCTCTCTTTTTGGTATATGATTGGATAGCATTTATAGATTTCAGAATGAAGGGTTACCCCCACACCACGAGGAGTCTTAGTGGAAGATTTTTTTTTTTTGCTTTTTGGAGGGGGGAAGGCAGGACA
The DNA here is from genome assembly GCF_028583685.1 of Petaurus breviceps papuanus. Lineage (NCBI taxonomy): Eukaryota > Metazoa > Chordata > Mammalia > Diprotodontia > Petauridae > Petaurus > Petaurus breviceps. Next base: position 33,892,357 of record NW_027185771.1, read on the forward strand.
ATTGAGGTTAAGTGACTTGCCCAAGGTCACATGATTAGTAAGTGTTAAGTTTCTGAGGCCAGATTTGAACTCCGGTCCTTCTGCTCCAGGGCCAATACTCTATTCACTGCACTACCTAGCATCCCCCTCAGTGGAAGATTTTAATAGAGAATATTCTTAGTTGATGTTTATGCATTCACTTCTTCTACCAATTTCGTTACCATTTTAAGTTTTTTTATGTACATTATCAAGTTTGAACCTCACAAGAATACTGTGAGTTGAATTGAACCCTGTGAGTCAGTTGAAACCTGAGAGCAAATATTATATTTTACCAAAGAAGAAGCTGGGGATATCAGAATAGCAGTGTCTTCAGGTAACACAGCTAGTAAAGTGATTGATGTTAGGTGACCCAGCTAGTAAACTCTAGAAGTCAGGATTTGAACCTACCAACTCATTCCTTCACAGCTATGTGGGGATAGAGTCCGGGCCCGTAGTCACGAACACTTATCTTCCTTAGTTCAAATCTGGCCTCAGACAATTCCTAGCTGTATGACCCTGGGCAGCTCACTTTGCCTCAGTTTCCTCATCTGGAAAAATGAGCTGGAGAAGGAAATAGTAAATCATTCCAGTATCTTTGCCATTTTGCCAAGAAAAACCTAAATGAGGTCATGAAGAGTTGGACATGACTTGAAATGACTGAACAGCAACAACCTCATTCCTTGCTCCTTACTCCTGTGAATAGAGTCCAGTTCCCTTTATTATGCCATTGGCTTCTTTTAATGTCTCTGTTTCTTATTCCTCTGCAGCATATCACATTCTAAAAAAGAATTACTGCTCCATTTCCAACTTTGCACCTTCTTTAAGCTAACTGTAATGTATCTCATTTTTCCCCATGTATACAAACAGCATAGATCCAATCAGGTTTGAAAGCTTTCTCATGAGGGTTAAGTAGCCAGTCTCTGGAGCCAGCTATTTCCAAAAGAAGATCTGAAATCAAGAGAAGTCTATAGAACAATAAAGCCTCATTTGTATTGGTGAAAACATAAGTCATAAGACCTTTGGAGAAAGCTTTTCCTTTCATCCGTTTTCCTGTGAATTGGGGAAGACTTACCCTGATAAAATTGCTACTCTGGAACTTATTAGCAGAATGACTTTAGAGAAGTGATTTTCCATCTCTAGGTCTTTGTTTCTTCCTCTATAAATTAAGAGGATTGGACCATATCATCTCTAAGGTCCAGTCTAACTTTAGTTACTGTGAATCCATGGACTCTTGGCCTTTTGTATATAGAATTGTTTGAAACGTTGCAGTGAAGGGGAGGTGCCCATAATAAGAAGGGAATAATACAACATATGATTGAATTGTTAAAACAAAGGCCATGAAAATGTTAATGATAATTATGATTATCATTATCATCATCTCTCTGATTCATAAGTCACTTTACATTTTACACACCATGTTTATCTTCCTTAGCACATTCTACTCTCCCAGAATCCCTATGAGGAAGCACAGCAAGTGTCATCTCCCTTTAACCAATAAAGCAGCTGAGGCTCAGAAAAGCTTTCCAATTGGCTTGTGGTGAAGCTGGAACTCAGTCCTAAGGCTTCTGACCTCAGGTCCAGTGTTGTTTGCAGATCTCAAAGCTAATCCTTACCTTTGTCATTCTTATCATTATGAGAAATAAACAGAATTTAGGCTTTGTTTTCACATAGCGGTTGGACAATAGGTGGTTATACCAGTTTATAATTTCATCTAAACCAGAGATTCTTACCCCCCCCCACTTTAAAAAAATGTCATCAATTCCTTTTTCAGTATGGTAAAGCCTATAGACTGTCTTAGAATAATGTTTTTAAATTCATAAAATAAAATACAAAGGAAACCAACTATATTTAAGTCAGTCAATAAACATTTAAGTACTTACTATGTGCCAGGCACTGTGCTAAGCACTAGAGATACCAATACAATTAAAAACCAAGACAGTCCCTGGCCTCAAGGAGTTTATAATTCAGTCAGGGAAAACAGAGAAAAGGGAATTGAAAAATGGATGTGGAAGAGGAAGGGAGAAGGTATCAAGTACTAGGGCATGTTGGACAGTTCCAAATCAGTGGAGCAGGTGAGAAATGGTGAGTCACTTTGCCCCCCTTTAAAAAGAGGCCCTGGAGGCCCATGGCCTGACCCTCATCTAAACCAACCAAGGAAATTAAATAATTTTCTTCAGTCTTTAAAAAATCTCCAGGACCAGAGATTAATGCTTAATGAGTGTTTCCTGAAGTATGCTAAATGTGAGTGTGAGGATGAAATTGAATGAAAAGATGCTTACTTGATTGTCTAGAAAGCTGTGCCACTGACTGGAAGGTATCAGTCTTAGGGAACTACTGGTCCAGAAAAGAAATCCACTTTCTCAACTCTCTTTTCCCCATTCTTGTCTGGAAGACTCCTGGTCTCATGGAAGTCACCACTATTGTGCTACCGTGATGCCTTTTTCAATGTTAACTAAATTAATGAGAGGTTATGAAAGTCATTTTCACTCTCAAAAGGTGGGAACTCTCTCTTGAATCTCACACTTTCATATAGTTGTGGCATTAGGGACACACAGTAACTTAGACTTGACACAAAAAGTATTTGGTTAAAAATTGTCTTTCTATACTGTGTACAACAGGGCTACAGGAAACTGGCTCAACCTATCCAAGCTCTCCTCCTATATATTCTGAAATATACTACAGTGTTCTGGAATATTCCTCAGTTGGTGCTATTGTATGTCATATTATATCATAGCATAACATAATATTCTACAGCTTACCTCAACACTATCCTATTTGCTTTGTTTTGTAGTGGTCCTTATTTCAAGGTCATTGGCTATTTCACAGTTAATTAATACTTCTACAAGAAGTGGCAAATGAAGAAGAAAATTGAGATCAGTGAGGTGAGGTAGTCTGTGAAACCTAAGGTGAAATCTAGATTTGAGAATAGCTATAGTTGTCCATTATCCACGCTCCCCCATCCTCTACTGAAGCAGATCCAACCCTTCTATGTGGTAGTAGACAGTTTCATGAGTTGTTCTGGCTTTAAAAAAAGAAAAAGAAAAAATCTGCTGGTGATCTACCTTCTGGTAATGAATATGACCTTCATTTAAGGTTTTCCTGAGTTGAGGGACTTGAAAACTTTCTTGCTTGGTAGAATTAAATAGAGTTTATATTCAGCTAACATAGACTTTGAGAGGTCTAGATTACTTCCTTGACACAATTAATGACACATCATAGAAGAAGTTCAGAGTACTACAGTATTATATTGGACCATTTATGAGAAATATTTTCCCCTAAAATACTGAATTTTATTAAAATTTGAGTTTTTCCTTTAATCTTTTTAAAAGCTATATGAGTTTAGTCTTTGTCCATTCAAAATGTTCACTTTTCTGATTTTAACTGATAGCAGGCCTGATATGGTAGCACCCAAGAGTAAGATGTTACATATTGCATCTGAGAATTTGCAAAATGATGTCCGTAAGTGGAATCATTGCTTCTTCTTTGCATTTGACTGTTCTGGCTAGGTATTTACTATTTGTTATGTGGTCTAGATTAAGAAAAGGATAATAGTAAAGGAGCTATGATTGGTTCTAAAAAGTCAACTTCTTGAATATAAACTGAAGGATTCATGTCTAGACAGTAGGTTGTCTTGATAAAAAAAAAAATCTTGAGATTCTAATCAAATATAAGTTCCATATAAGTCAACAGTAATATGGCAGCCCAGAAAGCAAGTTTAACCTTAAGCTGAATTAATAGAGATATAACTTCCCCGCATAAGGAGGTAAATCCCTCCATCCATAACCTTCCATCAGCATGATAAAGCCTTCGATCAGTTCTGGGGACCACAGTTTAGGAAGGACCCTAGTAAAGTGTGCAGAAAAGGGCCAGCAAGAAAATGAAGGACTTCAAGTTCATTTTACATTAAAAATGTGTGAAGGACATGGGGATGTTTCTTCTGGAAAAGATTTAGGAGTATTTGATAATCGTCTTAAAGTACCTAAGGATTGTCCAGCCGAGGAAAAACGAGACATGTTTTTCTCGGCCCCAGATTGTACAAGTTGGTGCAGTGGATAGAAGAGCAAAGAGAAAACTTGACAAAAGCGGGGAAAAATAAAAACCAAACAAGCAAAAAAATCTTTGTAACAATACCATTACTCAAAAATAGATCGGAAAATGTTAAGTAATGAATCACTCACCCTGTTTTGGGTCTTTAATCAAAGTCTAGATTCCCATCTTTCAGTTACGGCATAGAGGGGAATTTTTATTTGAGTGTGAGTTAATGTAAGATGAGTTTTGAAATTCCTTCTACTCTGAAATTTCACAATTCTGTGCATGCCTTTGGCCAGATAAGGTGATCTTAATTAGTTGGTTCTACTGACTTTCAGAAAGACAATCTTTAAAGCCTATTGCTTCATTTCTTTTATCTAAGAAAATCTTAAGAAACCATTTTGGAGAGGGTGTCAAGGGACACAACTATATATACTGTTGTTCGTAGAATTTCAAAACTGGAAAGACACAGAACCAACTTGTCCTTCTCGCATTTCAGAAAAGCTTTGCCCCTACAACATTGCTCACTCTTCATCCAGCCTTTCCTTGTTAGACCTTCAGTGATGAGGAACCCACTGCTACCTAAAGCATCCCATTACCATTACTCCACAGTTCTAATCATTTGGAACTCCTCCTCCCCCTTTCATGGACCCAATATCTATTTTTATTAAAATTCTGCCCTCTATATGTATAATCATGCTTCCATATTATAATCCTTAAAATACTTGGATACAGTTGCCATGTTTCTCCCAAGTGCCTCTTCTCCAGGCTAAGCATCCCTCTTCCCTTCAGCTGAACCTTGGTATGTATGATCTGGTCTTCATTCCTCTCTTCAGGCTGGTCATACTTTTTTTGGATATGCTTAATCTTGTCCATAATTTTCTTTGTTACAGTACCCAGAAATTTACAGAATGCTTCAGGTTCCATCAAGCAATCAATCGAGTATTTATTTTAAATATACAGTTTGTTGATATGTTTTTATATCACCCGTATTTCCCACTGCATTCCTCTAGTGGTCTCTCCTAGAGAGGCCGTCCCTTATAGCAAAGAATAAAATAAAAAAGAAGAAATACATAAAGTTCCTCAAAACTAACCAACATATCAAAAAAAACCTTTGATGATATATATATATATATATATATATATATAATAACCCCACACCCATACCCCCACTTCTTTTAAAGGAACAGAAATATCTTTTGATTTATCTTCTGTGGGACCAAGCTTGGTCATTATAATTTCACAGTGTTGAGTTTGAATTATTTCATTGTTTTTGTTTTTTCTCCACTAACATTGTTGTAATTTAATTGTTTCTTATTATTTTATATGAATTAATAGAATTCTTTCCTTGCTTCTCTATGTTTATTACACTTCTTACAGGACTGAGATCATGCATATCATTCATTTGTTTGGCCATTCCCTAATTGATAGATATCAGTTCTGGTTACTTACAGTTCTCTGTTACTTCAAAAAGTGCTGCTGCATATATAGCAAGGATTTATGAAGCAGAGCATCAGGTGCTATGCTAAGGCTCTGTCTTAGGTACGAGAAATACAAAGACAAAAACACAAAACTTACCATGTTCTCAAGGAGCTTTTATTCTATCAGGAGAAATAACAGGCACAGAAGTGAGTACAAACTACATACAACTAAAATCCAAGATAATTGAGTGGGAGGGATGAGTGAACTGATGGGGGGGTAGTGAAGAAAGGACTCGTGTGAGATGTGGCACTGGAGCTGGGCTCTAGAAGAGCTCAGGGATTCTACGATGTGAAGGCAAGGAGGAGGGATGTGAGATGGTGCAGTGGACAGAGCGCTGGGCCTGAAGTCAGGAAGACCTGCATTCAGATTAGGCCTCAGCTACTTACTAGCTGTATGACCTTGGGCAAATCGCTTTACCCTCTTTGCCTCAGTTTCCTCATCTGTAAAATGAGCCAGAGAAGGAAATGTCAAACTCCTACAGTTTTCTGCCAAGAAGATACTAAATGGGATAATAGAGAGTTGAACACAACTGAAATGACAGAATAACAACAGCATTTATATAAATGCTTACTATGTACCAGCCACATTAGCAAGTGTTTTACAATTATTATCTCATTCAGTCTTCACCAAAACCCTGGGAGCTAGGTGCCATTATTGCTCCAATTTTACAGATGAGGAAACTGAAGCAAGCAGAGGTTAAGTAACTTGCCCAGGATCACAAAGTTAGGAAATTTCTGAAACCAAATTTGAGCTAAGGACTTCTTGAGTCCCATTCTCTTTCCGCTGCACCACCAGCTGCCCTATTGGCTCTCATGTAATCCACTATGAAACAAAAGCCATTCTCTGTAAACCACTAATTCATGATAATATCCTTTGGGTACATGGTGTTCAATATACATGAGGGTGGAAAAAGAGATGATGTAAGAAAAGGATGGCTATGACTCTGAATTCCAGTTCCACTCTAGGATGGTTGGCCAGATCTATGACCTCCCTGATGAGGGTGTTCACCTAAGTATTAGGGAAAGTCTCCATGATGTCTGCAGACACTTTTATACGTTCCCCAAAAGGCATCCTATAAGTTACTTTCATATTTCCTAAGTGCCAGTACCATACCACAGCTGCTTTTCTGTTGTCCCTTGTCTTTTTGTACCTGACTTTCTCATCTCATTTTCCCACATCGTGGAAGGAATGTTGTATTCTGAGTCAGGGGAGCTTTCTTGAATCCTGGCTCTACTACTTCATGACTGTATGACCTGGAGCAAGTCAGGTGACCTCTCTGGGCCTCAGTTTCTTCTTTTTATTACAAGATACTGTCCTACATAATGTCTAAGTTCCCAGTTGAGCCTATGAATGTTAATGTTGCTATTACCGCTGGTGAAGGTGGTGGTGGCATTGATAATGGCATTGCTTTTGTTTAGTATTTCTGATGATGCTGTTGTTGCTGCTACTGTTGCTGCTGCTGCTGTTATTCTTTCCGTTGTTCTTGCTGTTGCTGTTGTTACTTTTGTTGTCATTATTTTACACCACTCTTTGTACCACAGCCCTCTTTCATAAAATGCTACACCCAGCCTTCCTCCATCCTGCATGCAGCTTTCCCAGTGCCGTTTTCCTTTCCAGCCCTCAAAGTGCCAGCCCTTAAAAACAGCAACAAAGAGGTCTCCCAAATGAAAGGAACCATGCTAATACTCACGTAGTGCATTCAGAATGATCCCAGCATGCTGCAAGTTATTACCCACAAGTCTTTAACCACAGCTTTCAAAGTTGTATAAAAAAGAGCTTCCAATTTCTTAAACTCTAGAGACAACAAGCTGTTAGTTAGATGTCACAATATTAAGTACTGACTTCCATAAATACCCACGATATCTGCTTTCTGCCTGTCTTAAAAGTCTTAAGGGCCATCAGTGGACAAGTCTAATAATACTCCCACTGTCATATTTACACTTGAGGGCTTGTTATATATTTTTCTAAGCTATGTAAACAGATGAACAACTCGAGTCAGAAGTAGTAATATCATCTCACATATCGTCTCACTCCAGACACCACGCACAATGAGATTGTCAGGGTCTGTTTGTCAGACTCCACGGCTCATTTCAGGTAGACCGATCTTTGCAGAGATAAAGCCATCCTGGAGGGTCAGAAAGGGTTACTGAATGGACAAATCTGTCTGCAGCTCACTCGGCTTTGTGAATGGTAGCTTAAACTTGTCAGATGCTTTAGGAGGTTTTTATAGAAAATTATACAGGTGAAAATTTGACTTTACCCAGTTAAAACACTTTTGCATGAGCAATTTTATGTGGTTAAAAGTCAGTGTGCAAACTCCTGTTTGCTCTTCTGTGTGTGTTTTTTATTTGTTTTGCCAAGGTTGTCTTTTGATACCATGACAAAGAAGTGCATTATAGTGGAATGAACAATGGACATGAAGCAGAGATGTGGCTTAATATCTCATCACAAATATTTTCTAACTCCATCTATGGACAAATCATCTCATCTTTCCAATCCTCAGTTTCCTCATCTGTGCATCAGTTGTCAAAGACCTGTAAGCTTGTTGATGTGGAATGTCCCTCCACTAAAGCAGGTCACAAGCAGCATATACTTTATAATCTCAGGGTTACTGGAGACTTAGAGAGGTTACGTGACTAGCTAGCTGGTCATTCACATAACTAGTAAATATCGGGCAGGATGTGAAAACCAGTCTTCTCATTGTAAGTCCATTCTTCTCTCCACCATGCCAAGTTGCTTCTCCCTCCTCATCCAGTGCTCATCTCATGGACTTCTTGTGAGGCATGCACTTTAGAAACCTTATAGTGCTATAGAAATGTGAATTATTATTACCATATTCCTTTTGATTCCATTAGAACATTCCATTCTGTTGACATTTGTGTAGTTATTTCAGGTGGTGATGTTTCATCATTTGAAAATGAACGTTTTCCCATAGTATTTGAAAGAAGAAATGTTAAATGTTAAGGGTTCTTTTTCTAACCACAATTTCATCAGTTTCTTATTATACATATATGATTATAAAGCAATTTGCATGAAATTTACACCTTTTTGAATTTTGAAAATTGCCTTGTTGAAAAAGAATTGCTGTACTTCTCAATACCACCCTGATTAATCACAGTTATAGAGTAGACATAACACTTTTATTAAACTCTCACTGAGCAGGAAAATTAGCACTTCCTGCAATAACGATACTAATTTCATTAGTGAACGTTTTCATTTATAAAACTCTACTTCCTTATTCTGCATCTTTTGTCTCTTCTTTACTGACTGGAAAAGTGTGTGTGTGTGGGGGGGAATCATCAATTTCTTGCTAGTTCTCTATCAAGCACAGTGATGGTGTTATGTATGCTCCTTGATAAGCCTCCTTTGTAACTGGTCACTTTTAAGGCCATTATCTACTTACTGTCACAATGGCAATATTTGAACTTTGTTTTAGAAATTAGACAGCATCAAAACTCAAATCACAGAATCTTCAAGTTGAAAGGGGCCTCCAATGTCTTCCTGAAACCTGAACCTACTGGACAATTTTCCTAACAAAGGGGGACCGCTAGGAGGCACATTGAATAGAGCACCAGCCCTGGAGTCAGGAGGACCTGAGTTCAAATATGGCCTCAGGCACTTAACACTTACTATCCCTGTGACCTTAGGCTTAACCCCACTGCCCTGCCTTCCCCCCTCCAAAAAGCAAAAAAAAAAAAAAAGATTCCTAACAAAGGGTCATCTCTCCTGTCTAAATAGCTCCAGTGATGTAATGAATGAAAAAAGAAAACATTTATTAAGCACTTACTGTGTCCCAAGCACTGTGATTGGTGCTGGAGGTACAAATAGAAATGTAAGATAGTGTATGTTCTCAAGAAGCTAACATTTTAATTGGGGAGAAACCATACATATGGACAGAATTAGCAGCAGGGAAATGGAAGGGCCCAATGATATTAAGTGTAAAACTCAATAGTTACTGAGGCAATTAGCTGTTAAAACTACAAACTGCTAAATAAATGAGCTTGACTCTTACTTGTTATGTGCTCTTGGGCAAGTTTTAATCTCTGAGTCCCTGTTTCCTTATATGTAATATTGGAGATAATGTTATTTGAATAAACTATTTTGCAGTATTTTTGTGTTCTTTGTTTTCTGTGAAATCTCCTGTCACTGCACCCCTCCTTGTCCAATCCATTGCCTGAATCTCTCTTCATTTTTCTTTCTGAAAATCTTCTTGTTGATAATTAACTCAACTTACACTGTCCTTGACCCATAAATTCCTTTCTTTATTGTCCTACAACCTCTCTTCCTTTTCCAACCCTTGAATGCCACCACTCTCTACTTTTTCTTTTCTTACACACAATTTCCTGAATGCTGTTAAGAGAAATCATAAAACCATATCTACTGAGTCCACTAAAAATTTATGGTTGTTGTTGCTTCATGGTCATGCTTTACTCTTCACCAGTTGACTCCCTCTCATACTTCCTGCAGTGTCAATTCCAAATCTTCTCTTGTCCATGAATTCTGATTGAACTTGTGTCTAAACTGTGTCTTTCTGGCTTTGTCTATAGATGTTTTGGAGATATTTTTCTTTTTATCAGTATATTGGGTATCCCTATCACCATAACAACTCTTAATGGTGGGGTTTGTTTGTTTGTTTTGTTTTTTGCTCATTCTTCCCGTTTACTTTTTGACTGTGAATTTTGTTATTTCCAGGCTCTATGCATTTCTAGGGGGAATGTCTGAGTTGAGCTCTTGGGACCTTATACTGCTTTCTTGCAGTATTGAGTGTTATTCCTAGATCTCAGGGACAGTTCAGGCTTACGCCCCACAGGCTTCCCAAAGTGATATGATCTGGGGCAGAATCTGATCACTGTTCTCTGACCTAAATTTAGCAAGTTCTTGCTCCAACTTTTGGTTTGAGCAGCACTCATAGCTACATCTTATCAACTTGGAAATTTTAATAGACTTCCATCAGCCAGCTGCAAAGCTCTGCATGTTCAGAGTATCTGAAATGTAAGCTTCCATTTGGTCTGAAATTCCTGCCCTGTTTATTCCACTGCAGGATTAAGATTGTGGAACTGAGGCTCATCTATGGCTTCAGACAGTTTCTAGTATTCAAGACCACTCCTAAACTCTGCGATGTTCCTGGGCTGAAGTCCTTTACTCATTTTGCTCTGGGACCTAGATTTGGGTTCTATGAAGCTGTTAGTTGGAACTTCTTCCCATGACCTACATCAAGTCACCCCAGTGTCCTGTAGGGATTTGGGATCTTACCTTGCCTCAGAGCACAGCCTCATCCTCTTTCAGCCTCTGGGCTCTAGACTACTTCTTGCCATTTGGTCTACTCTTGACCATGGTCATTCCCAATGTCTGCAGACCTTTTCTGTTTCTCTAAGCCAAGCTGGGATAGAAAAATGACTAACTATGATAGTTTTTTTTTTCTTGAATTTTTCCATCAGGACTCAGTCTGGTGCGTTTTCTCGATTTTGGTGGAGAAAAGTGTGGAAGAGTTGGGCTTTACTCAGTGTTAGGCTTGTAATGTTCCACAATTTGCTCTGCAGAAATGCCCAACACATTTTTAAAGTTTAATCTATATTATTAACATGTTCTCCATCATTCTCCTGTCTAGAAAATCAACAAAACAATAATAAAATAAAACAATAAACCAATAAGCTAAGCCCTTTGTAGCCTTTGTTGATTTTTAAAGTTTAATTGCACTGACTGAAAATTTAACAGTAGACTCTTGTCAGTACAAACTGGGTCTAGCACACCTCTGGTTATACTTCTTTCTGCTTCTCTGCCATCTTGTTTCTACTCAGTCTTTACAATTCCCTGCTTCAAATTTTCTGAATCATGGCTTTACTCTCTTGGTAGCCAAATATTATGCTCAGTAGAATATTGGTGTTAAAATGAGTCAGTCAACAAGCCTTTTAAAGTAAGGCAGTCACAAAGGACTAATAATGAAGATACTATCTGCCTCCAGAGAAGGAATTGATACTGTCTGAATATAGACTGGAGCAAAGCTATTTTTCACTTTCTTTCCTTCATTCTTTTTTTCATTTGAGTCTTCATGTACAAAGTGACTAATATAGAAATGTCTTATATGATTGTTCATGTATAAACTATATTGGATTGCCTATTCTGTCTCAGGGAAGGAACAGGAAAGGAATAGAATTTAGAAATCAAAATTTTTTTAATGCTAAAAATTGTTTTAATGTGTAATTAAGGGAAAAAATATTTGTGTGTGTGTGTGAAAGCACTTACTGTATGCTAGCAACTATGTTAAACACTGAGGATACAAAGAAAGGGAGAATCAGATCCTGTCCTTGAGGAACTCACATTTTACAGCAAAGGACAGCATGAGGTGGGGGGGGGAGGTGATGCAAGTGGGAAGGGAAGGCATATTTCAGAGGGTTGCATAATTTCACAAATTTGATAGAGCTTTGTTCTTCCCTTTTCTTTTCAACTGTGGACCCAGGACATTGTCCATGAGCAGTGCTGGTGTCAGGTATATTTACTCGAGCATAAATTCTATAGGCTACCTGACCAGCTACATGTCATCCTAGTCCGCATTAAGGGACTTGAATTATAGACATTTTAAAATAATATCTGCTTTGAGATTTCTTACTTGGAGAACTAATTCAATCAAAATAAAGAACCTGTTTGATGGCCTTTAGCTTTTTATTTCTAACTCGAGTTCTTTAATTTTAAAACCATAGTTTTTCCAGTTTTTTAATTTATCCACAGGTTGTGGTATCAATATGTAAGACTTTCTCATACTTAGAGATGGAACATGCCTTGGTAAATACTCAGAAGGAGATTTTTAAACATGTAAAAAATCAGTTTTCATAAGGTTACATCTTTTTACCTCTTTATATAAAGCATGCTATATTAAAAGAGAGATTAAATTTTACTCTGCAGAGTAAAATGCAAACACAAAATTATTTTTTCATTTTTCAGGGCATGCACAGGATTATCATTTATTTATGAGACTTTTTTTAATCTCGAATCTATGGAAATCTTTTCTTGAAGCACAATATAATATTGAATTGGGAATGTTGTCTGACAGTTTCCTCCTTACAGTTGCATAGAATCATTCTACAGTATGAATTTTTTAAAGGAGCCTCAACATACTCTGCATTTGAAAGGAAAGAAATAATCATTGTAATCTTGGAGAATCTTTTAAAGATACTTTCTTCTAGCTTTTTTTCCTTCATATTTCAGACAAACTACTCTCTAACAAATAATGTTTTTGTGATTTCCAAGACCTCACAACTGTCCAGTTCTCTTATCTTGTCTCAAATGTATACTTTTATATACAAAGAAATTAATTTCATATACTCTGAGAACTGGAAGGAAACTTAGAGATCATCTGAGACCAACCCCCTCTTCGTAGAGATGAAAACACTTGGGTCTGGAGAGAGAAGTGATCCCCTCAAGGTCACATAGAGACAAAATCAGTCTTTTCTAATCTCAGTCATAGAATTCTTTTTCTAATGCCAAGCTCTCTGCTTCCCCAAGACATTTTTTGTAAATGTATAACCATGGGTCATCCACTTCTTTAAACTGAGCTTTTTCCTTCTTTGTGTACCAACAGTTGCTTTCACCTCTGACCACAGGAGATGAGACGGTATTCACATATTTCATGAAAACATTTTGTTTGAGTTCATTCACATTATTTCCTTTTTATCTGTTATTGCTCTATATGATGAGGGCTTGGGTCAGAATAGATCATCCCTCCCTTGATCTTTTAATTTCTCTCCAAACCAGATAATAGACCAAGGTTAGGGAACCTGTGGTCTTGAGGCTACATGTGGACCACTAGGTCCTCAAGTATGGCCCTCTGACTGAATATAAACTTCACCAAACAAAGCCCCTTAATAAAAAGGATTTGTTCTATAAAACTTGGACTCAGTCAAAAGGCCATATCCAAGGACCTAGAAGGCCACATGTGGCCTCAAGGCTGCAGGTTCCCTGCCCCTGTACAACACATTCCACTAAGGAATTTCTGTCTCTCAAGTAGCTACCTTATCCTGTGGCATCCAATCTCTAACTCTGATAGATGATCCTGGATCTCTGAGTCAGGTGATCGTATTTTCATAAACCCCATTTCACTCATACTCAGATGGTTTGGCTTTCTGCCTGATTTCACAACCATAGACACACTTCCCCCCTAGACCAATATCAAAGGTAACTGGGGGCTCCAAACTGTGCCTTTCATACCTGGTGACTGTTGTAGGCTATTATCACTGGCCCCCAATGGTAGCATTGCCATATGATGGGGGTGTTGGGAATAATTCACTCCTTTTCACTGAGTGGATGCATAGACAGGGGTTTTATTCATCAATTCATTGCCATCATCTCCACTATTCCTATACTCCCTAAGTTGAGTCTCACAACAAAGGGTGATCCCAAGCTAGAGACTGTGCACTCTGTAGTGGAACCTTCTGGCTGTTTCTTCTAATTCTAATTCCTGCTATTTCATAACCTTCCGGTTGTTGTTGAGATTGTTGTTGTATTTCACTTTATTCCTTTGGTACAGTTCGGTTAAGTGCTGGTGCTCCTTCATAGCCTAACCATTCCCGCTAAAGGCTGTCTTCTCGGTCTCTTCACCAAACTCCTTTGTGAGCTGTCAAAAAAAACCCAAAAACTTTAGCCTCTCCTTCTTCCACTACTACAAAGTTCTATGTAGGATAACTTGACATTCTGTGATGCAACTTTCCTAAACTCTCCAGGTTCCATCGGTATTTGCACTGCTTTTCTCACCCCCCAAAACTCATCTCAGGCACTACTACCATGCCCTCCCTTATGTAATCCTAATCTCAAACTCTGCTTATTTCTCAGGCCTCATGGAAGACAGGTGTCATTTATCTTGCCCTTCTGAGTCAGCTATGGGTAGGGACATAGCCTAGGTATGCCACGGATGAGGGAGATGTACCAAGTTTAAATTCTTTGGCCCTGTTTCTCACTAAAATCAGTGGCATGAGTCAGCCTCAACAGCTGCACTCTGGGCATGGGATATCTTATCCTGACCCCTGCTGTCTGTCTAGTGGATAGAACACTGGGCCTCGAGATGAAATCCAGTCTTACTTATTCTGTGAACCTGGCCAAGTCATTTAACTTTTTTTTTGCCTCAGTTTTCTCAACTATAAAATGGAGATAATGATATTACCTACCTCACAGTGTTGCTGTGAAGGTCAAGTTAGATAATATTTGTAAAAATGACTAGCAGAGTACGTGGCACATCATAGATACTACATTAATGACTATTCCTTTCTCTTCCCTACCTTTCTCTGGTATCTTCCTTCCAGAGGTCAGGTTCCTGATCACTAGGGTCCAAAATAACTCCATGTTAGTAAAACCAACCATTCTGTGCCCCAAGGTACCTTTGGGGATAGAAAACAGCTAGCAATATCTCTAAGCCATCTTCACCTCAAGCTCACAGCTGCCACCTCTTCAGAGCATGTCGTATTTTTAGCTACATGGGTCCTTAGGAATCATTTGATCTAATCCTATCGTTTTAAAGATGAGGGAATGTTCATGAATCTGCCCATCATTTTTATTATATGTCCTACCCAGCATAGCTCTTTGTACAATAAGGTACCTTCTGTGGATATCTT
This sequence comes from Petaurus breviceps papuanus, assembly GCF_028583685.1. Lineage (NCBI taxonomy): Eukaryota > Metazoa > Chordata > Mammalia > Diprotodontia > Petauridae > Petaurus > Petaurus breviceps. The sequence goes on from NW_027185771.1 coordinate 33,907,485, forward strand.
TATGTATCATTCAATCCTTAGAGTTATACCATATGTTTATTTTTCCCATTGTAGTCTTCTTGCCTGGAGATGTTCATTTCCCCAGCATTTTGCTTTCAGAAATCTGTTTTGACAGCTTTCCTTTGGGACCAGCCTATTTGGAAAGGTACATAGGTTACATCATTTTGAGAAGGATCATCAAATCCTAGAGGTGTAGACCTTTGCAGTTATAAGGAGGACGCATCATTTCTTATGACATTGCTCTCTCCTGATTTTCCTCCTACCTGTATACCTGTATGACTATTCTTTCACAGTCTCTTTGAAAGGTGTTTATACTCTTTTTTAAAACATCCCTATCACTTTCTAATGACTCACTCTTCCCCAGAAAACTGTGTCTTATTGCAGGTACAATCAAACAAAACAAATCAATACAATTGTCTTTCTAAAAATGTAGGCTTCTTTTTACACATATTATCTCTGCCCTCCCCCCCCCCCGCCTCCTTTGTAGATGGAGTCAAGATCATCACCCACCTCTTACTTCCTTCATTTGAGTGTTTTTCAGGACTCTATCCTGGGCCCTTCCTCTTCTTGTCTCTTCTCTCTGTACATTCTTTCCTTTGGTATTTTTATTTGCTCTCATGGTTTCAAGTATTATCTCCATGCAAGTCACTTCCAGATCTAAATATCTAACCCTAATATCTCTCCTGGACTCAATTTCCATGTTTGTATCTGCCTCTTGGTCATTTCCTCTTGGATATTCCATAGGCATTTTAAGCTCAACACCCTTCAATTAAATCTTATTATATTTCACCTTAACAGGACCCTTTTCCAGCCTTCCTAATATCTCTTGAGGGAAGCACTCCTTTTAGTTACATGGGCTTATGACCCCAGAGTAATCTTGGACTCCTCCTTCTCCCTCCTCATATCCTGTCAGTTGCCAAGTCTTATTATATCATTACTTAAATTTGTCCCTTTCTAGTCCTCTTAACTTGACTATTGAATGTCCTCATTGGGGGCATCTGTTCCCTACCCCTGCCCCATCCTCCACATAACTGCCAGCCCTGTCTTTGTAAGGCACAGATTTGTTCTAGTCATTCTTATACTCAAAAAAACTTTCTCTCCAGGAAAATAATAAAACCTTAACATGTCATTTAAGGCCCTTGATAATTTTGCTTCCTTTTCTTCTTTATTTCATATTCTTCTCCTTTATGAAGTATATATTCTAGCCAAAATAATCTGTTCTGCTAAGTCAGTAATACATCTCTTTCCATGCATTCCTATAAACTATCCTCCATATCTAGAATGTACTTTCTTCTCAATTCCACATACATCACTCAGTCAACAAACATTTATTAAGTGTTTATAATCTGCCAGAAACTGTGATAAGTGCTTAAGGTACAAAGAAAGGGAAAAACAAGCCCTGCTCTCAAGAAGTTTGCATCTTAATGGGGGGGGGCAACACACAAATAATAATATCCATGTAAGAAATATTCAGTGTACCTCCAAGGTAATATTAAAGGGAACGGACTAGATGGTGGGGAAGAAGCAGGACCTCCCCGCTACTCCAGCTTCCACCTTCCCCAATCCATGTAAAAAGGGTACTCTAAACAAACTTTGGAGCTGCAGAACCCACAAAATGACACAGAGAAGCTAACGTCCCACTGAGGAGAGCATTATAGGCCAGCAGGAATCAGCCAGCACAGCACTCGGGGAGCTGAGCCCAACCCCATGCCTAGGCTATAGCCCCAGGGCAGGCCTGACCAGTTGCCCTCCAGAGAGACTCCAGATCAGCAGCAGCTGTGGCCTTTTCCAGATTTATCTACACACAGATGCGAAGGACAAAGTGAGAGGTCAGTGCAGTGTGGACTTTGGAACCCAGTAAGTGGGAGTGTGTGGCTTTTGCCCCCCCAGGACAAGAAGCTGCTGAGACTCCTGGCATAGCCAGCCAGCGCCACAGGGCAGCTTCAGCTCCTGGCCTGCAGAGTGAAGGGGGACCAAGCACCAGTCTGAGGGGTAATCGCTCTTGCTTTAACCTTCTTGGATCTGCATTGCAGTATAGGGTGGAGGTCCTGGGGTGTGTGTCCAGCTTGCCAGAGCATGGGGAGATTTCAGAGAAGGCACCCATCTAATTCCTCTGGCAGCTGAGAAAACCCCAGCATTTGGGACAAAAGCTCCCCTGTCTGGTGGCCTAGTCCTACTATGGCAAAAAGCCCAGGGGCCAAGTGACTGAGGGGCGACATGACCAGACAAAGGAAACAAAGCAGACAGAAGATTCCAACATTAGACTCTTATTTGGGGGACAAAAAGGAGCAAAGCATGGAACAGGAGGAAGACAGTGAAGTCAGAATTCCTGCACCAAAAGCTTCAAAGGAAAATACGAGCTGATTACAGGCCATAGAGGACCTTAAGAAGTAGATAAGAGAAGTGGAAGAAAAATTAGAATGATGCAAGAAAATTATGAAATGAGAGTCAACAGCCTGACTGAGGAAAATAACAACTTAAAAACCAGACTAATTCAAATGGCAAAAGAGGCTCAAAAAGGCAATGAGGAGAAGAATGCCTTAAAAAGCCGAATTTGCCAGATGGAAAAAAAAATCTCAAAAGCTCAATGAGGAGAATCATTGCTTCAGAGTTAGGTTGGAGCAAATGGAAGCTAATGACTTTATGAGAAATCAAGATGCTGTTAAACAGATCCCCAAAAAATGAAAGAATAGAAGGCAATGTGAACTATCTCATGGGAAAAACCACTGACCTGGAAAATAGATCCAGGAGAGATAATTTTAAAATTATTGGACTACCTGAAAGCCATGATCAAAGTAAGAACCTAGAAATCATCCTCCAGGAAGTTCTCAAAGGTAACTGCCCTGATGTTTTAGAACCAGAGGGCAAAATAGAGGTTGAAAGAATCCACCAATCACCTCCTGAAAAAGAAAACTCCTAGGAATATTATAGTCAGGTTCCAGAATTCCCAAATTAAGGAGAGAATATGACAAGCAGCCAGGAAGAAACAATTTGAATATTGTGGAAACACCAGGATAACCCAGGATCTGGCAGCTTCTACAGTGAGGGATCGAAGGGCTTGTAATATGATATTCCGGAGGTCAAAGGAGCTGGGATTAAAACCAAGAATCATCTACCCAGCAAAACTGAGTATCAAGTTTCAGGGGAAAATATGGTCATTCAGTGGAATAGTGGACTTTCAAGCATTCTTGATGAAAAAGCAAGAGTTGAATAGAAAATTTGATATTCAGACACAAGAAGCAAGAATAGTATGAGAAGGTAAACAGGGAAAAGAAATCATAAGGAATTTATCAAAGTTGAACTATAAACATTCCTACATGGAAAAACAATAATTGTAACTTATGAAACTTTTCTCAGTAGTTGAAGGGAATAGAAATATATATATATATATATATATATATATATATGCATATATATATGAGGGTATATGGGCATATGAATACATATGTGAATGTGTGTATATATGTTTACTGGTATACATAGATAGAGGGCAGGAGACCAATTTAACAGGAAGGGATGATACTTAAAAGGTGAAATTAAGAGGTGAGAGAGGAATATAATGAGAGGAGATGGGGAGATACAGAATGGGGTAAACTATCTCATACAGAAGAGGCAAGGGAAAATGGTTACAATGGAGGGGAAGAATAGAAAGGCAAAAGGGAATAAGGGTCAACCTTATTCCCTTTGAATTTGGCTTGAGGGGGGAATGAAATACACACTAAATAAGGTATCTCACCCTCCAGGAGAGTAGGGGGGGAAGGGGATGTGAGGGGGGATGATGGAAGGGAGGGCAGGCTGGGGGGGAGGGAAGTTGGAAGCACCCACTTTTGAAAAGTGACGGGATCGAGAAGCACGACCCTCCCGCGGCTCCGGCTTCCACCCTCCCCAATCCATGTAAAAAGGGGACTCTAAACAAACTTTGGAGCTGCAGAACCCACAAAATGACACAGAGAAGCTAACCTGCTGAGGACAGCCCGGCAGGCTGGCAGGAATCGGCCAGCGCTCTGGGAGCCGAGCCCAGCCCCACGCCAAGGCTTTAGCCCCAGGGCGGGCCTGACCAGCCGCCAGCCCGAGGGACTCCAGATCGGCAGCAGCTGTGGCCTTTTCCAGATTTATCAACACATAGATGTGAAGGACAAGGTGAGAGGCCAGTGCATTTTGGACTTTGGGACCCAGTAAGTGGGAGTGCGTGGCTTTTACCCCAGGGGCGAGAAACCGCTGAGACACCGGCACAGCCTGCCAGTGCCACGTGTCGGCTTCAGCTCCTGGCCTGCAGAGTGTAGGGGGACCAAGCACCAGTCTGAGGGGTAATCACTCTTGCTTTAACCTGCTTGGATCTGGATTGCAGTCTAGGGTGGAGGTCCTGGGGTGTGTGTACAGCTTGCCAGAGTGTGTGGAGACCTCAGAAAGGGCACCCATCTAATACCTCTGGCAGCTGAGAAAACCCCAGCGTTTGGGACGAAAACTCCCCTGTCTGGTGGCAGAGTCCTACTGTGGCAAAAAGCCCAAAAGTCAAATCATTGAGTGACAAAATGAGCAGGCAAAGGAAACAAAGCAGACAGAAGATTCCAATATTACACTCCTATTTTGGGGATAAGAAGGAGCAAGGCATGGAACAGGAGGAAATCAGTGAAGTCAGAACTCCTGCACCAAAAGCTTCAAAGGAAAATACAAGCTGGTTATAGGCCATAGAGGACCTTAAGGAGCAGATAAGAGAAGTGGAGGAAAAATTGGGAAGAGAAATGAGGACAATGCAAGAAAATTATGAAATGAGAGTCAACAGCCTGACTGAAGAAAGTAATACCTTAAAAAACAGACTGACTCAAATGGCAAAGGAGGCTCAGAAAGGCAATGAGGAGAAGAATGCCTTAAAAAGTCGAATTTGCCAGATGGAAAAAAGAATCTCAAAAGCTCACTGAGGAGAATCATTGCTTCAGAATTAGATTGGAGCAAATGGAAGCTAATGACTTTATGAGAAATCAAGATGCTGTTAAACACATCCAAACAAATGAAAGAATAGAAGGCATTGTGAAATATCTCATGGGAAAAACCACTGACCTGGAAAATAGATCCAGGAGAGATAATTTAAAAATTATTGGACTGCCTGAGAGCCATGACCAAAGTAAGAGCCTGGAAAGCATCCTCCAGGAAGTTCTCAAAGAAAACTGCCCTGATGTTTTAGAACAAGAGGGCAAAATAGAGGTTGAAAGAATCCACCGATCACCTCCTGAAAAAGATCCCAAAAAGAAAACTCCTAGGAATATTATAGCCAGGTTCCAGAATTCCCAGATTAAGGAGAGAATATTACAAGCAGCCAGGAAGAAACAATTTGAATATTGTGGAAACACAATCAGGATAACCCAGTATCTGGCAGCTTCTACACTGAGGGATCGAAGGGCCTGGAATGTGACATTCCGGAGGTCAAGGGAGCTGGGATTAAAACCAAGAGTCACCTACCCAGCAAAACTGAGTATCCTGTTTCAGGGGAAAATATGGTCATTCAGTGGAATACAGGACTTTCAAGCATTCTTGCTGAAAAAACCAGAGCTGAATAGAAAATTTGACATTCAGATACAAGAAGCAAGAGAAGCTTGAGAAGGTAAACAGTGAAAAGAAATCATAAGGAACTTATCAAAGTTGAACTATTTTTTTTTAAGCAATTGGGGTTGAGTGGCTTGCTCGGGGTTGCACGGCCAGTTGTTGTTTCTGGGTGTGGTGCTGGGTGTCTGGGCCCGGATTTGATCCGGGTCGTCCCGGCACTGAGGCCGGTGCTCTTGCTCGCTGAGCCACTTGGCCAAAGTTGAACTATTAACATTCCTACATGGAAAAACAATAATTGTAACTTATGAAACTTTTCTCAGTAGTTGAAGGGATTAGAAATATATATATATATTATATATATGTCTTTATATGAGGGTATGCAGGCATATGAATACATATGTGAATGTGTGTATATATGTTTACAGGTATACATAGATAGAGGGCACAGGACCAATTTAACAGGAAGGGATGATACTTAAAAGGTGAAATTAAGAGGTGAGAGGGATATAATGAGAGGAGATGGGGAGAGACAGAGTGGGGCAACTATCTCATACAGAAGAGGCAAGGGAAAATGGTTACAATGGAGGGGAAGAATAGGAAGGCCAAAGGGAATGGGTCAACCTTATTCCTATTGAATCTGGCTTGAGGAGGGAGGGAAATACACACTAAATAGGGGATCTCACCCTCCAGGAGAATGGGGGGGGAGGGGATGTGAGGGGGGATGATGGAAGGGAGGGCAGGCTGGG
>NW_027185771.1:33913871-33951371 GCF_028583685.1 Petaurus breviceps papuanus
ATATATATATATATATATATATATATATATATATATATATATATATATACTATTATCAATATTGTTTTACATGTAATTGGGAAATATAGAGATCTACCATGCCCTACCGGAAAAGTTGAAACGGGTATGGGAGAAAATATGGGAGAGAGCAGATCAGAGGTGGGGATATCCTGTGGGACTGCTGTTTTGGGGGGATGGGTGGGGGAAAAACGGGGAGAAAATTTGTAACTCAAAATGTGGCGGAAACGAACGATGTAAATCAGAAGTTAATAAAGCATTTTAAAAAAAAGTGACAGGATCAAAATAGAGAATAGAACACATGGGAGGTGGGATAGGAGGGAGGGAAATATAGTCAGTCTTTTATAATATATCTACTATGTTATTTTTTTGCATTAGTCACATATGTACAACCTATACTGAACTGTTTATCTTCCCAGTAAGGGTGGGTGAAAAGGGAGGAAGGGAATGAATCTGGAATTCAAAGTTTTAAAATCAAATATTCAAGTATATATACTATTTTTAATACTATTTTACATGTAACTGGGAAATAAGATATACAGGCACTGGGGCATAGAGCTCCACTGGAAAAGTCTAAAGGGGAATGGGAGAAAATATGGGAGAGAGCAGATTGGAGGAGGGGATATCCTGTGGGACTGCTATCTTGGAGTGGTGGGTAGGGGAAAAATGGGGAGAAAATTTGTAACATAAAATCTGGCAGAAATGAATGATGTAAATCAGAAGTTAATAAAGCATTTAAAAAAAAAGGGAAGGGACTAGAAGGTACCAAAGAAAACCCCCTACAGAAGTTGGGATCTGGGCTGATTCTTGATGGAAGTAAGGGAAGCTTTGAGGTAGAGGTAGCAATTTCAAAGTCAAGGAGTTGGAAGATGGATTGCTGAATGAATAACAGCCAGTACACCAGTGTAGTTGGATTACAGAATGCTTGGAAGGGAGTAAAATGTAAAAAAAAAAAAAAAAACCCAAGCACCAAAAAACAAAATCACAGGGAAAAGAAGGGGTCTGTTTGAAGTGGACTTTAAATTCCAAAAAGGATTTTATATCTGATCCTAGTTTAAAAAAAAAGTCAGTGAAGTTTACTAAGTAGGGATTTTGATATGGTAAAACCTATATGTTAGGAAGGTCACATTAGCAGCTGAGTGGAAGCTTGTTTGGAGAGGGAGAGACTTGAGCCAAGGAGAACATATAACACTGACCATGTGATTAAGAAAGAAGAGAGCATATAAAATAAATGTCATCACAGCAAAAATAATAAGATTTGGTAAGAAATTGGATATTTGCGTTAAATACTGGTAAGGATCAAGGATGCTACTAAGACTGAAAGACTAGGTGACGGGGAAGGTTGTACTGCCCTAGATTATAACAGGAAATTTGGCAAGCAGTAAGGATTTTGAGGGAAAGGAAATGAATAATGTTTTGGACATATTGAGCTTGAAATTCCTAAAGGACATCCAATTCAAGATATCCAAGAAGCAGTTGTTAAAATGGAACTGGAGCTCAGGAAAAAAAAAATTAAGGTGCTATGAATCTGGGAATCATCTGCAGAAAGTTGATAATTGAACTAACGATGAAATCACCAATCAAAAGCAAAAGGAGTGTCGTTCATACCAGGGTCCAGGATTCAGCAGGAGTGGCTGTGTCAGGGATGGCATTCTAACCCAACCAAAGGCTACGAGTGTGTTTGTGAGGGGTTTTGACATCAGTGGGGACTGAGTTACCAGGGCTTTTCCTGACGACTTGCTCTCTCAGAAGAATTTGCTATTTATGACTACTCTTTGTTTGTATGGTCATAGATTTAAAGCTGTAAGGAAATTTTGACAGTTGAAGCTATTTTACAGATGCCTCAGAAATAGAGGCGTAGAAAAGTCTTGTAGGTGCCCAGGGTCACACAGATATTAAACGTTTAAGGAAGGATTGGACCATATGTCTTCCTGAAGGCATATCCACATTGTGAGGCAAAAGCAGGGGGAACAATTTACTGGAAGAATAATAAACATACTAGTTTATGTTTTCATTTTATTTGAGTAATTTGTTGTTTATGAAATGATTTTCACACAGTGACCTTGTTAAATAAGTAGGTGATCGACCCTATATAATAGATAATAAAATTTAGAATTCAGTGACCTTAACACTTGCCTGGAGTCTAATGGCACTCAAAAGTAACTCTTTGATTCCAGATGTAGTATTCCTTCTAATACATGTTACTGTCTCTTAATAAATGTTTTTTTGATTGAATTAAATCAAATTAGATGGAATGGAACCAAACATAATAAAATAAAATAGCACATTTCATACAGAAGCTTCAGTATCTATTGAGTGACAATTAAGTACCCTTCTTTAAAGATGGAGTGAGAGTAGTACTGGATTCGTAGTTGCACATGGGATTGAATCTTTATTCTGTCTGTGTGATTTTGTGAAATATACTTTCCTTCTTGGTGCCTTAATTTTGTTCTCTTGGAAACAATGGAGGGAGGTATACTAGGTGATCTCTTAGAAGCTTTCCAGTTTAAGATGGTATGAAAAATCTACCTATATACACTTCAGGAAGGTAGTAGTTCTTGGTAACCATAGTTTCCAGCAACTTCCATTTCTTGAGTCCTTCCTCACAGAGATGCTCTCAGGACTGATCAAAGATATGTGAAACCAGTCCTATGGAACATGGGCCAGTAACCAGAATGAAGGACACAGCAAATGATGCAGAAACAATTTCTTTAGTGTAAGTACATTTTTCTACAACATTAGCTTTATAATTCAGTGGTTCTGATGTTAGTCAATTACAGAAACAACATGTGACCCCACCTGGTCTCTGCAGGATATTAAAAAATTAAAATTAAAATGTTACTATTTCTTCATGTTGCAGATTATGTCTTATTAGAGAGACAGTTATATCAAATAATAAAATAGTAATACAAATATGATTTTTAAAAGTGACACCAAAAAAGTTGAGAGAAGGAATATGCAGTGTTGTTTTCCCCTCTTCCCCTTATGTTTTCATGTTTTACGGTGCCATATGTCTCTCTTTTGTTGGCAGACTTTTCCCTTGGACTTTGCATCTTCAGGGGTTTCCCCTTCTTTCTCACATGCAGTTCTGAGGTGGGGGGGACAGAGTGAGAGGTGTGAGACACGATATCATTGGAAGGCCCATGGGTAATACAAATTCCAATACCAGTTGTAACCTGGCATCATTTAACCTCCTTGTTCCTCAGTTTCCTATCATGTAAAATAAGGGCTTGAGTTCACCAGATAACCCCCAAATTCCTTTTGTTCCTAGATGACAGAAACACAGAATCTCAGAACTGAAAGTGACCTTTGAGCCTATCTTTTCCAATGTGTGTCTGAACAAGAATCACTTCTGTGACCTATCTGAAAAGTGACCATCTATCTCCGTTCCCTTTGTGGAAAGCCTGCTCTGAAGAGCTGCAGGCATTCCTATTCAGCCTGTGCCACAAGTTCCAGTTGTTAGGAACTTTTCCCTAACTTGAATTTGCAACTTCTGCTTCTTGTTCCTAGTTCTTCTTCCAGGCTTAAGCATAGCAAAACTAATCCCTCTTCTACATGTCATCCCTTCAAATACTTGACTGTGCTGTGATCCTGGCTCTGTGAGCAAGACAGCTCACCTCCCTGACCCTGAATTTCCTTGTCTATAAGTTAGAGCTATTAATAATACTGGCACCACTTACCCCACAGAACTGATAGAAAGGAAGCACTTTCCAGTCTGTAAAATTCTAGAAATGTGAACTATTATTCATGGTATTGTTATTACTTACAAATATCTAGTCTCTGCCAGAAATCTGAAATGACAAACTGTAGTTTGGTATGGATCACAAGGAACTGTGCATACACTGTTAACCAAAGCTTTATCAGACCAAGATATGAGTTATTTTCTTTGGAAAGTTTGACATGGCACACTCCCTTCTAATGCTAAGAGATTTTTCAGTCAGCATTTGTTGTTATTCTATATTCTTAATTTTTGTATCTTAGTATTTTATGACATTTTTCAAAAGCCAGTATTCTGATTTTTTTTAAATCTATAAAAAAGTTACATATGGTCATTTGAACTAATTGCTAAAATGACACTACATTAATTAGATAATTAAGGACCTTGAACATGTGGCTATTGTATTCATTGGGCTGAAAGCCAACATTTTCTATAGCTGAGAAAATGTGTTATCATAATTCAAAATTCAATTGCTGTACCGTTTTTCATGTGAATAGATAATACAGAATGGGTCTTAAATCTAGATTGAAAAACTAACAGGAACTGGTTTTATTTTAATTGAGTTTTCAAGTACTCCTTTGCCATCTCATTGTCTTTAGAGTTTAACCCTTAGTGACTTTGACAGCTTGCTTCTTATTCAAGCTACCACCTTGCAAATTAATAATAATGATCTTTTAAAATTTACTGTTAACTTTTAATAATATGCTCACTATAAATAAATGTCTTGTAATCTGATGCTAAAGCACTTATTTTTTTTCTTTTGAGAATAAAAGTTTTCTGCTTGTTTTAAAGCAGTGTATTGTATAGACATGTATTGATTCATAGTTTCCATAGGATTTACAAATAGGAGAGACCCTTTAACCTAATGGCTTTTTTTTAGATGAGAAACTGAGTCCCAGAGAGAACTGAATTACCCAGTCTCACCCAACTATGAGGTATCAACAAAAACAGGCCTTGTTTCAATAGCCTTCAGATGTTTGCAGGGCTCAGCTGTCATCACAGTACTGTGAGATTGGTTAGTGAAGGTCTCATCCCCAGGTGGAGGAAGAGATTGAGCTGAATTGTATTTGGGAAACTGAGCAGAGCTTTCCATGATCCCAGGCTGGTCACTACCTACCTCACAAAAGCCCTCCTTATTATCACTGATATTTTCTTAGTAATGTTTTATTTCTTCAAATTATAGAACACCCCTGTTATCTCTAGAGAATCAAAATTGTAGGTGATCCAAAGGGCAATGTTTCCATCATCACTCTCTAAGTAGATTGCTGTGTATTATCAGTGATTGCTTATGTGTCAGAGAAGACACTGAAGACACCATTAAGGACATATATGACCAGGAAAAAAGGCAAGTTGGCAATAATAGTAAGAGTGAAGCATAAAAGATAATGTCTTACTGCTGTGGTAGTATCCCAGATATGGAAGGAGCTGGAGATGTACATCTGTTGTTTTTAGTTGCGTGTATGGAAAACTGTGGACAAGAAACACGTAGGATGAAAATACCTGGTTGAATTATAATCCACACCCAGGGAAGGAATATCCATGTTGAAGTGATCATTCGCTATTAAAGGATAAAAATGCATATGAAGAATAAGAGACCCATACTTGATCAAAGTCACACCATTAGCAAATGAGAAAGCCTGAATTCAGTTCCAGATCTTTTTAGTCTGTTTGGTATTCATAGAACATCAAGAATTAGATATGAAAGAAACACCATCTATTCCAGCTACCTTATTTTATAGTTTAAGAAACTGAGGCCTACAGATGATAAATCATTTGCCAAAGTCATGCAGATGGAACTAGCAGAACTGGAATAGACCCAAGTCTTCTGACTACAAATCCAGTATACTTTCCATTATGTAATAATTTTTCTACTCTGTCACATGCTTATTACCTATCTGATGTTCATTATGGTTTGTAAAAATATATTAGGTGAAACAGTGGTAAGGGGCGGTGAAGAGGGTGCAGTTATTTCCATAGGAACATTGAACAATTGACTGAACAAGGTTGCAGTGGTTTTTGCATCATTATAGTGGTGTTTGGTTGTCTGAATGACGTTCATTGGTAGGGCAGGGTTACACAGGGTCTGCCTGTTTCAGCGAATTTGCCATGTGCCTTAACTTATCAAGGTTATTTGTCAGCAGAATTATGTCTTGTAACTTTAGCCTCCATTTCTTTAGATGACAGGACTTAATGCAAAAGTTTTCCCCATACCCACCAGTAGTCTAAGTTGATTTTATATCCTTTTATTTTATAAAGTTTTGCTTATCAGGTTTGTCATTCTCCATTTGAAATTAAAATGTGTGGTCTCAAGATGACCTTAAAGTAACTGACCCCCAAATCTAATCACGCTGAGCGCCCGTGGAAATCGACAAATATGTCAGGTGTAACTTGGAGCATCAAAACATTGTTTTAAATATTTCATTTGCAAGCAAGGAAAGGATCATTCTTCAGTGAGTCCTCTGAGTGAGAAAGAAGGCAGGGACACTGGCAAATGGACATTTTGCTGTTGTATAATCAGTACTCGTTATCAGGGGGTTCATATGAGTGGAAAATTTAGAGTTATATATTCTGTGTGAGTGAATTATTGATCACATTTACTGCTGGAAGAATGATCCTAAATGGTCAATACATGGTCAAACAGTGTCAGGTGAAGGCAAAAATAAAATAAACCAAGATCTATATTTTTGATAGGAATGGTTGTTGCCTGATTTTAAACTTGTGATTTGGGATTATTATCGAATACTGCTAAAATTTATCCTTCAAGGATCCATGATTTCATCATGCATGAATCTTCTCTCCATTAATGTAGATGAAAATACCCTTGATTGCTTTGTAGTGAGGTAGTTTTGTCCAATACAAAGAAGACTGAATTCAGAGTCAAAAGATTTTGTTTCAGTTATTACTGCTGGTATCTGTAAGTTGTATGACTGAAAAATTAGTTCCCATCTCTAAGCCTCAGTTTCTTCATCTGTAAAATAAAATAATAGTACTTGTGCTCCCTGCCTCCTAAGGTTATCATAAGAATTGTGCTTTACAAAAGTTAAACCACTGTTGCATAATTGGGAAATATTTAATGAAATAAATAAAAAGATATTTTAAAAACTCACTATTACAATGAAAAATGTCAGGAGTAAACAATTTCATGAATTGCTGTGCTGCCAAATAATTCATCACTTGGTAGCTCATTCTTTCCCTACTTAAGTACACTGCTAGTATCTCAAGATCTCAGTCAGAAGGAACTTCAAATCCAAATCTGAAAAAGAATCACCTCACCATCCACCCCTCCACATGCTCCACACATCCTCCCATCTTGGCTTGAAGACATTTGAGACTTCTCAAAGAATTCCATATTTAGAGCAGAACTTTTTGTGGTAGTAAAGAATTAGAAACAAAGTAGGTGTTCATGGCTCTACAGATTGTGACATAGAAATCTATCACTGTGTTAAAAGAAACAATGAAGATGAGGAATACAGAAGAAGTATGGCAAGATGCACCCCCCAAATATGTTATTCTGAAGATGTTGTCCAAAATGAAGCAAACAGAATCAGGAAAGCAATACACACAGTGATTACTATAGCAATGGAAATAGAAGTAACAATAGTAACAGAGCAATTGAAAATGAATATTTCAAAGTTATAAGGAGTGGGATTCATTCCAAGGAAGAGATAAGAGAATGTTCTTCCTTATTTGCAGAAATGGGGGGATATATGTTTTTAAAACTGCATGTAATGTTAGACTTAATTGATATATTGGAGAGCTTTACTGAAATCATATTTTTTTTCTTTTTTCTTTCTTGAATGAGAGGACTCTCTGGGAGGAGAAAGGGAAAGTTATATTGGAAAATATAGGTGATGTAAAACCAAACAATATCAGTGCAATTTTTATAAAAAAAAGAATAATTTACAATTAAGAACCATAGGAAAGAATTAAAAGGGCAATAGCCCTCTTGTCAGGGAACTTGAATTTAATAACTTACCTCCCATTATTTGTGTGACACTGCATAAATTAGTTACCATTTCTGGGCCTCAGCTCTCACTGAAATAAGGGGTTTTCGATAGGTGGTTCCTGAGGTCCCTTGCCTCTCAAGACCTTTGATCCTGTGATCTTTTGTGATCTCCTTTATTCTTTGTGTGCTTAAGATTTCTCTCCTTTAATTGTGAAACATGTCTGACCTCATTCTTTTTTCTTTCTTTTTGTAAATGATGGGAACTTTTATATTACATTTGGATATCCATTTTGAGTTTATTGTGGTACAAGATGTTATTCTAAACCTAATTTCTAAGAGTTTTTCTTGATTTCCTGGAAATTTTTTTTCCCAGATGGTGAGTTCTTTCACAAATAGTTTGTTTACAGGTTTATTGAATTCTCATTTACTAGGTTTCATTATTGTTCATTACTCCTCTTCTAGCCAGTTCCACTTACCTACTTTTCTACTTTTTTTATCTATTCACTTTTTGTCTACTTAACTATTTTACTAGTACTAGTTTTTGTGATTATTGCTTTATAAGATATTTTGACATCTAGAAGTACATATGTCCTTTTATTTCCCTACTTCTCATAGGATTCTAGATCCCTTATTTCTCCAATCAATATTATTATTTTGTCTAGCTCTATAAAGCAACTCATTCAGTTTTTGTATTAGTTCATTGTCTTCAGATTACTTTAGGTAGCATAATTTATATTGGCATGGCCCATCCATGAGCAATGGATATTCCTCCAATTAGCTAATCACTTTATTTCTTTTAAGAGCATTTTATAATAGCATTTATGTAAATCTTGAGTAGGTCTTATTAGATTGATAATAAGATAATTGTATTTACTTGTATTTATTTTGAATGACTTTTCCATTTCTGCAATTTCCTATGACATATAATGCAGATTTTTTTGTGGATTTATTTTGTATCCTACTAATTTACTAAATGGCTTAATTTCATGTTCGTTGCTGATTCCCCAGTGTTTTGTGAACAAACCAATTCATCATCTGGAAAAAAAAAGCATAGTTTTCTCCTCATGGATTGTGTTTATACCTTTATTTTTCTTTTCATATTGCCATAACTAGTATTTCTTGAACTGTATCAAAAAATAGTGTAGAAAGGTGGCATCCTTGCCCTTTTTCCGTATTTATTACGAAAGTATCTAGCTTTTCTCTGCTGAAAATAATGCTAACTTTTGACTCTAGATATATGGTTCAAAAGGGCTCTTATATGATTTGTGAGGTTTTTAGTATGCATGAATTTTGTATTTTCTCAAAGGCTTTTTCTGCATCTAGTTAATCTTATGGTTTGGCATACTTTTATTTTTGACATGATTAATTATCTGGTTTTACTAGTGTCGAAACATCCTTGCATGTATGTAAAACATATTTTAAAAGAATTACCCTTCAGGGTTGAGACATCTAGAAGAAAGTTTTCCTACCACCCAACAAAGTACATGTGTCTCCCATGGAGCATTTACAAGAGGAAATAGGCAAGAGATAGATAAAAGAATATTTAGTAGGCTACAGTTTGCACAATTGGGAAAAATGCATTATGATTTTATTGCCCCAGATTATTTTGAAATTAGTCATTAAACATTAATTAAGTGATTACTATGTGCCAGCCTCTGTGCTATATTTAAGGGAATCGAAGAAAGGTAAAAGACAGTTCCTGCCCTCTGGGAGCTCACAATCTAATTGGAGAGACAATGTGCAAACACATATTCCAAAAAAAATATAAAGAGTATAAATGGAAATAACTAACAGAGGGGAGGCACTTGAATTAAGGAGGAATCAGAAAAGACTTCCTGTGAAGGTGAGATTTTAAATGAGAAATCAGGGAAGCCAGGAGGCAATGATGAAGGAGGGGGAGTGTTCTCAGCACAGGGGACAATCATTGAAAACGCACGGAGTTGAGGAATGAAGTACCTTGTTAGAGGAAGAACAAGGAGGCCTGTATAAGCTGGATCTCAGTGTAGTTTAGAATGCTATATAATTAAAGGAGACTGTAATGTGAGGAGGAGGGGTGGTTACAAAGGACTTTTATTGCCACACAGATTTCATATTTGATCCTGGAGGTAATAGGGAGTCATTGAAGTTTATTGAGTAGGGAGGGGATGTGGTCAGACCTGCACTGTAGGAAGAGCATCCGTGTAATGAAGAATGAAATAGAAAACACAGTTAAGCAAAACTAACATATCTTCTGATTATGGCAGCACATGCAGTGTTCGCACCGCTGAATCCTGGGACCTCTGGAGAAGTGATAATGAGGTACATTTTCTCATCTTTTCTCTAGGGCCAAACTTGCAGAGTGCTAGAACTGTTCCTTAATGGATACAAGCAGTATCCTAATGGTTGATAAGAAGGAACGTTACTAAGAGAAGTCAGCTCGTGAGACAGGAGAGTGTTGCCATAAGCTGCATCTGGAATCTTCATGGTGTAATAGGAGAATATGATTATTTTTACCATTACTAATGACACAAGAAAGCATTAAAATATAATATTCCTTTCCTGTACATTCCTGCATGTGGTAAATCTCTTTTTTCTTCAGGTACATGTGGTACTGACCTCTGCTAGAAGAGGCCTAGGGATACCATTGACTACTCCCCTCCCAACATGCATTGCAAATAGGTTGAATTGATGCAGTGAGAAAATAACAGTAATACAGAGGGCAGCAATGTCAAGCTGTCGGGTAGGGGGACGATCTGGTGTAGAAGGCACTGAACCTAATGCAGTATTGGTGATCCAAAGGGTTTTAAATTAAGTGTTTTTGACACATAGAATCAAAAGTCAAGGGCGAAGCTGCTTTTTAAACGTTCTGGCTGAAGAGCCCAGAGTAGATGTAATTGAACCTCTCAGGTAAAGAGCTTTATTAGAGTGAGCCGGTTAGTGTCTCACCTTCATTCTGGGATATTTAAGGAACCTCCTAGTACCTGGTCTGTGACATTGCTAAAGGCTTTCTGCCATCCCCAACATTCCTAAGAAAATAGGAAGAAGGGTGTACCAGTGTAAAAAGCACTGAACTGTAAGGCAAGAAGTCTGAATTTTAGTCCCAGCTCTGTGGCTTACTTATTATCTGTGTAACCTTAAGAAAACACCTTTCCCTCTCTGGTATTGTGGATATAAACTAGTTTGTCAAACTTAATACTCAATAAATGTTATCTTCTATGACTTCTACCTTGGCGCTACCTTCTTTTACCTCTCCTGAACTTTGGGTAATATAAATTGTGCTGTTTCTCTTAAATGATACATCCATTAGAAGGCCACCACAAAGTGATTATGCTGCTTATGAGCAGTATAAAATTAGGCTAGTCATTTAACCTCCATGAGCCAAATGAGGATGTCAGCCCAAATGATTCACCATAGGATTTTAAGCAAATGCTATATGCCTTGAAGTGTGTTTGGTAATGGAAAAAACAGAGTTTCTTATAGAGTTTCCAGTTTCGTATGGGAATAATAAATACATAATTATATAGTAAAATATAATTTATAAAATTACTTAAATGCATTAGAGATATGTAAAGTGCATTTGGAGGTCTGGTTTGGGGTTATAGTTAACTGGAAAGGAAATCAGGGGGTTGCCTACTAGAAGAAATAACATTGAGTTGAGTTTTAAAGAATGCCAGAATCTTAAAAAGGTAAGATGAGGAGAGAGGTCATTCTGTTTATAAGAAAAATACTGAAAAATTCCAGGAGAGGACAGAAGCAGCACAGAGTATTCTTGGAAAATAAAGCACAGTCTACGTTGGTGAAAGATAGGAATTTGGACTATACTTATAGGTAATGTGGAAACACTGAATACTTTTTTTTCTTCATAACATGGAAGTGACATGTCCTGATAAAGTCCCTTCCAACTGCAGAGGTCTAGGATATGGTTTTTTTGTTTATTTTTTTAAGGGATGCTAAATGCTAAGAAGAAGTTAGGTTAATGGGTGAGGAGGAAAGAGAAGGCTTGGATGGCCTTGCCTAGCTTAAAGTTTTTCAAGGTCTGCTATTCTTGTGGATTTATTCATATTCCAGGTCTGTATTCTGCTCCCTGATACCTTTTCTATACTGTCCAGAGTGACAAGTAGCTCATTTATTAAACAAAGTCATGATTTAATATGTTACCACTACTACTCCCTCCCTCAGGTAGCATTTTCTTTTTAAAAAGGCATTTTCCTTAGATAATATTTTAACTCTTTGTAATGAATAGTTGCAGATTAAAATCTCACATAAATGGCAGAACAATTGGGGTAGGAGGAAGGAAAGGATGGGGGTAAAGGAGATAATTTTGAGCGTGTTGTCAGGTACTTTTGGTATCTCTCACATAAGGCCATAATGATGACTGCTATTGTGTTTGGAGTTCTCGATCACACACTGAGGTGGTTATCAGACTCTGACAGATGCCATACGAGAGATTAAACCTAATTCTAACTATATAACCTTTTCAGAAAGGCTTTATCATCATTGACTCACCTACCAGGAGGCTGACCTCCAGCTAACAGAAATACCAAGCTTTAGCCACAGCCCATAACATGTTCGAGGGAAGGAAAACATAGATACCACAGACTGCTCCTCTGACTTCCTTTCTTTGAGTCATTATACTGAGTGAGAAACAGAGAAATATCCACATCAAAGATGTTTCCATTGTTCCCAAACAATGAAACCCTACCTTGCCTGAGCTCCAGGAACTCACAGGAGTCAATTATAGAGAACTGTATGTAGAGAACAATCCACCAAAGTAGCCAGTCTGTGGACAGTGAACTGTGCTTTTCCTCATCCTTGAAAAGCAAACATAACCAAAAAAAACCAACTCCATTTCTTTTTTGTAGTGCTGAACCAGCTTTCTTTCTATGCCTGTCTCTCCTTATCACCTTGGTAATAAAAGGTGTATACTCTCTTTTTAGGCTAGTCTTTCGGTACTGTCTCAATCTCTTGTACCAGTTTCAACATGGTCAATGGTTGTCAGTCCATTGGTATGTCACTGCAGCATGGGAAAGGATCATCCACTTGATATTTAAAGTGTGATTTTTAAATGGAGTTAGAAATTAAGTCTGAGTTCCAAGATATTAAGTAAGACTGTTGATAGAATTGAGGAATGGGAGAAAGGAAGGCTAAGGGGAGTTTTAACAAGGGTGCCAGGTCCAAGGGGTGATGTTATTGTTAAAGTCAGAATACTTTTTTGAACACTGGATGTGACTTTTAAGTTGATACTATTCTTGACAATTTTTCAGGTTTTTATTTTTCAACTGGTTGAATGGGTCAATGAACCAATTATTTGTTGTTTTTGTTGTTGATGATGATGAGAACTATGATAGAATAAAAATATAGAGAAATATTGAAAAGACCTCATTACAAGGCATCAGGACACCAGTGTTTGAGTCCTGGCTCTTCCTGCTAATTAGCTATATGACTGGGTAAGTTGTGTGACGCTTGCAGGACATAGTTTCTTTATTTATAAAATGAGGGATTTAAATAAAATTATTCTGTAGTCTCAGTCACTCTCCAATGATAAGCATTGCAGTCCAGCCATACTAGTTCATCCTAGTGGTTCATCATACCAGTATGTCATATAAGCAATATCTCATATCTCTCACTCTCTCTACATGACCAGTCCACCTTTTTTTACTAAGATATAATCAGAGGAATACACATGTGTATGTATGTTCCTCTTATGACATTACTTAAGCCACTTTTTTATTTTTAATATATCACAGCCAACTCACACTTACCCTGGACCTTTCCATTACTTTTTGGGGAGCCCTAACTTCAGTTCTTCTAATTTGCAGCCATACAGGATCCACAGAAGTATAGTTGTGTTAAAAAAAATGCTATAATTTTTCTTTGACCCTCTAGTTCTTTGGGATTAAATTATTTATACCAAAAGTTAAAAGATGGTTGTTCCAATTAATGTTATTCCTTTTTTCAAAGACCCTTTAGTGAATATAATACATACACACATACATACACACATATATCTAGATATGTGTGTGTGTTCATTGTCAGCAAAGGATGTGTTTAGTACTATTTTTTGTAAGTTTTTTATGTCCTAATTCATGCTCAGCTTTCATAAAGGTGTCATGAATAGCTCAAATGTATGTATAGTACTTTGTATTACCAGTCAGTAATTGCCAGAGAGCTATGCAGATTTTGTAAATTCTTTGTAAATCTTTGTTTCTTATTTATCTTTTTTGTTTTCAGTTTGTCTGGGTCTAAATGGATATATTGAAATCCCTAACTATTATAATTTCATTATTTATTCCTGCAATCTGATTAGTTTTTACTTTATGTTAGGGGTTCTTAAACTTGTGTTATACACACACACATATGTGTTTGTATGTGTGAATGTTTCTATATTGTATCAACTGGTGTAAAAGCTGAAATTATTTTCATGTTTGGTATTTTTACAAATGCTTTTCTTGAACATTGCAATATGAGATGTCCAAGTATTTCATGAACTGATATTTCTTATTGCATCCACATATACAATAAAAACTTCACCAATTTCTTTAATTGACTTTACACTGAAAATCTCAAAGCCATTCTTCCATTTAGTTGCAGCTTCATTTTGTTTTCTGGTTTCATTTATGCTAAGAATGTCAAGATTGATATCATTCAGTGTGCCCAGTCATGTGTCTACTCATTATTCACTCATAGAATAGCAACAGTGTAGTTAATTTTTAAATAGTTTAGAAACTGTTCATCTTAGCACTCTGCTACTTTTTCTTTCACTCTGCCATCATCATTGCAAAAGCAAAAAGGAGTTACACAAGGATGAGGTTTATTTTGTATTTTTCTTTGTTTTTATGGACTTTATAGGAGGTGGTCAACATATTCATAATAAACCTCTTCATGCATAGCCAAGCTGGTCCTCAGAATATGTACATAGTCTGTTTCTCAGACTGTACTTGAAACCTTTCCAGGATGATAGAGCTTGCCAGAGCAGGTAGAACCCTCATGAACCTAGAGTCACCTCCATATTATGAAGGGGCAGTAGGACTTTGGGGTAGAATTGTTACCAAATAATATTAATAACTCAAATTTCTCTTGTACTTTATGGTGTATTTTTGAAATTAATATTTATTTGATTTACTAAAATTTATTTTCTCTCCTTTCTACTTCCCATCCACCCAACATTGAAACAAAAGAAAAAAAGAAATCTTTCTGACAAATATGCATGCTCAAGCAATACAAGTCCCATATTGACTGTGCCCAAAAGTATGCATCACCTTCTGCATATTTAATATATCACCTCTCTATCAATAGAGATGTAGTGTTCTTCATCATCAGACTCCTTGATTCATGATTGATCCTAATTCTTAAGGTTTTCCATGTTGTTCATTTTTACAGTGTTATAAATTGTCCTATTTCTTCTCACTTAACTCTCCATCAGTTCATAAAAGTATTCCCTGTTTTCTCTGAAACTGCCCCCTTCATTTTGTCTTACATCACATTAATGTACCATAATTTGCTCAGCCATTCCCCTTCTGGCAGCCTTAGAATTGCCTCCTTTGCTGCAATAGAACTACTATAGGGGGTGGCTAGGTGGCACAGTGAATAGAGCACTGGCCCTGGAGTCAGGAAGACCTGAGTTCAAATTTCCCTGTGTTGCCAACTTTGATGATCTGATGGGTATGAAATAGAACCACAAAGATTTAATTTTCATTTCTCTAATATTTATTGATCTTTAGAACTTTTTATCACTTTGCAATAGAAACTTGGATTTCTTTCCTTGAGAAGAAATCCATATTTTAGCCATTTAAATGGGGAATGAGTACTTTAAGTCTTAAAAAGGTCCTTCTCCATACCACACCAATTCAGTGAGGTAGTTAGAGTAAGTGTTATTATCTACATTTTATAGCCGAGAAAAAAAAGACGTAGAAAACAAACATAAAGGTGACTTGCTTGTGGTCATTCAGCTTTTAAGTGGCAGACCTTAAGCTCATTCTTTACTTCTCCCTGCCACATGCCAAGTGCTGGTTGGTTGCCGACTGGAGCTGTTTTACAAACCTGGTACCTGACCTGGAAATGAGCAAAGTATCCTGATGAATGGCAATTCATTGTTGTCAGAAGTCATTACCTTTCTTAAGTGACATCCTTTTTCTGTGCCTGTTAACCTATTGGTTATTTAAATCAAACAGCATCCCCTCTCAGCAGTGAATATCAGGAACTTAACCCACACTTTTAGGAAACCCCATAATTTAGGAAAAGAATGATTGGGTTTGCAGTCAGCTTGTCAGTGAGAACTTGGCAACATGGGATCAAATGAACTTTCCTCCCCTTTATTTTTATTTTCTTTTTCCCCAGCATACTCAGCACTTTGTCACTTCTGGACCTTTGTCCTCACTGTTGCCTAGGTTGGGAATTTCATCTCTTCTCTTTTACCCAGCTTTCAAAAATCCAAATGTAGGACCACCTACTTCAATCAGCCAATCTGTCAGTAAATAAATAAGCATGTATTAAGTACTAACTGTCTGTCATACACTGTGCTAGGCACCAAATATACAGATACAATACATGATACATACTCTCAAGGAATTACAGTCAATTGAGTGAGACACCAAGAACACACACACACACACACACACACACACACACACACATGAAATATAAAGATAATAAATTCAAGGTAGTTAGGGGGCCAGGGAATTAGCAGTTAGGTTGGGTTTGGAAGCAGGAAAGGCTTCATGTAGAATGTGATTCTTAAACTGCATCTTGAAGAAAGTGAGAGGTTTTTCTGAAGTGGAGGTTAGAAATAAGCATGTTTCAGACCTTATGATGACAAGCACAAAGGCTTAAAGGCAAATGATAGGGTGCCCTGTTCATACAGGACAGCAGGAAGGCAACTTTGACTATATTGTGGAGAGAGGACTAGTAGTCATTTATAACAGAATTTATCATTTATACTAATATTATTTATGGTAAAATAGATTAGAGGCAGTCTGTTGTACATCTGTAAACAACTTTAAAAGCTCAGAGTACTTCTTATTTCTTCCTTGAGGCAATGGGGAGAATTGACTGAATAGCAGTGTAATTTGGTCAGATTTACACTTAAGGAAGATCACTTTGGGGGCATATTATAGAGGGTGGGCTGGAGTGGGGAGAGACTTGAGGCAGGAAACCAATTAGCAGGCCATTGCAGTATTCTAGTTAAGAGGGCATGAGGGCGAGAGCTAATATGGTAACCATGTGAAAGGAGGAGAAAGGGTAGTTTTGAGGGATATTATAGAAGTAGGAAATTCAAGATTTAGCCATGATTGTACTATGTAAGGGAGAAATATAATATCTAAAATTAAATAAATATAAATAAAAATTTAAGCATTAAATTGATTTTATGAATCTAGGAAATTGGAAGAAAGGGATGGTGCCTCCTGTAAAGAGAGGGGAGTTTGGGTTTGGGGAGGTAATGACAAACTCCAGAAGCATTCCCTAATTTCTCCATGGGTAATGACGTTAACTCCTCATATCTGATTTGTTTTTCATTTCTCTTATATTTATGTGACAAAGATTTATGTGACAAAGACAGACTGACTGTTGGTGCTATTCCTTGCAACATACAGATATTCCCTCCTTGGTTCCAGTGTTCCATATTGAAACTTGTCGGGATCCTAATGCTGACCATATGCAGCTCATTGCTGAGGTGTTTATACTATGTGGTAATTTTTTAAAGTTCCTTAATTTGCCTGCTGAGATGAATATTCAGAGTTTTCAGTGGAAGATGAGTAGTTGGTTGCTAAGCCAGAACTCAGTGGTTAATATAAAAGACTATAACCTGTGTGTCTTCTTCTCTTTCTTTCTTGGCAGCAACTTAGACATAAGTGGTTTGAGTGACTTCCCAAGAAGCATATGGGAGAAGAGCAGCCTGCCCCATTCCCCACCCTATCATGGTGGTCCATGAATACATGGTTATCTCCCACTCTTTGATAATTCTACTTTCCTAAATAGGTCACCAAGCAACAACCTCAAGATGTACATATATTGAGAACTTGGTGAGTTTAGAAGCTTTGGGGGCCCCGTCAAACTTCCAGTGAACAATCCAAGCAGATTTGAGGGAGTAGTTCAAGTATTACTACAGCTATAGTACCTGAGAGCAAGGAAGCATCTTTTTTGGGAGTATAGAGACACACCAAGGACATATGGTTATGAAGAAAGAATCACCTAAGGAAAGGTAGCTTCAGGGAAGGTGATCATTTGTGTAGGAGAGAAATGCTGGAGACTCTGCCCCAAGGGAACTCTGGAGAGAGAAAGGACTTCCTGTAGTACCTCGGAGTTGGACTCCTAACCAGGAGTCAGGAATCATTCCTTTGCCTCACATGTTCCCTGACTCTTCACTACCATACTCTTAAGTTTGCACCCAGTCTTTATACAGACCCTGTGTATATTGGTGGGAGTGGGAGTCACAGGTTTCTGGGGAAGAATATTTTGTACCAATTGTTCTTACAATATCACTTTGCTAAAAGCTAATAAAGCCTACTAGCTGAATGGTTAATGGGAAGCACACCAGTAGGAACTCAGGGGATACAGTGTTAGAATATGACTCCACAGCAATGTCCCTAGAACCCTCAATAGCAGCTGCTCCTTTGGGGAGATACATACACACACACGTGTGTGTGTACATACACATATGTATATACAATACATACATATAGATATATGTCTATATTTATATAGATGTATATGTGTATTTATGTGTGTACGTAGTTAAATTGAAATGAATTAAAATTTAGCACCCTCAATCTGACCCCTCTATCCTGCGTGTTTTATGAGTACTGGGCCTTTGTCCCTATCTAAACTTTTATCTTTAATGGTACTGGCCATATTGCTCTCTGGTCAATATAAACACTCAGTAGTTGGTTATTTAATTGAATCAAATGTAATCACTGATATTTGTGGACTAAGTAAGGGAAAAGAAAAGAGAGAATCTTCCCAGGTGGTTCTAGTTTAGATTAGTCTGAATGAGAACATGCTTCACATGCATTTTGCAGAAAGAAAGACACGATCTAACTCAGACACTTCCAGTTTTAACTGTGTGCTGTTCTAGGCAAACACATTAAAATGAGTAGTCTGCCATTGGTGACATGCCTATGGATGATTCACTCTTGAAATACACAAATTATTTCTACCCTTTATCCTGGAAATTTACTCAGAATTGAGCCACAAATTTCAATAAATATTTAAATACTTTAAAAATGCAGTTTCATTGGTGTTGGGGACTCTTCCCACTAATACGGTTTCTAGCACTCCCACACTTTAATAATAAACAATTATGTAATTAAGTTTTGCTACAAATATGCCTCCACTGGCCTCTAATCTTCTGACTTAAAACCTCTCCACACTTAGCTGTAATGGTTTCTAATTTCAGTCACATCGTCTGTCATTAGATCTAATACTTGAATCCTTTCCTGGCTTGGCCTTCAAGATTAGAGGGTCTCCTTCATACCAGGAATAACCATCAGCAGACTTTAGTGGAGGCATTCAATAAATTTTTGTTCCTAATGAAAAGATAACTTTCCTTACTAATGTTCACAGTTGTGACCAGATACCTTTACCTAAAGGAGGATTTGCTCTTACTAAACATTAATTTCCTATACCTGTATGCAAATTGGTTGACAGGCCTGGAGAAGTCATAATATGCCTTCATGAATGTTGTGTTTGAACCACAGCTCTAATACTTGAACTTCTGTTGTAGACTTAGGGTAGCACCTTCCCCTTTCTGAGCCTGTTTCAACATATGCCAAGTGAGAACACTTGGAAGCCTCTAACTCATAGGGTTGTGAGGAAAGTAAATTTGAATCTATAACAAACTATATAACAAACAAACTATAACAAACTCTATAATTTCTATGAATGTTGTAAGACATTTTGAATTGACTGCTCTATAAACATATTAAATTCATCATGTCCAAAACAGATACAGTCTCTTTTCCTCAAAACTCACCTTTGTTTTGAACTTCACTGTTTCTTTTGAGTGTACAGTCATTCTTCCAGTTTACCTTGAGTATCAGCCTCATTGTCAT
Organism: Petaurus breviceps papuanus; assembly: GCF_028583685.1. Classification (NCBI taxonomy): domain Eukaryota; kingdom Metazoa; phylum Chordata; class Mammalia; order Diprotodontia; family Petauridae; genus Petaurus; species Petaurus breviceps. Next base: position 33,933,580 of record NW_027185771.1, read on the forward strand.
GTTTCTCTCTCTCACCTCACATACCCAATCAGCTTCCAAATCTTTTGATTTTGCCCTTGTAACATTTTTCATATCTATCCACATTTTTCCATTCACATGGTCACCACCCTTGTTCCAATAACATCTTCATTCATCTTCTTATCCCAAATCTCTCCTCTCCAATTGATCTTCTACACAGCTGCCAAGGTGATCGCAAAGGATCACAGGATAATAGATGTTAATGTGGAGGAACCTTAGAAGTCATTGAGTTCCCACTCCTACCTTTTCTTTTTATTAGTGAGGAAACTATAGCAGAAAGAGATTAAAAGACTTACCCAAGGTCACACAAACTAGCTCTGAGTTTCACTGGCTTTGTTTATTATGCAATCTACCCAGCTACTCATTACAGCCTAGATCTCACCATGTCACTCATCCACTCTATAAACTCAGTGACTCCCTTGTTAACTTTAGGATCAAATACAAATTCTTCTCTTTGGCATTTAAATTTCTTTACAACCTGTCTCCAGTCTACCTTTCCATCCTTATTATAAATAGTTCTTCTTCACAAACTCTCTGGTCCAGCCCAACTGGCCTTCTTGTTCATCATCACAACTCTGTCTTCTGTCTCTATATTTAGCATGCACTTAGCAAAATCTTCCCTCTCTGTCCCCAGCTCCTGGAATACATTTCTGCCTCGGATTCCTAGTTGCCTTCAAAGGTCAGCTAAAGTGTCATCTCCTACATGAGTCTATTTTGATGACAACCTTCCCCCCCCCAAAAAAAATTGTTTGTACCTCCCTCCCAAAATTCCTTATGTTTATTGTGTACATATTTGTGTAGATATAATATAAGCTCCTTAAGGGCAGGTACTATTTCATTTTTGTCTTTGTATTCCTAGCACAGTACCTGGACATATTAGGCATTTAATACATTTAATACATATGTGACTGATCAATGAAATAAGTACTCTGAGTTCATTAAGGATGGGGGAAAAATGCCACATGCAAACTCTTCAAACTCCCATTCCTGGCAATGCCTGGATTGTTTAACCTGATGCTTGGCTCAGTTAGTGGTCTAGTGTGCCTTGGCTCATCTTTTTGTTTGGTGAAATTGACCACAGTTGGGATTGGAAGGGTAGTTGGTCACTGAAGCATGACCAAAAAAACGGTCAAACCAATTAGCTTCAAAGCCCACTCACTCTGCCTTTGTTCCCCTTTCCTGGCTTACACTGTACAAAGTGAAGTCATTCTCTTTTTCTAGAAAGTGACTGTTCCATGGGCAAAAGACATAGTAAGCATTTGCTATATGTATGTTTTAAGTCAGCTCAGTGAAGCCTGGGAGAGACACAGCTTGGGGAAGCTAGCTTGGAGTCTTTACTCTGCCAGTAATTGACTGTGTGACTGCGCAAGTCCCCTTCCCTCTTCAGATCTCAGTTTCTCCCTCTGTACTTTATAGGAAAGGGCATTTGTCTGGGAGGCAGGAGAATTGAGTTCTAGTTCTAGTCCTGTTACAACTCTCTGTGTGACCTTGGACATGTTGCTTCATCTCTCCAAGCCAGCCAGTTGTGCACTGACCAGTCACTTTAGTGAGCACCCTGGAGGATACTTGTTCACCTGGATGATATATCCATCTCTCCAACCCCAGGTGCCCAGGACCAATTGAGAAAGACACTAAGCTTTCAGAATGTTTGCTGCTCCAGTCCCTGTTATTCTATGCAACTGTCAAAGTAAAGAATAGGAAGACCTTCCAATCACCTAGCAAACTTATGCCCCTGTAATAGTAATGGAATTTAAAGATCCCCCCAACCCAAAAACCAAGCCACTACAGGGGCATCTTTAAATTCCATTACTATTACAGCCACTGGGGGGGGGGCGGGGAGCTATTCCCTATAAACCTCCTGCAGAGTGTCTTACTTGGAGGTAGGAACCACATTTAGATAATGGCTTATGGAAACTTGAATTCTGATCACAGTATAAAGATAACAATTGAGATGATACAGAGTTTTGATTGACTATGAAAATATAATACTTGAGAAGAAAATTATCTACATTTTTACCTTTTAAAGTTGTTTATAAAGTTGTTCTTAACCATTAAAAAAATAGCCTAGCTCTTTATTAGCTTTCTGACCTTGGATGAGTTGTCTGACCCCTCTGAGCCTGATTGTAGTTATAGGTACAATGAGGCTAATAACACTTTCACTGCGTAACTTTACAGAGCTGTTGTGAGACCTGCTTCTCTGAGATCAGGTAGCTCTAAATCATAAGATATTCTGATTTTACGGTGTTATCACTAGCCTTACTACCCCATCCCTCCTGAGGCAGATTTGACAGTTACAAATATTTAAGCAAAGATTATCCCTGCCCGTTGATAAAAGAGGCTGCTTTAAATTGGGAGGAGCACAAGTATGGACTGTATATTCAAGCCAGGATGATTTTAGGGTAGTGCAGACAAGATTCAAGAAGCCAAAGAGTCTGAGAGGAACAGAGACATACTGAAGGCTGTTCTTTAAAAGGCCCTAGGAGATCAGTATTATAAATGACCTCCATTGTCCCTTCCTCATATGTAACTTTGCCAGAATGCCGAGATATTAGTAAGAATGCTGTGGTTATGCTCAGTTCAAATATCTCAGCAATATCAATCGATGACCAGATTGCCAGTCACTCCAAGGAAGAGAATGATCAGAGGATGTGGTACAGTGCCTTTAGAATAATAAGGCCTTGATTCCAGTCTCAATGGCTCTGACACTTATCAGTTGTATCAACCTAGCTATGCATGAGATTTCACTTTGGAGATCTTGTTTCCTCATATAAATGAGAAAAATTATCCATGAACAACTACCTGCTTCACAGAGATATGCTGAAAGTACTTGGTAAATCTTAAAGTGCTATTGAAATTCTTCTTCTTATTATTCTTCCTGCTGCTGCCATGACTGTTCAGTTTATTGTTCTCCCACCACTGGTTGTTGTTGTTGAGGGGAAAAAAGACCACTGACCACTTTCTGTACAAACCTGTATGAATGACTGTAGCCATGAGTGTTTGTAACAATGCAAATATTGACTTCTTATTTCAATAGATATCCAGATTTATTATCCCTCAAGGTAAGTATTGATTTTACCTTTGTCTCAGTCAATATTTGCCTCTTAGGTCAATACATGTGGATATTCACCTCAGATTCAGTCAATACCCATTTCATATTACAATATATGATGTACATATATGAAAATAAAGGACATAATTATAAGGAAAGTATAGTAGTAGATAGATGAAACTTTGAGAAATATGAGTAATTTCAGGTTTTTTTGTATTGCTTTCTTAAGAGAGAATATATTCTTTTTTCATTAAATATGTATTTTTTATCAGAACTAGTATTTTGAAGCATGAAATTAGTCTTTTGGCAGCAATTTATATATAATAATTTGTTCACGTTTCTATTTCACTTTAAGATTTGTAGCACTGTTCTTAAAACAGACATGTGACCTAAAAACTGTAAATATAATCCCCATTTTATACATAGAGTTTTATTGTTGCTAAATGGGTCCAGAGAATTTAAGTGACTCTGTTATATAGCTCACAAAAAGAAGAGAAGAGAACCTAAACAAAGACTTTTAAAAATTTAAATGTTCATAAATTTAATTATAAAATACTAATTACAGATATAATATTTGATATTATATCTACATGATATACATAGTTAAATACATATGAAGACATACATACAGACTCTACTGCTAAAAACATCTGAGCCTAGCTAAGTCATTCAGCCCCTCTGTGTTGCACTGACCTTGTTTTTTAACATAAATAAGTTGGACTTGTTTACTTATATCTGACACTTCATGACCCTGTGGATGCCAGTGCTGTCCATGGAGTTTTCTTGGCAAAGATATGGATTAATCGAAGTTAAGTGACTTGATCAGGGTCACACAGCCAACAGTTGTCTAAGTCAAATTTGAACTCAGTTCTTTCTGACTCTAGGCCCAACAATCATAGGCTTTAACGATCCTCCAGCTTGGATATTCTATGATTCTATCACATTCCATAAGAGGAGAGCTACATCTAGAGTATGACAGATTCCAGTGATTGCCCCAGTTACCACCTTCCATTGAGACCAGTACCACTATGAAGTGGCATATAGAAAGAAGGAAAAAAACCAGACTGTTTAAATGTTTTTAAAATATATGAAACATAACAGATTACACTCCTTTCCTTCCCAACACAAATATTGTCATCAAGTAAGCAAGGGTGAATGTGGAACTATTGGTTGCCCTTCCACAAGTGCTCCTATGCTACATACCTCCTATAAAACAGAGACAAAAAGATTTATAGAATCACAGGACCTGAGAGATTAATTATTTACAAACCTTTGTTTTTTCAGAGGAGGAAACTGAGGCTCAGAGAGGAGCCCCTAGTGGCATAACCAATAGAAAGCCAGAATTTCAAGTCAGTTCCTCCCACTGGTAGTTGAGAGCACCCACAAATTCCCCCTCTAGAACATGACATTTGAACTAACTTTTGAAGGAAACGAGGAAAAGTAGGAGAGAGAAGTGAGTAAAGAAAGCAGGTGGGGTGTCATACATGAGGAACAGCAAGTAATCTAGTGTAGCTAGAACATAGAGTTCACAGCAGGGAGAAAGTATAACAAAGCTAGAAAAGTAGGAAGGGGCCAGGCTCTCAATCCAAAAGGAGATTTTCCACATTGTCCTAGAGGCAATGAGGAGCTGCTGGAGATTATTGAGTCAGGGGTAACAGGGCAAGAGCTGTACTTTAGGAAAACCTTTGGCAGCAGAATGGAGGATAGGTTGGAGTGGGGAGAGACTCGAGTCAGGAGAACCAATTAAAAGACTATTGCACTAGTACAGGAGACTGGGGAACAGTCATGGATAGACTTGAAAGGGAAGAAGATCCTGAAAAGAGGACTAAGAAAGAATTATCATACAGCTAGGAAGAGAACCAGAAAAGAATAGAGTCGTGAAAACCTAGAGAGGAGAGAGTATCCAAGAGAAAAGGGTGATTGACAGAACCAAAGGCTGCAGAGAGGTCTAGAAAGACAAGGATTGTGAAAAGACTATCAGATTTAGCAATTAAGAAATCACTGACAACTTTGGAGAGGGAAGCTTCAATTCATTGATGAGATCAGAAGCCAAATTTCAAAGGCTTAAAAGAGAATAAGAAGAGAGAAAGTGAAAGAGCCACTTATGGGTCATTTTCTAAAGGACTATAGCCCAGTAAGAGAAGAGAGATGTGAATAACAGCTAGTGGGGATAGTTGGATCAAGTGAGAGTTTTTTAACCATGAAGGAGACATGGGTGTGTAGGTAGCAAGTAAGGAGTCAATAAATAGGAACAGATTGAAGGTTAGAGAGACAATGGGGATAAAAGTATAAATAATGTCTTGAACAAGATGGGAGTGGAAGGTATCAAAGATACATGAAGAAGGTTTCTCTCCCTTAGCAGGGAGAAGAGCTATCTCTACGTTCTGTGCAGTGGTAAAGGAGAAGAAATAGATGGAGCAAAATAACCTGAGAGAAGTGAGATGAAGAGGAAAAGAGAAGGCAAAACTCCCAGGAAAATGGCCTCAATTTTTAGAGTAAAATATGAGACAAGGTCATCATTTGAAAGGTTGGAGGTGAGAAATTGCAATGAGAGGCTTCAGGAAGGATGAAAATGTTTGGAATAGCTTCTAGGATGATTGAGATAGGAAATTGATTATGGAGTTATAAAAGGATTGCTTTGCTGCATTGAGGGCCCAACTGAAATTCTATAACATGAATTTGTAATGAACCCAATCAGAGAGAGAGAGAGAGAGAGAGAGTGTGAGTGAGTGTGTGTGTGTGTGTGTGTGTGTGTGAGATTTTCTCCCCTTCATCAGCTTGTGAATAGAAGTGAAGGAGGATTATGGGAATAATCCAGGTTTGGGGTTTGGCAAGGCATAATCAGTGACAGGACAAGTGAACCAAAGATTTGAGAAAAGAGAATAATGTAGAGGTCCACTGGTTCTCTAGGGGCCAAGAAAAGGAAGGGAGGGCCAGTGCAGGGTGATAGCTTGGGGAAAAAAACTGAAAGATAGAAGGACTGAAAGTCATGGTGAGGATAAACAGTTTTGGAATTAATAAATATGAAAGTGAGACTCTTATGGGAGATGGCAATATTCCATTTTACAGGTGAGGAAACTGAGGCAAAAAAATAGTTTAAGCAACTTTCTTAGGGACACACAGAGGTTTTAAACTCAGGCATTTTTCCAGTTTCCCCAACTGGTAGTGTTTTCCCCTCTGAGATTTCTTTTCACATACTCTGTATTCATTATATATGTAACCAGTTATTTATATCTTGTCTCTCCCATTAGAATGTAAGTTCCTTGAGGGCAGCAGGGATGTTTTTTGAACCTTTTTTGTCCCCCTTGTACCTCCAATGTTTAGCATAGTACCTAGCATATATAGTAAGCACTTAATAAATGCTTATTGACTTACTGATTGATTGACCCACTAGTAATAGGAAAATTGAACCATAGTTTGACCCCAGGCTGGTTCTTGAAGTCCCTCTAGCTTGATAGGACCTGCCAGTGTTTCTGCTCTGGTGGCAAAACCTTTGAGAATCCCCTGCTACCCCAATGCCAATTTAAGGACTATTAGAAAATGGACCATCCAATAATACTAAGTGGAAAATATTCTAAAAATTAAATTTCAAAAAAAAAAAAGCACAAAAACCATTCAGGTGTTTTTAATAATAGAATTTGATTATTCTAGCCTATCAGACTTTGAAGTAGAGAGAACATTTTATTTAGTCAGAGATGGCATGTTCAGATTCTAGCTTTGCCACTTCCTTTAGCAAATCATCCTCTCTCTTTCTCTGTATTCTCTGTCAAATGACCTACCATTGTTCACTAATCAGTCAGTCAAATGAGAGGGTGGAACTCACTGTTCCCTCAGGACCCTTCTATAACTAAAACCTATGATTCTGCATGGGTCCAATACTTTACAAATGAATTAGAGTTTTGAAGAAATGACCTTTTAAAAAAAAAGGTTGAGATTTGTTACGACTAATTCAGACACCCACTTTATGTATTCTGCATATGATGAAAGGCCTCAGCTCATCATTTTTTAGAAATCAAAGCTGTGGTATTCAAACCATCTTCTTTGGTTTGTCAAAGGGAGCTCTTTGCCCAAGAAGTCAAGCTGTATTTGTTTAAAGGAACCCAGAGGGGACCTGTCAGGAGCTTGGAGATCCATTGTTTTTCAATAGACTGCCTCAGCCTCTCCAGCAAGTTTTCTTGACTCTCTTTCACCCTTAGTGTTCATAGGCTACATCAAATTTATTTGTTTTGCTAGAAAAAAAATCTATATGCATTGGCTACAGTTGTATGGCCCCCAAACCTTTCAGAATAAAAGGAACTTTGTTTTTTTGTAATTGAGAAGTATAGTAAGTAATGATCCATCCTGAACTGGTAAGAATAATACCACCATTACCTGCATTGTAGGAAATCCTAGTTCTACCACTATTAACATATAAAATTAATTGTTACCTTCTCCCTTGTCCTGAACCTCAGTTTCCTTATCTGGCAAATGAGGGGGCTTGACTAGATGAGGTCTAAAGTCCTTTAGAATGCTAAAGGGCTAAGATTATGGGATAGCAATTGCCCTACCCACCTCCCAGGACTGATAGGGGATTAATGAGCTTGTGGACATGATGTAATCCAATGCCTTCAATTTACAGATGTGGAAACTGAGATCCAGAGAGGTTAAGTGAATTGTTCAGGGTCACAAATGCAGCAAGCAGGAAAGCTGGATTTTGAGTTGCAGTCCTCAGACCCCAAATCAAGTACCCTTCTTATGCAATGTTTTCTCTGTTTCTGTCACTGCTAAGGGTAGACATGCCTTATTAAAGCACCAGAGTGAGGTCAGCTGCTGCTATGCTCTCTTCCTGAATCCCTATTTATTTAAGTGATGACATATAAAAGGCATTCCTTATAATGGGGAAAGCAGGAACCACTGTAATGGAGAGGAAAGGGTAATGCATTTGTAGACAGAGGCCTTAGGTTCTGACCCTGACTTTGTGACCCTGGACAAGTCACTCTACCTCCTAGGCCTCATTTTCCTTTTCGGTAAAATGAGGATATCTGGGTAGTTGACCTTTCAGATCCCCTCCAGCTCTAAACCTTGTGATGCTATAAAAGTAGTGGTCACTTCATAATAGCCCTTTGGGCCTATATAAATATAGCCCCCAGAAAGTGTGGACTTGGTTGAAGGATATAAGTGTGGGAGCCAAATGCTTTGTGGTGAGCTCCCCTGGGAGGTGGCAGCTGGAAGCTGGGATGCAGATAAGCTTAGCTCTAACTGGAGCAGTAGCAGTGGATTCAAAGACCTAGGAGACCCACTCAAAATGAGCAGCGGCTGCAGGAATGGATTTGGAATCAGATCCTTCAGCCGTGGTGCAAGCGTCAGGAATGGTAAGAAGAAGCAAGAGCAGGGGCAGCTGGAAGCCTTTTCTCACTTCTGTAATCCCATCCAGCTCACATCAGCTCCTCTATCCGTGCCTTCTTTTTTAAGCATGTGATGAGCTTACATGATGAAAAAGCACCATGCCTTTCCATAAGGCAACCCTTGTTCAAAAAACAAATAGCCCACTTTGTAAGTTAGGAAACAGAGACCTAAGGAAAGGAAATGATTTACCCAGGATCACACAGTAAAATGGCAGAGCTAGGACTCATACTAAGGATTAGTCATGTTGCTTCTTCCAAAGTAGTTCCTTTAAATTAATGAAAGCAAGTCGCCTATATTTGTAGTTCTAGGTCACTGAGAATTGTGCAGAAAATTTATCTTTGAAAATAAAATAAGAACCATCGTTGAATTCCTGTGTTTTTCCTTGGCCACCATGAAGCAGATTTTTCTGGCCATCAAAACCAGCCTTCCCTTTGAAAAGGAAGAGCTCTCAGAGGTCCTTTCCCACTCAAAATCCTACAACTCTAATAAACCATATGTTCCAGAAACTTAGGGGGCTTTGAGTAGTTTTTTTGAGTTTTATGCAATAAATGTTTCTAAATGACTCAATAATAAAAATAGTACACATTGCAATAACCAGGTTTACACATTGCTTTCCTCCCAAGGTCCCAAGTTGCAAGGAGGAGGAAACTGAAGGTGATTACATTGTACAGAGGAGAAACCAAAGGTCAGAAAGGAGAAATAACTTGTCCAGTGTCCCAGCAAATCAGGGTGAAGAGATGGGCCTCAAATCAAGATGTTCTGACTGCAACTTTTTCTAATGCTCTGCACTAGACTGAACTAAGTTAACATAGTCAGGTGTCTGCTGACAAATCGACCAAAATAAATAAATAAGTAAAAAGCTGATGTTACAAGGCATAGTCTCTGGAACATAATAAATTTACTACACTTTACCCTGGTCAAACCATACCTAGAGTATTGTATTTAATTGTTTTGGGTGCTACACTCTAATTTTTGTAAATTATTGTTATATTTTATATATCACATCACCTTTATTTCCTAATAAATCCCTGCCCACCCCCATCCCCACTAAGCAAGCTAACACTTGTAACAAAATAAAAAATTAAGGGAAAAAATAAGTAGATCAGCAAAACCCTAACTAAACAACATGTCAAGCAAGTGCTTCACCTTAAGAACTTCCACATGCTGTAGTGTGTGCAGGAGATAACCAGGAAGCGCAAAGGACTAGAGAACAAATTAGGTATATTAACTGTTGTAGTATAAGACAAAATGAAGGGGCAGTTTCAGAGACAACTGGGAATACTTTTATGAAATGATGGAGAGTTAAGTGAGAAGAAATAGTACAATTTATAACACTGTGAAAAGAACAACATGGAGACCTTGTTGCTTTCCAAGACAGCCTGTTTCACTTTTGGACAGCTCTCATTGCGGGAAAATGTGCTCTTATGTCACTATCAAACTGCTCCTAGTTCTATCATCTAATGTCAAACATAACAAATTTAATTGTTCTTTCTTGTGATAGACGTTCACATTCTTAGAAGATTAACACATTGTCTCCCAGTTACCTCGCCACCCCCCCCCCCCACCTCAATGCTAAACACCTCTACCTAAGGATCACTTGAAGGTCTCCTCATCTTTAGGAAGAACCTACATGGCCACCCGTCAGCGCTATTGTGGCAGATTTCTGCTCAGATAGAGGTCGAACTTGTAGATGATGGGATTCTGTGGATCAAAAACAATTTAGAACACACTGAGTATTTGAGAGGATCGACTTTTGGAGGATTTTGAATTGGTTGGAACAAGGGACTATTTCATCATTACTTCTCCTTTCACAGATGAGGAAAATAAGCCCATTCCCCCCCACCCCCAAAATGGAGAGTACTTATTTGATGATGGTAAAACCAGTACCAAATAGCAGAACAGGAATTTAATCTCACGTTCTCTGTCTCTGAATCCAATGTTCATTTTTCTCACGCAAGATCCAGTACTTTTTTTCACACTCTTACCTGGGTTATTTGTCCCTGATCTTCAGTTTCTTTGTCTATTAAATAATCTTTGTACTGCTTTCCTCACAAAGTTACTGGGAGGGATGTACTTTATAAAATGTGAAACTACAGAAATATGTGTTGCTATTATCATTAACAATAATCATTATTGTTCTAAGCAACATCTATATTTTTGTTATCATAGTGATCTCCTGTGGTGCATCTAGATAGCCAATCCATGGTTTAATAGGCTTTACAACGTAGGAATTTATAATCTATAATATGTGCTTTGATGTGCATACCAAATGTTTGCTGGACTTTTTTTTTCTTTTGAAATTCAGAAATTTCTAGTTGTGTTGATTCCCCTCGTCAGCATACTTTATCATATCAAAGCCTTTTCAGACAGTGTAAAACTACTGAGTTATGTTTGGGTCATGTTTTGTGGTCTGCCCTTTAATACTGTAGCTTTAGAAATGCAATTTTCAGCCTCTCCTTATTAGAATATGATAAAGTATGCCTGGTCTGTGTCCAGCGCCGCTAATCTCCAGACTGCGCTTCATGAATTAGGCATGAAGATTTGAGTCAATGTACTCTCAAAGACCAATGTTTAGGGAATCATGGATTTTCTACAAGCTGAGGGAGAAATCTATAATAGGAGGAACTGATTTTCAAACATCGTATTCCTGAGAAGAAATGACCGGTTCTGGGCCAGAGACAAACAGAATTTCATTTGCAGAATATTCGAGAACCAGTCTAAACCATATTGAACAGTTTAGAGAGTTAGCATGATAATGGCAGGAGCACTAGTAACAGATTCAGAAGACCTGGGTTCGAGATCTGGCTCTGCCACTTACTATTTCCTATGTACCTTTGAGTAAGTTATTTAATCTATTATAGCCTCATTTCCCTCATCTACAAAATAGGGATAATAGTTTTTGTACCTTCTTTCCCAGGATGACTGAGATGAAAACCTTTGTAAACCTTAAAGGAAAAAGGAAATGTGGACCCTTATACTGAATCATTTCATTACAGTGGCTACATGTATCACCTGATAGGTCATTTAGGAAGCACAACGAGAGTAGATTAAAATTTGAGGACAAATTGATTCATAGAATCCCAGAGTTCAATTGGAAACACAGAGGACATCAAGGCTAACCTGCACCTGAGGTGTAGCATCCCTGACAAGTAGCCATCAAGCCTTCTTTAGAAGAAATACTTAAAATGACAGGAAATCCATTACCTCAAGGCAGCCCTGTCCATTTGGGGACAGAACTGTCAGAAAGACCTTTCTTCTCTTGAACTGGAACTGGATTTGGAGTTAGTTTTAAATGGAATTTGCAAAGAGGCAACTTTAGACTTTAAAGACTTCCTAGGAATCATGGTTATCTAAAATTAGAATGGGATTCTTTGGGAGATAGTGATTTCCCTCATTGGAGAGCTTCAAGCAAAGACTATTTCTCAGGAATGCTGTAGAAGGCATTCTTTGGAGATACGGGTTAGACTAGATGGTTGCTGAGGTCCCTTCTAATTCTGAAATACTGTAATTATTTGATCCACTGAGTTAAGACTGAAAACTGCTACTTAGTACTGCTATGGTCTTGGACAATACAAACAATCATTAGTAGCCATGTACATATCAGCATTAATTTCCCCTCTCTGAACCTCTAGATCCTCAAAATACTTTCCCCTTAAGGCAGTAACAAAATAAGAGAGTGCAAAAAGTGGTTTTATCTCTAGATGGAGCTTATGAAACAGCAAAGATCTAAGAATGGATTCCAAATGCCCTCTGTGGGTGACATCTGCTTGAAGAGTTCAGCCAAGTAATATGTAACAAAGAAGTATCAAACAAATGGATGAATTATATGAGTCTGAGGAAATTGAGGATGCTATGGTGGCATTTAAGGACCATATCATTGTCCCCAGAAATTGCAAAAGAATTATTCTTGAGGAGGCCGTAATTAATTATTTATTTAGATTATACAAGGAAAGGATAGAAACTGTAGCATCACTGCTGGCTATAAAAATCTAGCAACTATCAAATAACTATCAAGACATAGCCAGGTAGTTAGAATTAATATCTTTTACTGACCAACAGATACCAAAACTCCAGACTACAAATAAAAAAAGGACCTGAAAATATCCTGTAGAATGCAGCCAGTACCAGAACCAGAACATTATCATAGACAGAACTATCACTCACAATTATCTGGTTGCAACAATGATTCACAAACACTTAATATTTTAAATAGACGCTGCTATGCCAGTTACATATAATCTTCAAATTTCACTGAACAAAAAAAGTATTAAAACATAAAGACCTAGCAGAGGAAAAACAAAGCATGTGGGAAGAGGAAGAGATTCCTGTTATCTCTGCTGTGCTATCAGTACCTGACATTTTCTCAGAGAGCTTTTATTGATCTTTCACAAAAGAGCTCACATCCTGATACTATTATTGAACTATGGAAAGCAGGTTTTTTATCCAGCTGTGCATTAGTCCATTGAATATTAAACATAAGAGACTAATAGCAGGATAGAGAATTGCTGTATCACCATTTCTTTATTAACTCAAAAAAAAGAGAATGAGATACTAATTATACTACAATAAAAATAGCAAATTCAGTATCTCAAGATTCTTTGATTTTACTGATGTTAATGCTCTCCCCAGTGATGCAGATCCTTACTCTTCCATGGCTTAGAGATACTTGGTTTCATGAGGAGACAGCTAAGTACTATGGAAAGGGTATTGAATTTAGAGTCAAAGGACCTGAGTTTAAATCCTGTCTATGCCCTTAATACCTCAGTGACAGTGGTCAAATTACTTAATTTCTTAGTACAGAGCTCTATTCCTTCATCTGTAACATGAAGGTGTTGGCTTTAAGGTGCTTTCCAGCTCTAAATCTGTGATTCTCTGATCCTACCTAACAAAATTGTTGCATAGAAAACACTTTGTAAAATGTAATTAGGTAAATATGTAAGAATTATTATTTTAAAGTATTTATCTCCTTTTGTTTGGTGGTTGGGCAGTATATTATAAGATTTTCTAAAAGCCGTGTGCTTTGTAAATAGCTTTACCCATTTGTATAATATGCATACTATTTAATATAAACCTAGATACTATTAATATCCTAAAAGGAACAAGGTATGTTCATATTAATTGATGGAAATTGCAAATAAAAACATTCATAATCAGTGGCAGTCTCTTCTTTGGAAGGAACAAAGGGATTAAGTTGAAGAGATAGAAATGGTATTGTTAGCCATCTACTTCAGTGATTTTCTCTGTGAATGAGCCAAGAAAGGTGAGATTCTAAGTAGGAATATGAGACTTTGCAAATCCCAGCTGCTGGCTCTGAGGCTCTTTTTAACCTGCCGAGATATACATTGCCTTCTCATCCAGTTGTTTTATTAGCAAAACCACTGCATGTTTCATGTCTCTGTACTTACAGTATAGAACCTTTCTCATAATAAGTTATAAAAATAGGCAAATAGTGGTTTTGCATTTCTGATAAAATGATATATCTTATTAAAATTCAGCTGTTCCCAGTTATCCAAATTAGAGAAACTCTTCCATTAGGTGTATTATGATATTTGAAACTATCATGCAAACAGAATTAATGTTGTGTCAGAAAGAAGGGTATCATGGGGTTTCCCTGTTTCTTGAGCACTTGGTAATTATCTTCTACCCTGGTTAGTTTTTATTGACTCTACAATAAAAGGCACTTTTTTTTTCCTTCCCAGCCTTCTACACATTGTCTCTGCCAGTGGATGCAATGAGAGGAGCTTATATAAAAGTATCCTTTCTTCCAAGTCTCTTAAACAGACATATTGGTTTAAGAAGACAATGTTACAGTGAAGACCAATACTTAACATAAGATACTGAATAACAGAACTTCAGGGCCCCCCACAAGCTTAGATCATCATCTGAGTCTCTTCATTTGGTGGATTGAGAGTCCAAAGTCTAGGGAAGGGAAAGTACTTGCAATCTTTGATATCCCGTTGTGATACTCAGCTTCTTTTGTGTATCGTGACTATGCCTTAAAGCCTTTTTATTCAAGAAAGTGTCATACTATTTGTTTTTGATCATAGTCACATATGTGTACTAGAGCCTGAGGGTAGCATAGATCATTAAGTTGGAGCTATAAATTAAATAGCCATCACCCTGACAGTTTGTACAATCATAGAATTTAAAAGTTAGAGGAGATCCCATAATTTTGAGCCCAGAATTTTTGAATTAGAAGGAAGTTTAGACTGTACAATATTGGAGCTGAAAGAGAAATAAAATATCTAAGTTAGAAGTGATGTTATACATAACACCTATATATATATATATATATATATATATCATTTGTATATAAAAATCCAACTGCCTCATTTGACTTATGATAAAATTGAAGTCTAGATATGGAAAAATTATTTGTTCAAAATAGTGAAGATTAGCCATACTGGCTAAGATGTGAATAGTCATTGTTTAAGATAATAGTTTAGGCATTTGGTGATTACTGTTTGACCTGAAACTAATACCCAAGTTCAAATGCAGTTTAATAGTGAAAAAAACCTGAAACAACCATATTTCTAAGAGATGGACCATCATAATTGAGTTGGAAGATGAATTTGTTCTGTGGCCTCTGTTCCAGTTATAGTTGTCAAAATGTAACTTTATTAGTTGACATTTCTTATATTTAACAAAGCATTTAAAATTATATTATTAACTTTACCCATCATATCTGTATTTATCCAGGTAGTCATTTACTACTAGTTGTAGTAAATCTATGAGAATACTAAAAAATATGTAACTGAAGATTATTGGAATTTTAATGAACATTAAAATAGGTAAGGGGACTTTTCAACAGAATCTGCTTATGTTTACATGGAATTAGGACATTCAGGTCCAAGTTCCATTGCTAACATTTACAAGAGTCAGAATGATTAGAGCTGGGAAAAAACCAAAGGAATCATCTAGACTACCTCCCACCCACCCCCATCCTTAACATTAAAGAGTTGTAAACTGAGATGCAGAGACTTTCAATTATTTTCCCTATGTCACACAAATAATAAGTACTAAAGTCAAAATTTATGCTCATGTCTTATAACTCCAAACCCAGTATACTTTCCACCTACAGTAGCCTTCAGGTCACCAACTTTCCCTAATTTCAGTTCTTTCTTTCTGTGTAATGAGGGAAATAATGCTTGTACTATTTAGATCAGAGATGTTGTGATGAAATAATAACTACTATTTCTGTAAAATGACATAGTGTTGGACCAGGATTATAGTATTAGCTTTGCAATCAACTTGCTGCTTTAACTCAGGCTAGTCATAATCCTTCTCTGGGTGTTTTGGGAATCACAATCACAAAATGATGTTGAATTTGAAACTTAGAAAGATGAAATGACTTACCTTTTTCACATTTCTTCTGTAGGATTAATGAGATCATTGCTTCTAATTTTTAACATTTTATGTTGAGATAGTTTGTATTTCTGTTTTTAAATAATTTCTTTTGCCTTGTATATTAAAGCTTCACTGAATTCCTTATCACATGGTATGGCCTTCCTGTCTAGGATAGCTTCTAGTACCTGGCCTCATCTTCAGGATTTAGAATGAAAAGCTGTTGTCCAGCCTGTTTCTTATAACTGTCAGGTTAGCATGGAGAGTGTCAGCATGGACCAAGTAGCTTTCATCCCCTAAGGGTATATGCTACTTTTTTTCACCTTGGCTACTTTATACATATACATTCCTACATTTGTATAGCAAACTGGTCAGAAGAGTGTTGACTTAGGAATGTTACATGAATTTTAATGAGTGTTTCTTTATTTGCCAATTGGTTTTAACCTGTTTTCCTTTCCTTCTCATCCTCTATTGCATGGCAGCAAAAGATATCAGAGCCAAGAGGGTACTTAGAATGGAGAGCATAGACTATCAGAGCTACATTGAGCCTTAGAGATGATTCCTAGTCCACCCTTTCTCCTCCTTCCTTCCCCCCCCCCTTTTTTTGTAACAGTAAAAGAGACTTAGATTCAAAGAAGGGAAATGTCATGTCACAATGGTGAAGCCAGGAATAGAACCAGATATATTCCTGATGGGGTTGTGTGTGTAACTAAATTTCACATCTGCTTGAATTCACATCTTAATTTCACGAATAGTTCTACCAGACAATTCTTATCTCTTTAACTGATTTTTCACTCAAGGGGCTCCCAGCATGTTGCCTTGATTGGATATTACATTTATAGTTATCCATCCAGCCTGGTTGTTTTCAGTTTCATCCAAAGAACTACAAGCAGTTAGGTAAAAAAGAATACTGAACTGGTAGTCAGGAGCCTTAGATTGCCATGCCTAGGCTGGCACATTCTTGTGTGAACTTGGACAGGTCCATTACCATCCCAGAACATGAAGAGTTTGGACTAAATCTTAGGTCCTGTGATGCATATCTGGAACTCTCTTGTAGTTCTAAAATGTTTTAAATCCATCCATTTGCATCTAGGGTTTGTTGTCCTGATTCTTCCAGCATAGAAACAGTTAAGTAGATCCTCTGACTCCCCCATTCACACAGTGTTAAAAGGTCAAGTACAGTGTCATGAACCCCTTACATCTTCCTGCCAATTGGCTTCACCCTTGGTTTCAAAGGGAACAGCCCTGGCTGACTTGCCCAGACCTTTCCAGTTTCCAGCTGCTCATTCAGAGGTTTCTGGCTCAGAAAAGATGAAAATAAAGGTATTTTGTGAATCTTTACTTTCTGGAGGTTAGAGGGAGATAGGAAGAAATAGGACATTTTCTATGTTCTTCCTTTCCCTTTAGGTTCTACAAATATTTTGTTTTAGGTACACAATTCAGTGGCATGTTAGTAGATTCTTCCATCCTTGAAGGATTTGACAACCAGCAAGAGAACTTGCTTATCTCTTTTGGACAAATAATCTGATTGTTTGGAGGAAAAGTGTATATGAGGTAGAACCATGCTTACATGTTGAGCATTCTTTCAGTGCATGAATTTTGTTCAAAGAAAATTAATGACTTCTCATGCTGTTAATTTGAACATTAATGACCTTCCCCAACATTTCCAGCTCTTAGAGTTCAACTTTCATCTGTGATGTAGTTTACTGTATTATAATGTCATAGCAGAAGTTTTTACCCCCCTTTTTGAGGTGCTGCAGACCCCATCGACAGCCTTGTGAAGTCTATGGACCCCTTCTTAGAATATTATTTGTAAATGCATAAAATAAAATACTTAGGAATACAAAGGCAACCAATTATATTTAAATATAGTTATCAAAATATTAAAAGTTCATGGATTCCAGATTAAGTTCCCATGATTTAGCAATAATAGTTTCCCCTGGGATCTGAAAAGTTTTTCATAGAATCATAAGAGCTGGAAAAATGCCTTAGAATA
>NW_027185771.1:33956371-34019412 GCF_028583685.1 Petaurus breviceps papuanus
GCCCAGCATTGTGCTAAGCACTGGAGACAGAAAGAAAGGCAAAAAAGGACCCCTGCTTTCAAGAAGTATATATTCCAGTGAGACAGCATGTAAATAAGGAGGCACATATGTGATGTTCATCCTTTGTTTTCAAAAAGGACCAGTGAAATCATGGGGTGATGTTTTGAGTTGTGCATGAATGGGATTTAACTGAGGCAGAGTTGAACAAAGTCATCAGTGTCAGTCTCTCTTCCCAGGTCATCATCAGATTCTGGGCCATGACAAAAGTCAGGAAGACTGGCGAGAGATAGCCTGGGATGCGGGGGATGACCTTGGCTTCTTCAGTGTCTGACCAAGTTCTCTATGGCTCCTGCTTCAGCCACCTTCATGGCCATCAGAACAAATTCTTTTCTTCCACATATTCGGCCAGGGGAAAGTCTTCACATGCTTGGAGTAGACATCCCCCTAACTTACCCATGGGTTTGCAGTCTGTTGTTTACCCCTAACCTGGTTTAGCCAGTCTCCCAAGACAGTTGTACTGGGATGCAGCCATTTGCATGCTAAAGCTTGTCGGAGCCAAGGTTTAGAGTTGGGTGGCAGGTAGACATCAAAGATGGATGGACAGCCCTGAAAAGGGCTCAGCAGGCCCTCACACAAGATGTGATATATAGAGAGTAGATGAAAATTATCTGAAAGGGGAAGGAAGGGCCAGGAAATAGAAGCAAAAGCTCAACTCAAAAAGTTACTCTCACCAGTTGAGGAATTTATTTTGGTCATTGAATTTACAAAACTATTTACTAAAATGTGGACAGCTCATGAGATGCTTCAGTAAAGGAAATTCTTACCCCCTTCCAAATTGCAGATCATTAAAATATTGAAATAAATGCTAACATAAATAAAATAAATAAATCCTAAGATTTCTGTTGTGTTTTTGAAAGCTAAAATGTACATGAAGGAAAGCATTGGGACTGAATAATTAGCTAGAAGCTTGGTAGACCATATTTTATATAGGCCAGGTCTCATTTATAATCCCAAATCATCTTATAGTCAACTATTGAAGATGGTGGTTCATTATTATGCATGATAAACCCTCTTATAGCATTCCATATCCATCCTATTATACTATTTAAAGAAAAAAAAGATTAAGATGGTCTCCAAGGTCCCTTCTGCCTCTAATTTTCTATGACTTTGTATCAGACTAATAAGATGGAGTAAAACCAACCTATATTTTGGAGCCAGAGAACTAGGGTTCAAATCCTGACTCTTGATTATTACCTGTGTGACCTTGAACAACTCACTTCTTCTCTCCAGGCCTCAGTTTCCTCAACTGTAAAACGTGGGTGTTGTACTAGATGATTTCTAAACCCCCTGCCCCCTATGCTACTATCCAGTGTGCATTTGTACCTAGATTTGTTGCCCCCAAACTTTCCTCTGATACAATATCATCCTTTTTAAAATTTATCAGGTCACTGTCACTTGATACAATTTTGCTACAGAGAAATTGATTTCTCAGAAATATGTTTGGGATTTTTTGGTCCACAGTGGTAAGATTTTGGAGGAACACACATACATATGCATAGAAATAATCTTTGGTAATCTGTACTAGAGAGGGTGACTCATTTATAAACATACTGATTGTAAAAGAAGTACTTTGGAGTATGGATCCCAGGCTCCTTTTGTTTCATCTTTTACCCATCATATTTCACTCCCCAGCAGCATGTCTGCTTTGGGCAATGTTTTTTTTTTTTTTTTTAAGCAATCGGGGTTAAGTAACTTGCTCAAGGTTACACGGCCAGTTATTTCTGGGTGTGGTGCTGAGTGTCTGAGCCCGGGGTTCGATCTCCAGGTCGTCCCAACACTGGAGCCGGTGCTCTTACTCGCTGAGCCACCTGGCCACCCCTAAGCAATTGGGGTTAAGTAACTTGCTCAAGGTTACACGGCCAGGTGTTTCTGGGTGGGTGCTAAGTGTCTGAGCCCGGGGTTCGATCTCCAGGTCTTCTCAACACTGGAGCCGGTGCTCTTACTCGCTGTGCTACCTGGCCGCCCCTTGGGCAATGTTTTTGGCCAACTTATTTCATAGATAATGCTTTCAAAGATGAAGTTTTTTCATCATGCACTGTTATACTACAGTTGAGAAGTTAAATATTACAATTTGAAGGCTGTTTGAAGCATCATCTCTTGGAAGAACATAATGTAAAGATTCTTCATGCAAATGCCAGTGTGGCTAAAGTCGGGTCAACTAAATTCATTTTAGAGGATCCTAAATTTAAAACTAAAAGGTACCTTGGAGGCTGTCAAGTTCAGGCCCTACATTTTACAAATGAGGAAATTAAACCTCAAACTGATGAGATGGATGCATAAAGTCATACAACTGGTATTTGGCAGAGTTGGGTTTCAAACCTGTGTTATCTTTCTAACGGGATACAGAGCTCTTTCTACTGTATAGTACTAACTTTTTTCATTTGGTCTAGTAAAAAAGGCACTGGATTTGAGGTCTCAACACTTGGTTTTCACCATTGCCTTCTTCTGAGCCTCAAAGAAGTTTAACTCAGTTAAGTCAATACAACTTTATCAAGTTCCATTGTAATGTGGGAGGCCTTATGTTAATCACTTGAGATAAGCAGTAAAGTCCCTCCCTTATTATCTAATGGAAGATAGTTGGACTTTGCAGAGAGGCAAATTTAAATTGGATATAAAGAAAAACTTCCTAACAGCTCCCATAAACCTATGGAAATGGAAAATGAGCTATCTCATTATGGGAGGTCTTCAGGTGGTGCCAATTGTTGGTAATACCATAGGGCAGGTTCTTATTCATATTTGAATATGACTAGATGACTCAAATAACCACCTACTGTTTATTAAGCACCTTCTATGTGCTATGAGCTGTTTTGGCTCTGGGGATATAAGGATAAAAAACGAAAAAGTACCTGTACTCAAGGTACTTGAAACAACATACATGTGTGTATATGTACACGTTTTTGCAGACATGCACATATAGATATTTGTTCCTGCACTTATACATGCATGTATATGGTACAGATATATGCATGTATATGGTACATATATATGCATGTGTGTAATACACCTATACATATACCCACATGTGTATATATGTGTTTATTATATACATATAAGATAGTTAAATGCAATACAGGAAGTTAGAGTACTAACAGTTGAAGTGATCAGGAAATGTTCAGCTTGAATTGAAAATTAAAGGGAAGGATTCTCTGTGGTGAAGGTAAGAAGGGAGTATATTTCAGGTATGGAGAATGGCCACTGAAAACCCACATGGGGAATGGAGTGCCAAGTATGAGGAACAGAGGTTAGTAAGGAGAATAATATGTAATAAAGCTAAAGAGATGGGTTAGAGGGAATATGTGAAGACCTTTAAAAGCCAAACAGAGGAATTTATATGGTTATCCTAGAGATAATAGGGAACTATTGAAGATTGTTTAGTAGGGTACCAACACTGTCATTCATATATATACACATATACACATAATGCATATTTATTATGTATGTGTGTATACAAATACATACACACATGTGTTTGTACATATCTATCTATATGGAAAATCACATTGGAAGCTATATGGAAGATAGTTTGGAAAAGAGATTTGAAGCAGGGAAGTCAATTAAGGAGTCCACTGCAAGATTGTTAGGTGAGAGATAATAAAGACCTGAGCTAAGGTCATGGCTGTGTGAATAGAGAGAAGTGGGTGGGTGTGAGAAACATTGTATTCATAGAAACAATAAGATTTGTCAATTGGTTAGGTATGTGGGCTAAGATACAGTGCAGAATCTGGAACACTGAGGGTCCTAACCTGGTGGATTAGAATAATAATGCTATCTTGGAAGGAAATAGAGAAGTCAGTAGAGAAAAAAGTTTGAGTGGAACAGTAGTCTGGTTTTGGATGTGTTAAATTTAGATGTCTCAATGCATCCTCTTTGAAATGTCCAATAGGCAAAAATGCTGATGTGAGATTAGAGGTCAGAAGAGAGACTTGGGCTGGCTTTAACATAGGTGAGTTATATGTACATAGGTGATCATTGAAGCCATCAAAACTCAGTCTCTACCCAATCTCACCAAGAGAGAAAGTATAGGTAGAATAGAATGCCCAGAACAGATCAATGTAGTAACCCACAATTAGAGGTATGCTATGTATAAGCTGGGCAGTTAGATGGGTGGAGGAGAACTTGGAGTGATTAGTATCATGAAAACTCTGAGAAGAGGGAGAGGGAGCTCAGCAGTGGGAAATGGCAGATCAAGCAAGTAGAAAAGATCGTCAGATTTGTCAATGAAAAGTTCATTGGTAGCTTTGGGAGAGCAGTTTCTGTTGAGTGATACAAATATTTTTGAGGAGGGAAATTTCTGTTGATTGCATTAGCTACGTTTCTCATCTTTAAAATAAGGATAATAACATTTATAATACTTAGGTCACAGGATTCTTATGAGGAAAATGCTATAAAATTGTTTTGTAAAATTGTAATCTATTGTTTTTACTTCAACAAATTTATAGGCTAAATACCAAGTCTGTGCAAGGCTTTATGCTAAATTTCAGAAACAGAGTGTATGGTAGCATTTTAGTAGAAAAATTTCCTTTACAGTTGGACCAAGAAAAAGGCAATTATAAATTAAGTATGACTAGATTGTGGCCTACACTGAAAGGGATTGATCATAAAATGACAGCTCTTATCAGTTCCCCAAAGGGCAAAAAGAATAAAAAGAATTTAAAAGTTATCAAAAACAAGTGTTATTATAATCTGTCATTGAAAAGGAAAGCAATGTGAAAGGCACAACCCACAGTGACAAAGTCTAAATCGGTCCTGCCATGCATAGTTTATCTGCTTATTGTCACCATAATTGTATCTACTATTGTTTTCTCGATGAATAGATTGTGTCTGTATTATGCTTTAAAGTTTACAAAGCACTTTCTTTAAAACACAACTGTGAGAAAGGTAGTTTAGGATTTAACATCACATCCATTTCAAATGTCTTTTCATTTATTCATTCATTCATCATCATTTTATGAAAGGGGAAACTGATGCAAAGAGAGCTTAAGTCATATGTCCTGAGTCTTTTGTCTAGTGTCAGCATTAGGAATCGATTCCAAATCTAGTTCCTTCCTCTATACACCATCTAACCCATCTAACCCACTGTGTGATACACACCGTGCTAAGTCCTGGGGTAGGAGCAGCGGTGCCACCACTGTTTCCATCATCTCAATAGCAACATCATCATTATGAGCCATTATTTCCATGCTCATCATAGGGTCCAGACTCACACCTGGAAGCCTACACAGAGATCAACCTCCCCAAAAAAGTAGGATTCATCCCTACATTGTACAATTTCCACTTGAATTTTTCCCCCTTTTCACCACACTACCATTCCATCATCATCTAAAGTTTATTAAGGACTATTCAAGGGATTGACAGTGATATTCCTTTTCACTTGCCCCTATCAAGAATTATATTTAATATATTTAACCCAAATTATAGATGAGAAAACCAAGAAACTAATAATTCTGTGTAAACTCAAGAAGAGAAAGCTGATCTAAGGGGGAGGGTGGATTTATAGAAATGCAGATATCAGCATTATATACAAAGAATTTCTATGTAAGGATTTTCTAACAGTTAAAACTATCTCACATTGGAATGGGCAATCTCCAGAGGTGAGTTTCTCACTGCCAGAAGTGTTCACCTAGAAATTTCACAAAGCCTTGTTGGGATGCTAGAAAGGAAATCCATACACCATTCAGTGGGTCATACTCCATAATTTGTGTCTGAAATTCTACGTGATTAATATTTGGTTACCCAACAACCTTCCTCTAATTCTTAGTATTTATGTGGCATGTGTTAGTATTTATATGGCATTTGTATGACCTCTCTAGGCCTCAGTTTCCTCATCTATAAAATGAGGAGATTGGAATAATGCCTCTAAGACTCCCTCGCAGCTTTGATCTTGTGGATCTGTTAGCCAAAACTGGTGTTAAAATTCCAGCTTCGAGTCCCAGGTAGTTACATTTTCATTCTAGAACTACCTCGGATGCAATCGCATTATTGGCAAAGAGAGATCCATTTCAAACTGTCAGATCCTGTTGAGCTTTAAGGCAAACAGTCGCCTGCTCATCCAACCCTAAGTAATTGTCTTTTGTGTTCATTTTATTGTCACCTTTGAAAGATGATGAAGAAACTCAACTGTTTGCTTTGTAGCACATTAACTTCTTTATCACATTAATAGTGACTCATATCTTATTTCCCAGTTGTAGTAAGAAAGCCATTCAAATCTTTCCCTCACAGGACAATATCTTTAATAGTTTTCTGTGTTTCCTATTTGTGGCTGTTTCTGTATAAACAGACTAATCGAATAGCATACTGAACCATCTATCCTTGGCAGAAATTCAGAAAATCACTCATTTCTGTGGCAAGCAGGGATGCCAAAGGGAAGGAGGGAGGTCTGGGGGGTTGAGTGAGGGACTGAAGAGGGGGGAGTCCTCACTTTTCATGTAGTGATATTTTTCTTGGAGTTGTCTTTCATAAATGTAATGTGTCTGTCACATGGAGGACTCCAGAACCTTGGCTAGAAATTATTTATTGCACAGAGGCACAGAGGTGGGTGTAAAGGCATTATTTCCCATACTATTTCTGGAGAATTTATTTGCCTAAAGGAACAGCTGTCATATAAACAGTCTTTCCAAATGAAAAGTCTAGTATAGTTTTCAACTGTTGTACTCACCTGTGACCCTTGACAAGCATGTCACTTGGGTAGGATAGAAAGGTTGTTACCCAGGTGAGAGAGAAAACCCAAGACCTCTCTGGACTAGTTCATAGTTACCTGTCTGTGTTTAATAACAATCCACCAACCTCCTCCTTCCCTCCAATCACAGAATTTCATGATTAGAAGGGACCTCAGAAGACCTGAACATGAACAAGCATCCTGCTGCAACATATCTGAGGAGTTATATATCCTTTGTCTGAGGATCTTGAGAAGGAATCTCCCAACCCCTTTGCATTTTTTAATAACTCCTTTTTTGGGATTTTTTTTCCCCTTTACTAAGTCTGAGTTTGCCTCTTTGCAACTTATATCCATTTGTCTTAGTTTTACTCTCTGGGAACAAGCAGAAAAAAGCTAGTTTATTTTCCTCATTACAGCCCTTTAAGTCTTTGAAGATACATCTCATATCTATTGCAAGTTTTTTGCTATTCAGGACCAGCAGCCCCATCTCTTTCAATCTGTCCTCAAAAGTCATGAATTCTAGACCCTCTCCATCTTGGTGGCCTACTTACCCCTGGACAGTAAATAGTTTATCAGTCTTCTTCCTGAGATAAGGTACCCAAAAGTGACTAAAAGTGGTTTAGCCAGGGTAAAGAACAATGGGAACTTTACCCTGACAGTCCTGGACATTGGGTCTCCCTTCATTCTGTTTGCATTCGTTTTCTTAGCTGAGGCATCATGTTGGCTGGTTGTTGAGTTTACAGTCTACTAAAAGTCTCAGATCTATTTTTTTTCCTAACCAGTTCTTGTCTAACAATTCATCTTCTATTTTTTACTTGCGAAATTGACTTTTTGAAGCCAAATGTCAGATTATACATTTATTCTGATTAAGTGTGATCTTATATTTTGCTCAGCATTCTAGTTAGTTGAGAACTTTTTGGACCCTGCCATCCAGTGTGTTGATTGCCCCTCCAAATTGGGTGTCATCTATAGATTTGATCATCATGTCTAATTCATTGATTAAAAAAAACATTAAACATCACAGGGTCCCTGAGGAATTTCATTGGAGACCTTGAAGAATAGAATGGCACAGTGAAAAAGAGACTGGATTTGTAGACAGGGGACATTATTTTCAGTTGTCAGTCTGCCTCTTGCTACTCTGCATGTCACCCTAAGCAAGTCACTAACTTCTTTAGGCCTCAGATCCTCATCTGTAAAATAACAGGGTTAGACTACATGTCTTCTAAGGTTTCTTCCAACTCTACCAATATAATCTCATGATCTAACACTTCTGGGATGACATTAACCATTAATACAAATTCTTTGGCTTTGACTATTCAGCTAGTTAAGAAAATATTCAACAGTGCTACCATTCTGCCATATAACTCCATCTTTTCCATGCTAATATGACTTTGTTGAATTATTTTTAAAATCTTAGTAAATATCAACTGTATTTCTCCTTATATAAAGTATAATATCCTTGTTTAAAAAAATTAATGTTAGCCTGGTATGACTTGGTCTTGATATAGCCATAGTATCTCCTAGAATTGTCCTTAGCACACTAAGCAAAGGTTCTGTCCTCCTTTTCCCCCAGTATTTTTATTGTTGTTCAGTGGTTTCAGTCATGTGTGACTCTTTGTGACCCCATTTGGGGTTTTCTTGGCAAAGATTCTGGAGTGGTTTGCCATTTACTCTCCAATTCATTTTACAGATGAAGAAACTGAGGAAAACAGGGTTAGATGACTTGCCCAGGGTCACACAACTAGGATGTGTCTGAGGCCAGGTTTGAACTCATGAAGATGAGTCTTCCTGACTTCAGGCCTCACGTCATATCCACTAGGCCACCTAGTTGCCCTTTTCCTCAGTACAGATGAAGCAAAACAAAATGGCCTGTTTATTATCCTCAGTTTTCTATGCCAGACTCAGCTGGTTATAAGCCATTGTAGTCCTGATAGCATCCATATAGAATTGTGCCATACTTTTTGCATTCTTCCTCTGTTACTTGTCCTTGCTTCCATCTCCTGTACAGGTCTTTGTAAAAAAATCTAAATTGCTCTGTGAGTTTCATGTGCATGTGCATTAACCATTTTAGGATACTCCCATTTCTCATCATCAGAACTGCTTTTTTTTTTATGTTTTCAGAATTTCATTCCTCAGAGTTTCCCATCTGTCCCAGCATGACTTGACCTCTAGGATTTTAGTTCCAGAGGATCCTTCTTCTTCCTTCGAACAAATTCAAATCTACCCTTCCCAGATTTAAAATATATTCCTGGCTATCCCCAGCTTTCCTCCTCAATCATTAATTCTAAAATGAAGTGATTGCTCTCTTCTGAGGTTCATATGATTTCCATTTCAGCACCCAATTCCTTCCTGTTGGTAAAAATCCAATCCAGAATAGACTCTCTCTCTTGTTAGGGCTAAGATTATCATTAAGGCAAGTCAATAAATTATTAGTTGCTCTACTTTTTTGCCGAGAGAACGAAAGCAGACTTTCCCCATTACTAGTATGTCATTCTTCTGTGACAGGCTTATGGTGTTTTTCCTGAACTCCTAATTGATTTCTTCCTTCTGTCCCACTGGCCTGCAATATAGTCTGATGATGATAAGGTTTTTTTTCTTTTCTTTTGTTTTTTCTTCTGTTATTCTTCACACAAATGACCTGCACTATGCTTTTCTTCCCCAACCCTTCTCCTTGATTCTGACATTCCCTTATACAAGTATATGTTCTTACTACATAATGCTATTTTCTGCTTTTTTGTCTAACCTATGACTCTTGAATAAGGCATAGGCTTCCAGAGCTATATTCCTGCCATGAGTCTTGTCTCACTAGGTTAAGAGATCATTGATAACTTGTCCCAAGTTGAGAGATCATTGGTTCATCATTTTAAATGTTTATGTATATAGGTATCAGAGGTCATGGGTTTTATTATTGAGTCCTTTCTTGGAAGGATTGTATCTATTTTAAACTTTTGAATGTCTCAACTATTATTATTACTCTTCTACCATTTAGCTTTTTATTTATGGCATCTAATTTGGTGGCTATACATAGGTGGATTTCTTCTTCCCCACTCCATTTTAGTTTAAAGAATTTTTTATTCAATTAGAAAGATTTCAGGCAAAGCAATTTTTTTAAAACTAATTCTTGTTAGATATATGCTAACCCTGACCTCTAGGAACCTATCACTTCTGTAATATAATTTGCAGTGCAGAAATCCAAATCCCATTCTCAGGAACCATTTTTTTAAAGCCATCTATTTGCTTCTAAAATTTTTCTCTTCTAAATCATTGACAATTGATGAACACCAATTACAAAACACATTAATTTCCCTAAAGTCTCAAGTTTCTTGCCCACAGCTTTGTAATTTTTAGCAATTATTTCTAGATTCCTACTAGCCATGTAATTTTTTGTTTCAACCATTTAGTTAGAGAAAATTTCAACTTGGGAAGTGTAATTGAGAATCTCCCTTTTAATCACAGGTAGCCTAGTGGCATGGTGAATAGAAGACTGAGCCTAGAGGTAGGAAGACTTGAATTCAAATCCAGCCTCAGAGATTTACTGTGTGATCCTAGGCAAGTCACTTAACCTCTGCTTGCTTTAGTTTCCTCCTCTCTAAAATGGAAATAATAATAGCTACTATAAGGCAGAGCATATTGGATAGAGTTATGGGCTTAAAGTAAGGAAGATTCATCTTTCTGATTTCAAATCTGACTCCAAACCCTCACTACTACCTATGTGACCCTAAGCAAGTCACTTAACCCTTTTTGCCTCAGTTTCCTCATCTATAAAATGAACTGGAGAAGGAAATGGAAAACCACTCCAGTATTTGCTAAGAAAACCCCAAAGGGGGTCATGAAGAGTCAAACATGACTGAAATGACTGAAGAACAATAGCCCCTACCTCCCAAGATTGTTGCAAGGATCAAGTGAGATAATAATTATATGTAGCACAGTGCCTGGCACATAGTAAGTGTTAAATAAATGTTACTTATTATTATTATCATTATTAAATGAATATGAAGCCTTGGCTAAGGTCAGACTTCTTTTTCTGATTAGAATGGGATTATGTGAGATAGTCTATAACTTTACTGAATGGCTGGACCATAATGAGATAGGATTAACCCTTCCATCTTGCTGGTACTGACTTTCCCAGGCACACAAGCAGATGGCAAGTGTTCAAAAATTAAAGTTTCTTCTAATGTCAATAAAAAAGTGAATGGGGCGGCTAGGTGGTGCAGTGAATAGAGCACTGGCCCTGGAGTCAGAAGGACCTGAGTTCAAATCTGGCCTCAGACACTTAACACAAAAACTAGTCGTGTGACCTTGGGCAAGTCTCCAATTACCCTGCCTTCTCCCAATAAATGAATGAATGAATGAATAAATAAAAGAGTGAAACTAAAGCATATTGAAGATTCTATTGGATATTTTAGAACTTGATTTTATTATGCATTTACGTATCCTAATAAGGAAGAATAATCAAATAAGGACTAAAATCACAATTTAAACATAAACTTTTTATCTTGGTATTAAGTGTTTAAGAATCCCTGATGTCATCCAAATAGGTACTTCCTCCATACATCAAAAGACAGGTTTTCATGTGTTTCTGTGACTCCTTCCCCATCCTCTCCAAATAATTGCTTGTGGCTAACTTTCAAAAGCCCCCCCTAAACTGAGGCCCAGAGGAGGGAGATGACTTTCCCAATGTCACACAGCCCAGATATTTTCAATCTCTTTCTATTGGATAGAGACAAAATACTTCCTCCTTTGATTTTACATTCATCTTATAAAAAATAAATAGGGTAGAAATTATTGTACCCATTTTGTATATTTGGTTCAGAGAAATGAAGTGGTTTGCCCAGGTTCATGTGGCTAGTAAATATTAGAGCTGGGGCTTATGCCCACATCTCTTAACTCCAGGTTTAAGGTTCTATTTGCTATACCACTCTGCCTCTCATGGAAGGAGTTAAAAAATCCAACCCATGATACTAAAAGCTACGTTTCTACACAGGTGCCTTTTTACTGAAAATAGATATTTTTTTTTTCCTCCTGATTAAGAATGCTGCCTGTAGGGAACAAAGCCCTGGCACAGTGTTTATTTTGCTACATCTAAGTTTCCCCCCAGAGATTTATGTAGAGAAGAATAGAGAAAAGGAGAAACCAAACGAAAACTCGAATCAAATGTAAATATGACAATAGACTTTGCTGATAATATAAAAGGGCTCTTTTTTAATTAGAGGCTCTGAAGGACATACCCTTTAATTGCTCTACATGTAGTTCCTAGGCCATCAATATCTTTGCTCCTTTCATTAATAAACTGGCAAGTCAAGGAGGAAAGCTGTAGGAGTATAATTTTCCCCCCATAAGCTCTACTTAATCAACAGCTGACTTGATCAAACAGAAAAACGAACATGCAAATCAGTGGCATTAATTCTAACACTGATAGGAATAGGAAAAAGAAGAAATAGAAACATGAAAGCTTTTTCATCCTCTTTCTGGAAGTGGGAGCAAGACCAGATGGAAGAAATAGGGAGGGAAGCTGCCCTTTGAATGCCAAGAGATTCCAGGAAGGCCAGGTTCTCTGTATGGATTAGCCCAGTGATAGGCCGTGAGTAGGCAAAGACAAAGACTAATTGCCTGACAGAGCCACACTCCATGCGCCTTGGTCATTGAAATTAATTTCTGTTTTTAGGACTGGCAGAAAGCAGCTGCAGAATTTCAGTTCAATACTCAAATTAACTGGGAGTCTAAATTATTTCTTTGCACATACAGTATTAGAGGAGCAGGTTCCCCAATTGATCTTGATCGTAGATTCCAAAAGAGGGATTATTGCTACTTTTCCATCAAATGCCCTAAGCCCTGGAAAGGCAGAAGGCAAAAATGAACCCATTTAGCATTTATACTTAAGAGTATATTGAATGGATAATGATATACCTACATCTAAGACAAACCACCTCTAAGAAATTATTTAGATTCAGAGGAGAAAAATAATTGTTAGGGGGAAAAAAAAAGAATGTTTGTCCTCTTTCTAACTGATCTATTGCATTCCTGGTCCACACATGCCACCTCTCCATCATGACACATGCACCCTTAAAATTACCCTGTCATTGTTCTTTAGTCATTTTTCAGCCATGTCTTCGTGACCCCATTTTGCATTTTCTTGACAAATATACTAGAATGGTTTGAAATATAAGCTCACTTTATAGGTGAGGAACTGAGGCATAAGTGGTTAAGTGACTTGCCCAGGGTCATACAACTACTAAGTATCAGAGACCAGATTTGAACTCAAGGTGAATGTTTCTGGCTGTAGGCCCCACACTATCCACTGTACCACCTAATTGCCCACTCTGCTAGGTATAGTGCAAAAAATTCTGTTTTTGGAATCTTAAAGGTCTGGGCTCTGATTACAAATAGAATATTTAGAATAATAAGAATTATTATAGTCTCTGTATAGTCAGTCAGTCAATCAGGAAACATTTATTAAGCACATACTATGTACCAGGCTCAAGGCCAAGGATTGTAGATGCAGAGAGAAAAAAAGGTCTCTTTTCCAGGAGCTCCCAGTCCAATAGGGGAGTCAACATGCAAACAATTATGTAAAAACAAGATGGAAACAGGATATCCAACAGGGGGGAAGACAGTGGCTTTAGGGGAATTGGGAAAGGATTCCCATAGAAGGTGGGATTTTAGGTGAGACTTAGAAGTCCTGGAAACCAAGAGATGGAGATGAGGGAGAAAATTCTAGGTGTGGAGGATAGCCATAGAAAAGATCCTAAGTTTCAGAGAACTGAAAAGGTTTTCCCACTCACTATATGACCTTGGGCAGATCTTTTTGAAAATCATAGTGGGGGAAACATGAAACATATTAAAATATGTATGATTTAAGGGAGAATATCAGGGAGGCATAGGAAAGCCAGGAAAAGAGTTATGAGGATTTTACAAAAAAAGTAATCATCAGGGGGAGGTGACACTTTAGCTGGATCTTAAAGGAAGGGAAGGAATTCAACAGGTGGGAAGGGAAAAAGGATGGCTTAGTTAGAGGATGCAGGTGATGATGACACTAGGAGATCATTCAGTTTAGAGGAAGAAGGAAACTTTGGAAGTCATTGAGCCTATCTCCCACTTTTTATAGATAATGAAATAAAGTTTAAACGTGAGAGTTTCAATATGAATTCAGGCAAAGTCACACAGGAAATGTGTCATGTTCAGACTCAACCCCCTGGATTCCAAGTGCCCTGTTCTTTCCACGGCCGCTGCGCTGTAGTTTTGACTCCAAATTATGGAAGTCACAGGCTTCCTTAACTGTTATGAAAGGAGTTCATTTTGTTGTGTCCTGTGGGTAACATGAAACCACCCTAGAGAATCCTGAATTAGTGCTTAAAATGAGAACCATACTCACATCTCTGTGTCCCTCATAGTCTTAGTACTGGGCAGTATTTGGAATTTTTCGCCACACACCCCATAAGGTATTCAGAAGCAGTACAGTGCCTGTTTAGGCTTTGTGAAAGTATCAGGCGATGTGGCAATTAGGTCTTTTTTGATGCAGGCTGGATTTGAACCTGTGACCTGGAGGTGAATGACTCCATATCTCATTACCACTCCCCTGAGCCTTCCAGCCCCCAGTGGAGTATGGGAGTTAATCAGCCACACATTAAATCTGCTTATAAGGCTGTTTCGTGTAAAATTTTTATATCTTAGCTCCTAATAATGGTCCCATTATAAATGATTGTCTCACTATGATATACTGGCTCCTTGGCTTCTAGGAACTGATTTAAAAGGGAGCCCTGGACTCTTAGTGCCCATGGAGTTTATTCATATTACTCAGTGCTAGCTCAGCAGCTCAAGTGTGGGATGGGATATTTTTTTTTTCTCACGAAATATTTTCTTCCCAGCATGTGGCAGTGGCTATAATTAGTAACTTCCAGTGTGCTTGATATACTGATGATACTTTATGGAAAATCATGGCTTCCCCCCACAACAGCCCCTGGCCTGGCAAGTCACACCTGTGCATGGGCCATCGTGCAGGTGGTCCTTGGGAGAGTGGATATCCCTTCGTCACTCAGGCAGTTTTAAGGTTTGTTTGTTTTTATTTTAGAAATGGACTGAGTCATTTAAGATCTGTTTCCTTATTTGTACAACAAATTACTGGGTTGGATTAGGTGACTTCTGGGGTTCCTTCAAACTACTATATTCCTATGACCTAGAGAGAGCACTTGGCATGAAAGAACATTTCTGAAAGAAATAAAGCAGATAGGTGGCATAATAGATAGAGACCTGGGCAGACCTGAATATCCACTCTCAGGTACATCCTAGGTATATGACCTAGGACTAGTCACTTGCAACTACCTGCCTTAATTTCTCTATCAATAATATTGGAATGATAATAGTACCTCCTTCCCAGGGTGATTGTGAGGATAAAATAAGATTGTATTTCTATAAGAGAATGGATTTTCTCAAAGGAATATTTACTTCAGAAGGTATAATTACAAATATGCAAACATACTCCCTCAAGCACAGAGCAATATTTCCCTGCCCCCTTGCACCTCCCTCATTCTGTGGGAAGCCAAAGAAAATTGGCACCATCCTATTTCTAAGTCCCAAGCCCCCATAGTCTCAAGTCCTATTGTACCCTGGCTTCTCAGGATTTCCATGGCTGTTTCCCTACTGAGCCTGCAGTTCTGGCTCCAAGGTCACTATGGCTCAAACTCCGCTTCCTATAAGAATCACTTTAAGCCCTTGAAACTGAGGACAAACAACTTAGAACAGAAACAAACACCCCTAGCCCCATTTCTCTGAGCTGGGCATAAAAGAGAGGTAAGCAGTGGAAGGAAATCACTCCCTTCTCACTGATTCAGTTCATGGGGTTCCTACTGGGCACAGTATGTAAAGGGCACTGAGCAGATGATAGAAAGCATGGCCTAGAGAGCTACCTGCTCTGGCTCACCACTTTTAAAGATGCAGGAAGCCAATCAAGGAGTCTGCCCCCACCCATGTGCTAAGAGATCCAGTGGCTCCAAGTAGACCGAAGTAGGCATTCTCAAAAGCTTGGTCACGTTTTTAAAGCATTGTGCTAACTTTTAAGTGCCACATAAATACTAGCTATTAATATGGAAGAGAGCTTCTTAGAACAACCTCTAGGTAAATATTTCTTCTCCGTAGTGAGAAGAAAGTTCTTCCTAGGATTTCTGGGCTAGAAGGGACCTCATAGAAAACTTAGTCCAATGAAACCTCAACAAGGAAGTTTCTATAGCATCTGCCATAAAAGATCTGTGCTTTAATTTAAGATCTCCACTGATGAATAACTCCCGTATTGTTAAGGCAGAACCTTACTC
The DNA here is from genome assembly GCF_028583685.1 of Petaurus breviceps papuanus. Taxonomy (NCBI): domain Eukaryota; kingdom Metazoa; phylum Chordata; class Mammalia; order Diprotodontia; family Petauridae; genus Petaurus; species Petaurus breviceps. The sequence goes on from NW_027185771.1 coordinate 33,972,392, forward strand.
TTTTAGACACAACTGATAATTAGGAAGTTTTCTTAATAACCCTACTGTTCCTTTCTTCTTTTCTCCAGGCTAGATTCATGTAAGTCCTCTACTGAGCTTGGGCAGTCCACTGCTCGATGTGCTCCAGCCTACCAGCGTTAGAATACAACATGCAGAACTGAGCATTGCTGAAAACACAAACTGTGTACTGTTTCATTAGATGCCCTAATTCTTGCCTAAAGGCCATACTAGAAAGGATTTCTCTTCTGTTCCAATACCTCTTTACTCAAAGGATTCACCATTTTTGCTGGCCCCTGTTCTACAAATATGTGGAAAATGGAGAAAAGAACTTTGCCCACCTCAGAGGGTTGTTGTGAGTATGCAAGGAGAGCACATGAATGTGCTTTGCAAAATTTAAGGAACACATGTAAATGAAATACTCACTCTCAGGATTAGGATTAGTATAGGAGAAAAGTCAGAGAATGGAGTCATGATCACAGTTTTCAAAAGAGCCTTTCCTTCAGCACAAGCTTCATATTGGACGAAGCCTTTCATTTCATAGTGGAGGCTGGTTTTGTCTTGCATTCAGGATTCAGGGATTCAGCCTTTGGCTCTCCTCCTCTGGGACTGGGTGACCCTGAATGCTAAGAATCAGAGAGGGTCACAAACCCACACGTCCTTTTAGTTCAGTACATACGTTCAGTAAATTCAGGAGGGATTTCTTGATTCAGAGGATTCCCAAAATGTCTCTATTTCCTTCATAGACATCCTTCTTCATTCATCAGAGACATGGGACCTGAAAATGTGTTGGGAAACAGAAGTTTTGGTGAATACAGGCCCTTCTCCAATAGTTACTGGCACTGGGTGAGCTGTATAAAAATAAAAACAAAACCAAGACAAATTACGATGGTTGTTTTGAGGGAAGGGTAAGAGAGGCTGACCAGAGAAGTCAAAGGTAAATGAAGGTAATTAACAGGCCATCTCTTGCAGTGAGTGGCAGCAGGCTGTACAAGCAAGGGGCCACTAGGTGGCGCCAGAGTGCAGAAAGTGGGAGGCCCGCCTGCAGTCAGGATGATCCGAGTTCAAACACAGCCTCATGCATTTAGCGGCTCTGACCATGGGCACGGTGCGTAGCCTAGGTTTGCTTCAGTTTCCTCATCTGTAAAGTGAGGATAATAATAATAATAGGATCAAGTGAGATGATAATGATAAAGTGCTCAGCACAGAAGCCCTCTCTAAAGGATGGTTGTTATTGTTGCTGTTAATTATTGTAGTGCTTGTCACAGCACCTGGCCGGAGGGGCCAAATCAATGCTTGTTGGATTAGCGACACTGTAAAATGGGCCCAATAATAACAGCGCTTAGCTCCCAGGGCTGTCCTGAGGATCACATGGGATAGTATTTGTGCTTCACCCAATGCCTGGTACATAGTAGGCGATTAATGAATGTTGGTTATTGTTCTGATTCTCTTTGCTTTTCTTGGTGGCTGTTATGGGCCTTGGCGTAGTGCTTATTCCCTTCTTTCAGATGAGGAACACTTGAGTTCACATCATGCCTCTGGTTGACTGTGTGATCTGAGTTTTAGTTTTCTAATCTGTAAAATTGGAGATAATAGTAGCTTTTGTACCTACTGCACAAAGTTGTTGTGAAGGTTAAATAACATAAATATGTAAAGTGCCTTCTAGACTTTAATCTACTTTACAAATGTCCTCTGCCATCGTAGCTATGGCTTAGCATTAGGGAGGAGAAACAAACTAAAATAATTTCACGGTATTAAATCAGTAGTTAGAAAATCCTTCCACTTCCTGTGTAATAGTGCATACTGTAATAATTTTTACATTCGTAATGTATTTTGCTTATAATTTAGTCATTTGTAATGTAATAATAGTACATATCCTCTGCCTTAAAAGAAAGGTTCTGAAAAAGGTTTTGGCCAGGCCTGTGGTGCGATGGAAAGAGCACCAGTAAGCCTTGAGTTAAAGTTCTGACTCGGGAAGATCACAGAACTTTTGGAGCCAGAAGGAAGCTTAGAGATCATGTCATCAAATTCTTTCTTCCTACTCAGGCCCAGAGGGAGGAAGTGAGCTGGTCATGGTCACCTACCTTGTAAGGGACAGCCCTTTGACTCAACTCCAAGTCTTCTGATGCCAGCGCCAGTGCTCTGCCCTCTATGCCGTCTGTATGCCTTGGAAATTTCTGAACTTAAGTTTCCTAATCAGTAAGATAGACATAGTAATTCTCATGCTAATAGATCATAGTTTATATCATGCCTCAGAACAATCCTTGACCAAGAAAACAAGTATGGGGGAATGTCATACTCTTCCCTCATGTTACTTCTCAAACTAAAAACACCAAAAGGTGGGGCGACTAGGTGGCGCAGTGAATAGAGCACCAGCCCTGGAGTCAGGAGGACCTGGGTTCAGATCCAGCCTCAGATACTTAACACAAAAACTAGACGTGTGATCTTGGACAAGTCACTTAACCCCAATTGCCCTCCCCTCCCCCCAAAAAAAACCACCAAAAGGTTATTTGGTTGTTTTTTTTAATGACATTGTCTTTATGTTTTTAACTTTTGGAAGAAGAAATGTGAAGTGATGATTTTCAGAAATATCATGCCTTTCTTTTCATTTTCTTTGACTTACATTGTTTTTCATTACTTATTCACCTTTTATTGCATTTTTTGTGTGTTTCTACCTCATTAACACTGATTTATTCTAAGGTATTTATTACCTTAGCTAAAATAATGCTTGTGAGAAAATCACATAGGTGAGAACAGTGTTATAAAGTGAGTGAACACATCATTTCCATATAGGATTGGGATAAATTAGGCCTCAAATTAGTCAAAATACCATTTCCTCTCTGATTCAAATATAGCTTTACAAAAAGATGCATAGCAGTCTGATGATGGCAGTCTGCATCTGAAGGGATGTGGACCACTATCCTCTACTGAAGCCTTTCTCCAGGGCCTTATTATGACTTTACAGTAATTCTGAGTCATCATTAGGGTATCAGAGGAAAAGATCTGAGATAATCTATTTTAGTTAGAAATGCTTCATGTGCTGGGTCACCATTGGATTTTGGTGTGTGTGTGTGTGTGTGTGTGTGTGTGTGTGTGTGTGTGTGTGTGTCTGTCTGTCTTTTAATCAGAGGATCACCCTAGCTCAAGGTGAAGAGACCCATTACCAGAAGTGATGTGGTATTCCTTTCCACCAAGGAATGAATGTTTTTGGTCACAACAATATATGAATGCTGCCTGTTAAAGGGAGGACGTCCTCCAGAAGATCAAGAGGATGAAATCACAGATTTTGGGGGAAAAAAATAATTATCTGGGGCTTCTGGAGGGCCTGCAACAATCAACCTAATGAAACTCTTTTCATCAGATGGAGAATCTGGATCATAGTTTTTAGCTATACTCAGAATAGTATATTCAAATTTACTAGTAGCCAGTAACTCAGAATAGTGCATTCATATAACTGCTTGGTTTTTTTTTCCTCTCCAGAATAAGTATATGTGTAAACAAGTCTCTTAGAACAAGAGGGAGCTTATTAACTTCCCAATCAGTTACTTTAAATATCCACTTCCCCTTTCTCTATGGCTCTCATTTCTCATGAATTCATATTCAGACATGATGTCACTCATCAAATCCAAGGGTGAAGATTCTGTGCTTATCATTTTCATCCCTGTTTGGATGGTTCGGCCATTGGATCATGCCATTGTTTTCAGCCATCTGTGGTCCAATGGGATTCGATTTTCAGTCATGCAAATCATGTTTCCCTGGTATTTTATAGACTCCAAATACTATTCCTTCACAATAACCCTTTCAGGTAAGAAGTAAAAGATTTATTCTTCCTATTTTATGGAGAAGACAACTGAGTCTCAGAGATATAAAATGTCTGTGATTATGAAGCTAGTTAGTGTCAGAATTAAGACCCAATCCCAATTTTTTAATATTAAGTTTGAAAATACTATTTTACTTTTTCCATATTATGTGGTTTTGTTTTTTGTTTCTTTTTACAGTCAAGTAAAATAAATGCAGTGGAGTTTGTGGCTGGTTGGGAATGCTTTAAGCCTATGGCCATTCTTTTCACTGAAGTAAGACAGTATTTGATGATTATCATTAAGGATTCCTGAAAAGAGACTAGATGGCCACTTGTTAAGGATTTTGTAGAAGAAGTCCTACTGAGGCTCAGGTTGAACCATGTGCTCTCCCAGGTGACCTTCTCATCCTATGCTTACTACCTCATGTGTTCATGGCACATAGACATAGAAATTGAGCTCACACTCACACACATGCATTGTTTATCATTCTCTTTTCTTCAAAATTCACAAAGCAACTGTTTCTATAGCAATAAAAATTGATTCCATATGTTAGGGAGATTGCCCATGTGGCCAATGATTACAGGTAGCATTTTCTCATAATAAGTATTAGTAGCAAAAATAGGATTTTTAAATTTATAATTTTAAATTTATATTTAATTAAATTTTATATTTATATAATATATACATATATAATAGTATATTTGCATATATATTTATATAATAAATATAGATTAATAAAATTAATTTATATTAAATTAAAATTTTAAAAATTTCAAATTTACATAACCCTTTAAAATTTGCTAACTCCTTTTCTTGCAATAACTTTTTGAGGTAAATTGTGCAAGTATCATCATCCCCATTTTACATATGAGAAAACTCAGTACCAGAGAGTATAAATGGTTTGCCTGGGGTCACAAAGCTGATTAGCTTTGGAGTTAGGATTTAAACCTATATCTTCTGGCCAGTGATCTTACCACTAGACCATGTTACCACTCAAATTTGGTATTGGTGTATATTTTGGTACTCTTAGCTACCATTACAACTCCCATGATACAGGTCCACTTCATAAAACGCTTTGCATGCTATCTGTGACTTAACTTGAATAAAAAACTCCCAATGTAATGAGTCTGTGATACTCATGTGCAAATGCATTTTTCATGTATAGGTTGTTCAATCTGTTCTTTGAATTCGTCTAATTAGCATATGTTGTCATAGTGATGTATTTATTATAATGGAAGTGTTCTTCGGAAGCCAGATTTAATAGTTTTAAATCAGAGGCGAACATGGACTTTTAGGAATTCTATTCACAGTAAATTTTATGCATGGTGAAAGGTTATGGAATAGGTTTCCAAACCATGTCTACCCATGCTCACAAATCTCTGCTAGCCGACAAATGCTCAACTTTGAATTTTGTGAGAGAGTTGTCTAGATAAAGAGCAAATGGAAATTGTTGGTCTCCAGACCTTACTTCATTCAGGATGTAGCCAAATTAAGATGGAGCAAGAAAGGAGTATTTCATTTTGCTTCAATTCAACTCAACAAGCCTTTATTTATCTTGATTAATCCCTTCTAAATAGAGCCTCATGCTTGGCATTGGAGTAAGACATAAATGTAAAACATAATCCTTGCCCTCAGAGAACTCAGATCTTGTAGAGAGATAAGACAAAGACGCAGATAAGGGAGAATTTGTCAATCTGGACATCTCTATTGCTCCTTCCATAGAGCCATTCCCTAAGGACAGCCCTTCCACTAACTCCCATATCTTATGTCCATTGTATAGAAACTCAGAGGATTTAGGTGACTGTTAATTTCATGCTTGCCCAATAGAGTGAAGTCTAGAGACCAGTCCTTTCCATTTAATCCTTATCTCAGTGACTCATAGAACTCAAAGTTAAGTTTTTTTCAGTCAGTTATTTGTGAGTGTGGGTAGATGTAGAATGGAAATCTCTTCCATGCTGTAATCCATGTATAAACTTTCCAAAGTAATGTAATACATTCAAATCTGGAATTTGAAACCAGATTCTTTTGACAGTCCAGTGTTCTTCCCTTTGCCTCATGTTCCCTCTCAAAGCTGTAAAATACCTTTTTGTCTTTTACTGCTTCCTTTTTCTAGTAATCTGGCAGGCCAGGGAGTTTTTCTCAATATAAAGAACAGCTTCCCAGCAATTAGAGGTTTCTGTAAGAGGGAATGAACTACCTCAGGATGTAGTGAGTTCCCTGTCCCTGGGCATCCTTCTGCCAAGATGGATGGTCACTAATCATGAATGTTATAGGTTGGGGGTTCTTTATATGAACTCTTTTTAAAAAATGCATTTTAATAAGTGCATGTCTGTATAATTCATTTCCTTTGAAATCTTATACATTTCATTTTATGCATTTGAAGGCATTATTCTCAGAAGGGGTCTATAGACTTTACTAGACTGCCAAAGGAGTCCAAGACACAAAAAATATTAAGAGCTTCAGTGCCAGAAGGTAGTCCTGTTCAGGTACAGTTAGACTAGGTGACCTCTGTGCTCTCTTCAAACACCAAGTTTCTGTGATTATATAGGAGAATTGTTAACAATATTTTCATCTCTGTTACCAGTCCTACTTAGTGCTTTGTGGAGTCTCATAAGGGAGAAGTTTGTTATTGACCCAGGGCAGGACAACTGAGAGGGAGAGGAGAATCCAGAAGAACTTCTGGGAGGTGGCATGGTGACAGCATTCAGAGCTCCTGTGGCAGTGTGGTATGTCGAAACTGAGAGGCTTGTAAGTCTAGAACTGACAGGTATTTGGCATTTCTCCTTTAGAAATTCTTCCCTTAACACCCTCAATTGATAGCCCCTTGACTGCTAATACCTTTACCCATCTGTTCAAATATCATGTTCACCACCGGGTTGGAGCACTGCCCTAGTGCACAGGTGCCAAGCGATCATAAGTTCAGACTAGAAGGCTGCAAGCTTTCTTCCTTTGGAAGCACTAGTGTACTACTTATCACTCACCTCTTTTTGGCTTAAATTGCCTTATTTAATGTGTGTGGAGAAGAAGAATATTTAAACACAGGAGGCAAATGAATACAAAAGCCCAGAGAAGCCGGAAGGATGTGGTTCCTCTATGCCTACAGAAAAGCTATAATGATTGAATTAGACTCTTAAATACCCATATATGTCAGCTTGAATGCAATCAGCCATCACATAAATCACTATTGAATAAAAATAGTTCCACTGTAAGAGTGGAGTGAGGTGGAATGATTCATTGGACATATGGAGAGTGGTGATTGTTAAGGTCATAGGATATGGAAGAGCAATGGAATTTAATATAATCTAATCCTAAACCCTTCATTTTACATATGAAGAAACTGAGGCCTAGAGGTAAAATGACTTTCCCAAAGGCTCATAACTACTAAGAGCCAACATTGCCAAGATAAAGTAGTACTTATTGGTTTTCTGACCTCATAGCTTCAGTCAGCATGAGTTTTAATAATAAATGATGACCCTAATAATAATTAGAAATAAACCCAGCCCTACTTCAGAGCTTTCCTTTGCATCTGTAGCTTATAATAAAGGAGCTCAAATAGCAGCCACATCCCTACCTTACTCCCATAGACCACACACCTTAGACTGTCATCCCACATCCAAAGGAGTGGAGGAGCAGGGGCTGGCACCTAGGAACTTCTGACTCATTTACAGGCAGGCTATAATGATAGGATAGACATAGGGATTGTAATTTAGGCAGTATTGGGAATTCCCAGGAGAGGAAAATCAACTTCTTCTTGGCAACTTGGAGTCTAAGAGAGTTTCCAAATACATTGAGAAGTTAGTGACCTTCCAAAGTTTCCATACCTAGTATGTGTCAGAAGCGGGATTTGAACCCTGGTTACACTATCTGTTTGGAGGAAACTGTTTTATAAGACTTAGAGCAGAAATATGAACTTTAGTACTTGGATCCCATTATCTCATCCATGTGAGTCTTCCCCAATAAGGAGCAGATTATTACCCTTCTACAGTAATCTTTCTTATCCCATGTAATTCTTATCTATCACTGTCCATAAATCTTCAACATAAGGAAGACACAATATACTATGGAATCTTTCCTGCCTTTCTTTTAATTTACTTTGTGGATAGTAACACAACACGCCAAGAGCACCTCTATTATCTTTCTCTCTGCCACATGATCCACTCTTCCATTCCAGTCATAGATAGCCTTGATATTATTGCTTTTATGCCTTTTCTTCCATGTCAGTTATAGGATTTCAAGCTAAAAAGATCTTACAGATTATCTAATCCAACCCTTCATTTTACAGGTGAAAAAACTGAGGCTCAGAAAGGTTTGTTCACCTTTCCGTGGCATATCCATGTGAGTTATTATTATTAGTTGATTTGCCTAAGCTTCTCTTGATAGTAAGTAGTGTATCTGGGATTTGAACCCAGGTACTGTATTTTTGTATTCCTTTATCTTTGCTTCCATGGTGATGTCTTCTCAACCCCACCATCTATCTTTCCCTTTATCACTAGAGCTATTATTTGACAAACGACCATCTTTTTAAGTGCCTGCAAGCCAGATGCTGCCCTTCTGGATATACCTAGAATGTCCTATACTCACTTATTTGTAAATTCATAATTCCAGTAATACCATAGGCATGTTACAAGTAGCAATCATCATGATACACAGAAGCCACTGAGCAAATATGTGTTGATTGGATTTTTGAAGATTAAACAATATGCAAAGTGTTAAAGAGTAATTCCTTTCCTTTCTGAGAACTTGCTATAATCAAGTTGGCATGAGCAACTCTCTGTATCTTGAGGGAACAAGTAAATTAAACAAGTAATTATATCCATAATGTTTTCAGAACTTAGATATTTAAATATATGAATCTCATCTACAGGTCCAGTCTTTTGTCTGTGTTGTTTCCTGCCCAAAGATCTCTTGACAGGAAATAAACATTAAAATAATCTTTAATCCCTGTCTGGTCTATTACCATTAACAATTGATGCACTTTAATTTTGTGGGATTTTAACTACAAAATGGAATGGCTAAGTAGTGATAATTGGGTTTGGAATTATACGGTCATTTATATCAACAGAAATGCAAGGGGCTGGGAGGGAGGGCGATTAATTATTTACTGTTTCCTGGCTGTGGTTCCTATTATAGAATTTTCTGATATGTTGTGCTGCGAAGGGTTATCACCAAACAAGCATAAGCAAATCTTGAGGGCAGTTTGGAAGTTGGACTATATTTAGGTGACGAAGGTAATTTGCATTTATCCTCTGAATGGGTAGCAGCATTTCTCTTCTTGACTTTTCCTATCAGCTCCATTTCTGAGTCTTGGTACATATTGGGGACCACAATTAACAAGTCTGAAGCAACTAGCTCCACGGCTTCCCATTGCCCAGAAATATAGCATACCCGCTATTTTGTCCATAGCAAAATGTCTGTGTTCCAGTCATTCTCCTTTGGCATCCACTGGGCTAATTTTATAAGGAGGAGGAGGAAGAGAAAGCAGAGGAGGAGGAGGAGAAAACATATAATATGTGTTAAAGCTGGAAGGAACTTTAGAATATGACATATTATAAGATAGGAAAAAAAAAACCTGACAATGTTGAACTAAAGACCATAGAATATTAGGACTGCAAGAAACCTTAAAACTAGACAGGGCTTAGGGTACCAGGTAGAAAAATTGAAAGGAAACCTTTGAAACTCAAATGTTACAACATAGAATTTGGAATGTGAGAACGAGAAGGAACTTTACAACGTAGCATGTTAGAACACAAAATGCAAGATCAAGAAGCAGCCTTACCATGTAAAGCATTAGAGCACAGAATCTTAACTTAAAATTTAAAAATTAGCAGAATTTTAGAACAGAGAATTTTATACACAGAGCATGCAGTATCAAAACTGGAAGAAATCTTAGAACAGAGAATGTGGTTTAGTAAAAAGAACACTCGACATGGAGTCAGGAGATCAGGATTCAAACATTAGTTGTGTGACCATGGGCGTTTCTTAATGTTCAAACCTCCATGTCCTCATCAGAAAGATAGGAATGATAGATAAATAATAATAAATAAATAAATAAACTAATTGCCTTACAAGATTGTTGTGGGAAAGCATTGTTCATAAGCCTTGGAGCATTCCATAAATGTAAGATCGTTTTTGTTAGAATATAGATTATTAAAGCTTGTCTAGAACCAAGGCTGTAGTCCTGGCTCTGCTATCAGCTCTCTGTGTGACCCAGGGAAGCCTGCATTTCACTTGCTAGGCTTCAGTTCTGTCCTCAGGAAAATGAGGAAATTGAATGAGATCACCTTGAAGGTCCCTTTCAGTTAATAAGATCATATGAAACCAACATTGAGAAAACTGGCAACTTCTGTTTAGTTTTAAAAATGGAAATTTTTCCTCACATTTCTCAAGTGCTCAATAGTATTTGAAAAATGACATGGCTGATGTCTGTGTCTATATTAGAATTAAAAGCTACATGTCAGAGATAGATAGAGAGTGATATTTTAATGTGATTTTTTAAAGTCACCATTTGTCTTTCGATGTGTGCCATAGGTTTACAAGAGTTTTTATATCATCCTCAGTCTCTTGATTTGATTTCAGTGCCTACGTCTCTTTTTTATAATCTACAAACAGTTGTCTCCCATGCCTGCTGTCTTATCACAGATATCAGAACTATGACTGGTTAAATATATTGTGTGTATTTACAAAATAAAGGGCATTCTAAAATACATTTCTGTAGAATAGAAGAATTAAGTGGGATATTATCACCATCCTCATATATTTGGAGGCCTATAAGGTCTAACAATAATTCAAGCTATTCTTCTTGGACCCAGAGAATAGAACCAAAACCAACTATGAATGAGGTGGAGGAGATGAAGAGAAAGAAGTTTCATTTTGATAGAATGAAACTTTTCCTGATAATTAAAGCCATGAGGAAACATTAGAATTAACTATCTCCCGAGGTAGAGAATTCCCTGTCACTAGATGTTGTTAAGTGAAGACTGGCTGCCCACTTTATAAGGATGTTATAGAAGGGATTCGTTTTTAGGTAAATGTAAAACTAAATGACCTCTGAGGTTATCTGCGATTCTAATTGTAAGATTCTATGACTATAGACCTGTAGTGAAAATGGCTACTTTGATAGATAGTAAGCTCCAAATAGTAACAATAATAGTAAAAAATGGTAAGAAAAACTGGCATTTATATAGTGATTTAATGATGCACTAAACCATACTGTCTCCCATCCCCATCACTAGAGATGTTGAAAGAAGACTGGATAACCACTTACAAGAGTATGTACAGTATGTATGTATGTATGTATAGTAGAGAAGATTTCTACATTGTGTTGCAGTCAGGAAGCTGAACTAGAATAATTCTGTGTCTGCTTCCATTTTGCCTATTATTTGGTTTATGCTCTAAAGTTCTTTTTGGTTCTTTCAAACTGTGTTCTATGTTATGCATTTATAGATAGATATGTGTATATATGTATTTACATGCATGTGTGTATATATGTTTACATATATATGGAGAGATTTGAAAGAGAGAAGGGGGACAGTGAAAGGGAAGGGAGAAGGAAGTAGAGTGGAAGTGAGGAAGGAGGGAGGGAGAGAGGGAGAAAGAAAGAGAGGGGGGAGAGAGGGAGAGGGAGAAGGAACACTTCCAGGTCCACGTCTGTAATAGTCTGCCTTGATGTCTCAACCTGGATATTACATAAGCATCTCAGACTCAATATGGTCCAAAACAGAATTAATTTTCTTTCTCCCTAAACTCATACCTTCTCCCTACTTCCTATTTCTGTTCTAGTTCAGAGGGAAAAGCATTCCCTTACTGCCCTGAAAGCAATTCAAACTGTCATGATCTTTGAATCAGAAGGGGGATTTCAGTCACACCTAGGAATTTTAAAGAAGACACAGATAAGCCTGTCAGAGAGCAGACTGATAGGAAAGAGTGGGAGAAGCCATTCCTATCCTACCTGGGAATTAACAATTCAAACTGGAAAGCATCAGTGACACAGATGTAACAACTGAAAAGAAGGTGGTGCAGTAGCTGAGAAGGGAGAGGGTTGCACCTGGGCTTGTCACCAGGCTGTTCAGATGCAGCAGCAGCAGCAGCAGCAGCATAGCTAGCTAGCATTTATATAGTGCTTTAAGATTTGCAAAGCACTTTACACATATCTCATTTTATCCTCACAACTACCCTAAGAGGTAGGTGCTATTATTATCCCTATTTTAGGGAGGAGACAACTGAGACAGACAAAAGTGAAGTGACTTGCCCAGGGTCACCTAGCTAATAAATGTCTGATGCTATATTTGAAGTGAGGTGTTCCTGATGCCAGGTCCCAGCCCTCTATCCACTGGACCACTTAGCTACCTCAAGCTGAAGCTACTAGTTTTACTCAGCTTTTCAAAGCCTGAGGGAAGTTTTGAAAATCATCTGTTCTTTCGCCAAATTCTTCTCTCCAAGGCTATCCCATAACAGACACTGTAATATACTCTAATAATTTATTTTACCTAAATATTTTCTGTATCCCCATCATCATTCAACTATAGAGAGAACAAGGATTTGATGGAGTTTTAAAAAAAATTAAATTAGGCCAGAGAGCCAGACTTCCATTTCTAAGGTGGGTATTTTCTTAATTGGAAGCTCTGAACTTACGATTATACTGCTAACTTTTTATCTGATATGAACTCCATAAAGCAGCAATGTAGAAGACCACTTGAACCGAAGGGTCTTCATATTGCCCCTAGGTTAAAAAGTGAGCTAATTTTTGTTACAGAAAAGTAATTTATTAATTCTCTAGAGAGAAAGAGGATAGGAAGGAGTGGCTGAATAAAAGATCGCACCCTAACTGTACTATTGTCACCCCATCAGGAGATAGGTAAGGCTTGGGGAGAATTCAGCTCTGCCTTCTCCATCATGGAGGGAAGATGGGGCAGAAATGACTGCACACTAGCTGGCCAGCCCTGCAGTCCACAAAAACAACTAATATTGTTACATATCCATTAATCTAGGTTCACAATCTGAGTCATCCTTGACTCTACCCTTCCTTACTTTTCATATCCAATCAGCTGACAAATCATCTCCATTCTATCTCCTGAACATCTCTCATGCTTTTCTCAGCTAACACTACAATGACCCTAGTAGAGACTCTTATCACTTCTCATCCAGAATATTGTAATAACCTTCCACTTGGTTCCTCTGTGCCCAGTCTCTTTCCTCTCCAATACAACCTCCAAGTCTGCCAAACTGATATTCTAAAGCACAGTTTAGCCATGTCACTCTTTCCCATTGCCTGCAAGGTAAAATAGAAATTCCTCTGTCTGGCATTTAAAGCCCTTGATCTGGCGTGCACCTCCCTTTCTGAGCTAGTTACCTATTACACTCTTTCACCCATTCTTTGGTTCAGCCAAAGTGACCTTCCTTTTCCGCACACATGGCATTCCTCCTCCCTTCTCAGCATAGGCTTCTGTTCATTCCTGGAATGCTTGCCTTTCCTCACCTCCAATTCTTGGAGCCTCTAGTTCTCTTCAGGACTTAACTCAAATATCACCTTCAGGAGGACTTTCTCAAGTCCCTGAATTGTTTGTGCTGCCTCCAATCATTGTGTAATAGTCTGTATGTTCATACAGATGAACATGTTGCATTTCACTACTAGAATGAAAGCTTCTTGATGACAGGAACTGGTTTTGTTTTGTTTTTTCTTCCTTTTGTGGTTATTTCTCAGTCCCAGTGGCACTCAGTAGCTGCTTAATAAATATATCTTGAAGTCTGGTGTTCCCAGCTTCTTTCTTATGGCACTTCATTTGTGAGAGTAGTGCTTCTGAAACAGCCTAAGGGTAACACATATGCTAAATTGGAAGGGAGAGGACCTGTCTTTCAATCCCACATCTAACTCATTGCATGACTTATAGAGTATAAACATCTTCAGGAGATGAATTGTTTTCATTTTTGTCAAAGGATCTTGAAATAGATTCTAACACATATAAGACACATAATAAATGCTTTAGGGGTTGAATAGGTGTCAGAGTTATATCATTTTATTTTGAAACAAGCACATCACTCATTATAGGAGCATTTACAGTGTTTATGTTTTCTGTAGATTTGCTATTCGGAGGTCTTTAGAGATATTTTACTGTTAGCTGTCACAATGTAATCTGTTATTTTTATTCTGATTTCTACAAAGACATCAGTGTATTTCATGGAACCATTTTCAGAGTTTGCCTGGGACTAGAGAGAACTTTGTAGTTCACCAAAGATCCTCATAGAGTCACAGAATCTCAGAGCCCAACTCCTACCTGAAGCACAGAAATCTTCTACAACAATACTCCTTGAAAAACTCCAGTGAGGATGTCCCATTCTTTTCTGAGGCAGTACATTGAATTGCTATGCATCTTTAGGTCTTAGAAAGGTCATCCTTAGATCCATTCAAAAATTGCCTCCTTATGCCTTCCCTGTCTTGGTCCTACCTCTGGCCTTCTCAGTAAACCCAAATTCCTTTTCTTCAGCAATGCGCAATAGTTGGAAAAGCATTGGACCTGTAGACAGGAGATTAGAGCCAATTCTGGCTCTGTCACTGTGTTTGGGACCTTACACAAGTCCCTTTTGATCTCCCTTTTCTCCTGTCAAAGTGGGGGACTGGGCTAGATGATCTCTCAGGTGCTGACAGGAAATGTGAATTCTGTGTTCCAAGTTCCTCACAGCTCTGACATACCCCCCCTATTTCTGACAGTCTGTGCCTCTATGAAGAGTAGACCAAGACAGTGAAATTCACAAGTGCCCCCATGCATTCACCCACCAGTTGACGAATTGAGTGGGTTATCAACCCGACTTTTTACCTTCTTGCCCTCCCCAAAATAAGTAAATAAGAAAATGTTGATCTCTCTTTCCAAAGTATTTATATGCAGCAACCAATTTATAATAGCACACATCCTGATCCCTGAGCTGGGCTGTTTCTTCCTTTCAATACATCACATTGATTTCCTGTATGACTTTATCTGCCTAATACAAAGTAGGATTGAACAGGTATTTGTCTGGGGCTTGCTCATTCCTTATCAAACATTTATGACTTAGCTCTGGCTTCAGTATCTTCTTGTAAGGTGTTCCTTATTTCTATCTTTTCCGTAAATGTACTATTGTGTTGACAGCTCTGTAATAAATCTCTCCTGAAAGTGAAACTTTGAGGGGAGGGGGGGTCAGGGACACTTGGGAGGAATTGAACGAGGGGCAAAAACTATTCGTTATATGTTTGGGAGAAGGCTCACTCTGTTAGTGAACTGTCTTGTGCCTGTGGTTGTCTATTAATAATAGTGATTGACTCCCCACCTCCTCCGTTTCCAGGATATTAAGATTGGAAGTTTCATGGTAGTGCCCAGCTGGGTGCTATTTGGGGGGATGAAATATCCAGTGTAAAAGAGAAGTTAGTATAACTAAGGCCAAATTTCACAAGTATCACATGTCTGTAAATAGAATAGTATTTGAATGAGGGTCATAGCAAGGTCAGCAAGTTTGATAGCCCTGGCTTGGCTGGACTTTTAATAGGCATTTGAGAATTGAAAAATAAGTGAAGTTGTTTTGACCCACATTTCCCCCTCCCCTCGTTTCCCCTTTCTGCTCTTTCATTTAATGTTAAAGAGTTCTGGGCTTGGGTTTGGAAGACTGCTGTTTATTCAAGGGTTTGTTTACAGATTGAGAGCTACCATAGAGCAAGACTGAGAGATTCAGTGGCTCCCCCAGGTTAACAGGAGGCAGAATTGGGGTTTGATCTTAGGTCTTCTGGCCCTGACTCTGCTCAGTCTCTCCTCTACTCCATCCCACTGCCCCTGAACTGAAAGAAACGAATGCCCCGATGCTTAAGAGTTCACTGAAACTGTCAGCTTATTTCTTGTCGGCCTCTAGGGTTAGAAATCCTGATTATAGATGTACATCTATAATGTACATATACGTAGAGTGGTATACAAAGATCAGGGGCGGCCTTTGCCAGGGCAGAGGTCATAGGCTTGCTCTTCACCTACCTCTTCTTTCTGAAGTGTTCATACCTTCTCACAGGCTCAGAAAAATTTGTCTCAAGATCCTCTCTGGGGTGGTCATAATCCTCCCCATATCTTTCAGTAGGTAATAGGAGAATTGGCAAAACTATCTCAAAGCAGACACTCTGAATTGGAGAGATACTCTGATTTGTGGGGAAAAAAATTACTAATCTGAGTCATTCAGTCAACCAACAAACCTTTATTACACATTTGCTATAAGCTAGGCTCTGTACGAAGTGCTGGGGATGCGAAGAAAGCCTCTCCCCTCCCCCCCACAAAAACCTCCACGATTTCTGCCCTCAAAGAACTCACAGTTCAAGAGGGGAAACTGTGTGTAAATAATGAGATGTCTACAAGATGTTTACAAAGTAGAGGGAGCAGGAAAAGCCCACTGCATGAAGTACAGTTGTACTGAGTCTTGAAGAGAGCCAGGTAGCAAAGCATTCCAGGCCTTGGTGATAGCAATTGCAAAGACAGAGATGGCACATGGTGTGTCATGGGAAAGGCTCAGTGAGGATCATAGAGTGTGAGGAGCAGAGGACAGGGTAAAAAGACTTGAAAGATTGGAAGGGGATGGTTCTGAACGGTTGTAACCGTCATACACTGGAGCTCATTTGACCCTGGAGGCAATAGGGAGCCCCTGGAGCTTACTGAGCAGGAGTTGACAAGGTCAGACTTGTGCTTTAGAAAAACTGTCTTAACAGCTGAGCTGAGAATATATTGGAATATGGTGAGACTGGATGCAAAAAAAAAAACAACTCCTACATTACAGGCCCAGCTTCTTAACTGTTTGACTACGGACAAATGGATAGATCTTTCAGAGTCTCGGTTTTCTCATATGTGAAATGGACATAATAATGCTTGTCATTTTGGAAAGCACCATAGACATTTTGCATAAATTATGTAAATCCATTATAACACTGCTATTGTCCTAACAATTTTACTATCAGGAAAGCATTATCATTCTTTGGGAGATCAGGAGTTCTCTCCAGGCACTGAGCCAAGCAGTCCCCTAGTCACCTTCTGAAGAAAGCTTGATATTCTACCTTTAAATCTACTGCTACTATCATGCCACGAGCAGCTCATATTTCTGTCACACTTGACAATTTTTGAAAAAGCACTTTTCCCCACAACAACCCTGTGAGGTTGGGTGTGCAGGTGTTATTATCCCCATTTTGCAAGTGAAGTAATTGAGAAGAAGAGAGGCAAAAGAACTTGCTCAGCTACCACACATTAAGTTATTGGCAGACTAAAATTTGAACCCATATAATCTTTCTAAACAACTCTCTGAGACTACTCGTTGTAGAAAAGAGGTAGAATTATATAATGATAGATCTGGAAGGGACCCTAAACATCCAGTGCCCAAGCCAGCAGGTGGGTTTGGCACCTCAGAAGAGGAGGGGACCTCAGAATACTAGATTTACAAATTGAACTGTTCAATAGTTTCTGCTTCTTCATATCTGGATTCCTTTTTCCAGGTTCTATTGGCATCCTCTGGATCTCCATTATCAGATAGTTTAACTTGTTCCTCCCTTCCCTGCCCCCACCCAACCATCACTTTCCTCTTTGGACAGATAAAGCCACACCTTCCCCGGAGCTATGATACCATTAGAGTGTGTCCTCTTTCCCCCACCCCCTCACTGCCATGCCACTCTTGATCATTTCTGTGTAAAAGAGAGAAGCAGATTCCAGGAAAAAGTTTCAGGAAAAGGCATAAATTCCAAATATGTGTATATTTAAAACTGATTTTGCTGAACATGAATAGTCACTTACAATCTAACTGGAATTGACTCTGGCATGTGTCAGCCTAATAGCTAGAATCCTGGTTCAATACAATGAACTTAGGAAGGTTTTCTTAATGAAAGAACTGACGTTCTCTGTGCAGTGGCTGCATTCATCAGCCTACCCAGTGTTCATTACACTACAAAGGCCTGTCAATGTGAATTGTTAGGGCCATCTATTAGAGAAACCTGATTGGGACAAAAGATAGTGATAGCCAGGGCCTTCCTAGAATTTTCCACATTGTACAATAGGCCACTTTTCTCACCTTTCATTAGGGTAGATCCAAACAGGAAGCTCTGTTTCACAGGAATGTCATAAGACAAGTGCTCTGTAATCCATAAAGTGCTATGGAAAAAAGGTTAAATTATTAATATTATATTTGGATAGATTGTGATCTCACCAACATATATATTCCTTCCATGCATGCAGATTGCAACTCCCCCATATGTCTACCCATCCCATGTTGTTTTATTCCATGTCCTTCCATAAATCCTTCATAGACAAACCATTTAAAGCCAAAAATGGAGACCTTCCCTTGTTTTCTGTAATATTTCTTAGAGACCACATGGGCTTTCTATCTCTTATTTCTTAATCTTGTAACAGGACTGACCTCTCTCCTTTTTCAGTCATACATGGCCATGATGGTGGCTTTTATGGAGCTTTGACTGTGAAAGTCTGCATGGGTAACATGTTAGAGTCCTTTTATAGCTACCATGAGTCTTACTGCTGTCTTTTGGGGCACCTGCAATTACGATTTTTTTGAGATGTAATACTCTGTTATTTTCTATTATCTCCATGGTAATCACATGGACTCTATTGGTAGTGAAAAAAAATATGGATTTTTATTCATATTAATCAAATCAGGATCATTGAAGTCACTAAACAGTTCGTCAGATGTGATTCAGACCATCCTTCCCTTCCTGTTCAATTCTAAGTCCTGCCCATTTTCCTTTTATGTCACCCATCCAGGCCATAGTGTAGTGAAGAACTGATGCACAGAACTTCCCTTTCACTGATGGGCTCACTCAATTATTTTTCCATTGTATGTCAAAATATTGGTAATATATATTCTTTATCCATTTTATCTTTGTCTTTTCATAAGTCTACCTATAGTATCCATCCAATATGCTGAAGGATTTCTGATTCTTTTTATAGTGTCTGGGTACCATTGTAGCATGCAACCCACACTTGGTTTTTCCTCTGTGGATGGCCTAACCAATCTACTTTAAGTGATCTTGAGGGCTTCCTCAATTCAGTTACTGTCATCAGCACTAATGATGGCAATAGTAATAATAATACAAAAATGTTATATGCCATATATACATATTATCATAATGATGATGTTAATACAATGAAGTGGTAGACACTATATAATCTATCCCAAAGGATTGTAGAAATTTAGCATCTACTAGATACCTAGGAAAATTAAATGAAGTGTCTTAAACTCAGAAACAAGCTCTCTTTCATAACTACTAGATAATAAATCCTCATGTTACTCATACAAAGCTTAAAACATCCTTGTGAATTCAAAAAACAAACAATTGTACTGCACTAAGAACATGATTACTCGACAGAATGTTGCTCACAATCTCCTATACATTACATTAATTTTTAAAACTTAAAGAACAATATTTTTAATAGTTGTAGCCTTATTGAACACTCATGTGCTCACAATCTCCAAACTTCATGGAATTAGGAACTTGCAAAATACAGAGACCTAGTAGAAAAAATGAAGCTATATGAACACAGGACAAAGCCCTCAGCATCCATGTCCTGTCTTTTATTAGAATTGTCGCAAATATGCATTTGCTGAATCTCCAGAAGAGGAGCTCACCTCTTCATTCTCTTAACTCTACAATAAAAAATCCATAAATTTATCTGTCTTTACAGAATATTAAATATATTTGCCAAATGTAAAGCATAAAAGAGCCATAGTTGGATAGCAACTTGTCCTCAAGTCATTCCTATCTCAACCTCATCTAAAAAGATGAGAATGAAATAAGATCACTGTCATCTGATTTAGAGAATGATAGTTCCCAACAAATATGCCAGCTTGGTTAAGGGATTCTCCAAATGACTCACTTGAAAGGAGTGCAGTCTAATAGGGATAATTTCAGTAACAACCTCGTGTCCTACCCACTACCCCTTTCTACTGGGCTTTATGATTGACAAAGTGCTGAACGGCAACAACAACCACCTTATTAAAAGGGGGTGGAGGGGGAGGCAGCTAGGTGGCGCAATGAGTAGAGCACCGGCCCCAGAGTTGGGAGGACCTGAGTTCAGTTCCAGCCTCAGACACAACATCCACACAAAAAAACTAGCCGTGTAACCTTGGTCAAGTTACTTAACCCCAATTACCCTCCAAAAAAAAACCAAACACAGGTGGGGCAGGAGCACCCTTTTTACAAAGGAATACCTTGAAGATCAGGAGGGGAAAAGTCACTATCCAAGGTTGTGCAGCAGCAAGGGGGTTAGCTAACAACAAAAACAGAATTCAAACCTGTTTCCCTACTCTAAATCCACTGTTAATTTTTATTTTGTTTTCCTACTAAGTATATTATTAAGTATATTATATTAAGTATATATCCATTGACATTGGGACTCATGTCACCTGTTTTTTTGAGGGGGGAGGGTAGGGCAATTGGGGTTAAGTGACTTTCCCAAGGTCACATGGCTAGGTTTTTTTTTGTGTGTTAAGTGTCTGAGGCCAGATCTGAACTCAGGTCCTCCTTGACTGCAGGGCCAGTGCTCTATTCACTGTGCCATGTAGCTGCCCCTCTTGTCACCTTTTACTACATACAGCTTAAAACAATATGGTGGCATTTCTAAGTCCTTGTAAATAATGGCATTTTTCTCATTCCTACATTTTCTTAAATAGGTACATATCACTTCATTGAAATCTTCCTGTTCCTTTTCGTTCATGGAGGAATTCTCTGACAACATTACAGCAAATTAGTGAGAAGACTTCCTCACAAATTCCCTTCTCCTGAATTTCAGCTTTTCTGTTCAGAATATGAGACTGTATTTAAAGCACAACACAATGGTTGGCAGAACCTTTAATCCATTTTTTCCTTTCCTTTTAGCACATTATTTCCTTGAGCTTTGATGAGTTAGATAATTATTTAGTGTCTTTAATATTAATATTAGTAAAATTCTTTGATATATTCTTAATCTTTTCTTTGAAATTAAATGGTTTATAATTAAAGCATTTTAGAAGATACTAGTCACAATACTGACCTCGAAGTTGGCCCTATACTCCTCTCCCTTTGTCTTTCCCCTTATTCATTTCCTTTACTTCTTGTTCTCTTTATTCATCTCTCTGTCTCCCTTTCTTACCCTAGATGTATTTTTCCCTTTTGCCTACCACATCACAATCAAACTCCTTTTTGTGATTTTTAACCCTGCCTATAAATTCTCCCCTCATTCTGCCTAGCAAACCTAATTTTCCTTCTTACACCCTGGGCTTCAGTCATGTGAATCTTCACACACATACCCTGTGCATGTTTGCTTTCTGTGACCCTCAGAAAGCCCTCTGATGCTCTTCCTCTTTATAATTTTCAGTATTTCATGGCCTATTTCAAGGGCCAGACTCTCTCTAAGAAGCTGACACTATGTGCATTTTGGACTAAATGGCCCTTCCAAATCTCCAAATTCTGTATGATTGTGTGTGTGTGTGTGTGTGTGTGTGTGTGTCTAATTACTAGAAGAAGTGGAGTAAGGTTTGGCATATCAGGACTACACATTATGGAATCTGAGAGGTTCATTACCCTAGCAAGAAGCAATATGGAAGTGTCAGAAGAGTAACTGAGCCAAACACTCTGGTACTAAAAGCAAACAAACCACCTATTCTGGGACATGAGAATGAGACAAACTAGGCCACAGCAGCTAAGGCACAGAATAAGACTGAAGGACTCTTTCCACAGTGGAGGCCAATTGTTGGAGTATTCTTGGATGCCCTTGCTCTTTTTCTTCCTAAATGGAGAAGCCCAGTCATAGCACTAGCTTCGTATTTTGGTAGCCAAGAGTTAAGAGTTATTTGAATATATTTTTACATCATTAAAAACAATTCATAGAATGAAGAATGTCATCACCTGGAGGGTACTTAGGGAGCCTGTGGTCAGAATTAGTCATTTCACAGAGGAGAAAAATGAAATCCAGGCTAGAAGTTGACTTACTTAAAGGTCATCCAGTAGTCAGTGGTAGAGACTGGACCCAGGCCCAGGTCGCAGTACTGAGTCCCCAGACCAGACTCTTTCTCTTCATTGCAGCCTTTGCTTCCATCAAATTTGAGTCTAATTATCAACCCAGTAAACATTTTTCAAAGTCGTGTTGTTTTAATTTCAGATCTTAAGAGTCAGGATAATGATGTAATGTATAGAGAGCTGGTCATGTAGTCAAGAAAATAGACCCTGGCCCATGTCTTGCCCTTGGCTGTGGGACTCTGCGTGAATCACTTAAACTCTTAGTGCTCAAGGAAACTCTTTAAGACTGTACATTGTGAAAAAAGGTATCACCTGTATTATTGGAAGAGATCTTCATCTACACTCTCCCCCCAAACTAGGAGCTCTCTATTCCAGTGAAACCACAGGTCTAGTCCCCATTCCTTTCCCTATCTTCAGATATCAATAAATCTGTAACATAAGACCAATCTCAAGCAATTCTGGGTGGTGGGTTTTGTTTGTCTGTTTTTCATTCTAACAGTGATGACTGAAGGATAAAACCTTTTCCAAACACGGGTTTGCTCAGAATGCAAGTAGTTGCTACCCATAAAAATAGATCAATAGCTGCTGAAGTGCCTGTTAACACTGCATGTTGTAACTGAATCTTATGATCAGAAGATTTATATATGGAGGGTGCCCAGAATAAGTGTTATCTTTTTGTGGCAAAAGAAAGCAATAATAAAAATATATGTGTGTGTGTGTGTGTGTGTGTGTGTGTGTGTGTACATTTTTGAGCATGCAAATGAATGTGCATGTGTCCTTGCGAGGTCACTTGTACTGGAGACACAGTGTGGTATAGTGGATAGACCACTCACTGCCTTTGGAATCAAGAATCCTGTGATTGAATCCCCTCTCTTACTCTGACACTTTCTAGCTCTGTGACCATCAGCATGTCCTTCTGTTTCTCTATCTCAGTTTTCACATCTATGAAATAGGGAAATAATCATGCTTGCCTTATAATTACATTGATCTTACATGGGCTCTTTTTTTTTTTTTAAGCAATCAGGGTTAAGTAACTTGCTCAAGGTTACATGGCTAGTTATTTCTGGGTGTGGTGCTGAGTATCTGAGCCCAGATTTGATCCAGGTCATCTGGACACTGGAGCTGGTGCTCTTACTTGCTGAGCCACCTGACTGCCCCTAAGCAATTGGGGTTAAGTAACTCACTCAAGGTTACATGGCCAGGTGTTTCTGGGTGGATGCTAAGTGTCTGAGCCTGGGATTCAATCTCCAGGTCATCCCAACACTGGAGCCGGTGCTCTTACTCACTGTGCTACCTGGCCTCCCCACATGGGTTCTTTTCAAGGACTCTGAGGAAAGTAAGCCATAAAGTGTTCTAAACATGGCAGCATTATAGTATTACTTATAATACTAGCAGTTACTAATAATAAAAGGACTCTCTGGACAACTCATTTAAACTCTCAGAGCCTTGACTTTCTCATCTATAAAATGAGAATAATAGTGACAGCACTTTCCTCCTGAATTTTTGTGAAGGTAGTATTTTGTAAAATACAAGAGTCATGTGAGCTGTTAGTGCTACCATTATTACCGTTCCTCTATTAATGAAAATATAATAAAAGAGAGACGTTTTGTCATGCAAACTATTAAATGACTTGATAGAAGAGCACTCCCTGTTTTATCATGGTCACAGCCAACCAGCTGAAAAGAAACTTCAGTAAAAACAATTTGGAGGAATTTAGAAAAAGACACAAAAATTCAGTAGAGCCCATTAAGTGGCCTCATGCCCCACATCTCTGTGTTCATCATTTGTACCGATTATGGCATGACAGCTCTTGAGTTTCCAATGATAACAGCCATCTGACTTGATCTGAGTTCAATGGATTTTCACTAAAACGGAATCATCGCCTTTGTGACAGATAGGAAGAACAGAGCAATACATCCTGATCACCACTGTGCCTCATCTCTCCCTCTCCCTCCCTGTGACCTTGTGGGCTCTCCAAGGCAATACAGACAGGCAGGCAAGCCCAGGGTCGAGCCTGGGCCACTTTGACCATAGCTATCAATAGGGTGAAGGCAGAATGGCCTAAGAGTGCTATGGATCACACTTGGCTCATGGGGAAACAAGGGAAGTTGGAGGCCCAGCAGCAGACATCTCCCGGAGGAAGGCAGGGCTGGGTGGCTGGCTCACAGCAAAGGGCCCTCCCTTTCCTCCTCCATTCATAGCCACATGCCAGAGCCCATTCCAATGGCAGGGGAGCCCTTCGAGGGAAGAGCAGGGGAAGACTTTGAGAAAATGAGAGATTCAGAGCATGGCCTCTCCCCTCAGAAATGGGATCCCTTACCATAGTTAGAGCTCATGGTGTTGGCTGCTCTGCCCACTTCCCTTCCTCCAGTTGTGGGGAATGGAGAGCAGAACAGAAACATTCTTTTTCTACTCACATTACACTTGTTTTCAGAGTTGAGAGCCCTGGCCATGGAGAATAGTAATAGATATTTTAAATGCCATCGATCATAGGATTATAGGATAAAAACAGACAATTATATAACCCTTTAAGGGTCGCAAAGCACTGTATATATTTTATTTCATTTGATTCTTACAATGGCCCTATAGGTTAAGAGCCATAAGTATTGTAATATCCATTTTTTAAGATAATGAAACTGAGGCTGGAGGTGGGACGTATTAAGACAACTCCCTGCTTTCACACATTCAGCTCCTCATGCTCGGTGGTTTTCAGTTCAGCACTGTCTTTACTAAATCATGCTGCCTCTTCCTGTCACAGGATTTGCAGTAGCAAGTGACCTTAAGGATCATCTAATCCAACCTTCTTTTTTTTTTCCTGTAAAAGAAGAATCTTGAGCCTCAGAAAAGTTAAATGGCTTTCCCAATATCATACAAGTACTAAGCAGCAGAACAGAAATTTATACTTCAGTTCTCTGATTTCAACAATAATGATCATGACTCATGATATTAAAAGATTTTAAATCTAATTGTTTTTTTCCTTACAATAATCCTGTGATACTATCTCCATTGACTTGATCAGGAAACTGAGGCACAGGCAGGTGAGGTGACTTCCCCAAGGCTATATAGCTAGTAAGAGAGAGCTAGTTTTCAAACTCACATTCTGATTCCAAATCTAGAATTCTTTTGACTCCTCAGTTTATTCTTCTTGTCATGAATGATGACTATGGCTTGCATTTCTCTAACATCTTACAAAACCTCTCTACCTGCCTAGTACTATGATACCCCATACAATGCAGGGATTATCCCCATTTTGCAAATTTGAAAAGTATCTCAGAGAAGAAAAATTAATACAGAGCTCTGCTAACTTGGACAGGAATACAATAAAAATGATAAGAGATAGTATTATTTTTATACAACTTGCCGAGATTGCCCAATTGTCCTTGTCTCTTTATTAATAGTATCAATTCACACATATATGCATATATATACATGTATATATGTGTGAATTGATATAATGTGCTTTCTTCACTCCAGTTCTCTGTATTATTAGCTTATATTTTTAATATCACTTTCTAGTTTATCAAATACTTTCCTCACAATAGTCCTTGTGAGACAGAGACTAAAGGTATCATATCCATTTTACTGAACAGAAAAGAAACTGAGGACGAGAGATGCAATGTCACTTGCTAAAAGTTTCAGAACCAGGACCTAGACCTCAGGCTTCTATCTGGGTCCTTTGGCCTAAGGCTTCCCATTATCTTCAGTCATTTGTGTAAATATCATTTCTTCTACTATTGTGCTTTGTATATTGGAGTCATTAGAATTATTTTTTTTACAAATGAGGAAACTGAGTCTCAGAGGGAAATGGCTGTCCTCAGTCATCAGTCAGCCTTTTGTAATCATCCCACTGTGCTGGTCACTAATGTTACCATAGGCTTATCTACCTGATTTCTAGCAAGCCAGCTTGCAACTACTCTCCTCCCTGTGTAGTGCACAAAAGGGCTTTGAGTGGTTTGAGGGGAAAGCATTTGGACACTGGGCAGACACCGATTAGTGTGGTTACAACTTGCTAAAAGAAAATATTAAAATAAAAATTAGATCATAAATTTGGAGCCACAGATACCAAGCCTAAGGCGCAAATTGCCAAACAAGTCAAGAGACTCATTAGCATTTTATGCAAATCAGTTATTACTGTTCTGCACTTCCTTAATTATCCATGTTATTTCAATACAACCCTTTCTTTGATGTCCCAATTCTATATTTAAATAGTGCAAGATTTCTATCGGATCCTCCCGCTGAGGTTTGTTCCATGCAAAAAACATGCCAAGAGCAGCTATTTGAAAGACTATAGGGAAATGTTTAATTGGCTCGTCCCATTTGAGTTATGAGGGTGTATTACCATGCACAGAAAATCAGAAACATGTAAAGTACTAGATAGAAGAAGTTGACTAAACCCTTCAAGACATCCCTAGAAATTTCACCCCAAAGACTTTTTGGTTTCTTGGATTCCCCGTGGGAGATGATTTCAAAGGAAAAAAAATTAAACTTCCTTGAATGTTCCTAAACAATTCATTTTAAATTGTAATTTTTAGTACCAGAATTTAACAGCATTCCTCCTTTTGGCACGAGAAAACACCATTTGGATTCTTTGATAGGTCTATAATGGCAATTGTACAGGCATTCCTTCCCCTGGTGTGGATCCTCTAGGATTCTCATTGCTGGAGGACTCTTTCTCATTCTTTACCATACATTATCTAAACAGATCTGTCCAGATATCTAGAGGCTTTCCTCTTAGTCATTGAGTATCTCAGGTTGTCAAGTCAACTGCCCCAACTGTTGATGCTTATTTTCACTTGATGACTAGCCCTCTATTACCTCTCTTTCCAGTGATACAGTACATCGTCCATGTTGTCCTTTGGTGAATTTCTCATGCATCAGTCATAGTGTGTGACCACTTGCTCAATGACCACCTTAAATCTTCCCCTTGCTTCTTTCAGTTAGACTGAGAAAATTCAAGCAACAGAGAAAGAGAAGAAAAAAAAGAAAAGATGGGGAAAATGAGAAGTGACTCATTCACCTACCACTTTTTTTTAATTTTTATTTTTTTTAATTAATTTGTTTGTTTCCTTTTAGTTTATAGGATTCAATTCCACAATTCCTTGAGTTTCACATTTTGTCCTCATCCCTCCCCTTCCCCCCCATGGCGACATATAGTCAAGTATAGGATCTGTAAATACTTTCACATTATACATTAGTCAGGTTATAAAGATGGATTGTATCAGATGGAATGAAAAATGGTAAAGCGGACATAAAACCAAACAAGAAAAGGAAAAAGATCAGGTATTTTGCTTCCATCTGGATATAAACTCAGTTCCTTCTAGTTCTTTCTCTGGATGCACACATTTCTCTCCATCATGAGTCTTTTGGGGTTGACTTATAATCCTGAGTTGCTGAGAGGAGTCCAATCTATCAAAGTCGGTCATCACACATACATTGTGTCTGCAATTGTGTACAAATTTCTTCTGGTTCAACTCTTCTCACTCAGCATCAGTTCGTATAAGCCTCTCCAGGTAAATATGAAGACCGTCTCCTCCTCGTTTCTTATAGCACAATAGTATTCCATAACATGCATATACCACAACTTGTTCAGCCATTCCCCAATTGATGGGCACCCCCTTAATTTCCAATTCTTTTCCACCACAAAAAGAGCTGCTATAAACATTTTTGTACATATGGGTCTTCCTCCCACTTCTATGATCTCTTTGGATATAACCCTAGGAACCACCCACTTTTTTTTAAGCTAGTGCTTTTTTGACCTACTGACTGCTGAATGATTTGTTCTAAAAGTTAAATGAAAATTCAAAAGACCATTCTCAAATTACAAATTTCATTTCATGTTAGAAATTTCCCATTTCTAGCAACATATACTTTGGTTCGATAGTGATGTAGTAATAAAAGTAAGGGGGGATTGATAGGTGACTCATCTTCCTGAGTTCAAATCTGGCCTCAGTCACTTACTAGCTGTGTGACCCTAGGTAAATCAGTTAACCCTGTTTGCCTCAGTTTCCTCATCTCTAAAAATGAGCTGGAGAAGGAAATGGAAAACCACTCCAGCATCATTGCAAAGAAAATCACAAATGGGATCATGAAGAGTCAAACATAGCAGAATAACAACAGCAACAGTAAGAGTGATTGTCAGATGACCTCTAATGCTTCTGTTATTTCCCTCAGCCTACATTGATGTATTTTCATTATTTCTTAAACAGTAGCAACCTGCTTTTTTCTTCATTGTCTCCATCCTTTTTCCTCACTTCCCTAATCCTTTCACCACTATTATATTTTTGATAATTCAGTTTTTGATCATGTGGTTAAAAATTTAGGTAGACTGTTACAACACGATCTCTAAATTTATACAAATTGCACAAAAATAAACTTACTCTGCACATTTCTTTGCTGGTGTATTTGCAACAAATTTCTAAAATAAGTAATAGCAATCAACCTTAATACACTATGTTCTAGTCAACATTTTAGCAATAAGAACATACAATATTTATAGAGAATACATCCCCTAGCATTGTAAAGCACTGTAATGCATTATCTAATCCAGTTAAATGGTAGTGGAAAGAACACTTGGGCAAGGAGACCTGAATGGACTGGGTTCAAATATCAGCTCTACCACTTACTGCCTGTATGATGTTGGGGAGGTTATTTCACTTCTCTGACCTCACTGTTTTGTTAAATTATGGAGTTGAACTAGATGCCATTTAAGATTTTTTTTTTTGGTTTTGACATTTTATAGTAACCTTCTCTATTCTGTCTCGCCATCACCTGTGCATTTCTATGTCCCAAGATCTCTCCCAGCTCTAGTATTCCATTTTCTTCTTTACTTTATTTTAGCTTTAACATTCTATATCCTAAATATTTGACTAGCTCTGATAGTTATATAAATCTATGATGTATACTGTAATCATAATGAAGAATAGGATTGGGTACAAGCTTAAGTGTGGGACATCGTGTTTGGCAAGACCTTAGCAAAGATTTTTTGTGACTGTGCAAAATCTTCACGAAGAAAGTTGCATAGGCATTAGGATTTGAAGGATGGAGAGGTGTGGAAGGAGAATAGGAAAGATGATGTTTCAGTAAGGTGGATGATGCTATCTCGTATGTGTCCAGACTTCCACAGTACTATCTAGGGCCCCACCCTCCTCCCAGCAACCCAGTCTCCCTACTTTTTGTGTCATCCTCAGCTCCTCACTGATACTCACCCCATATACTTTTTCAAATCTCCTCATTTCTACCTTTATAATATCTCTGCTATATGTCCCCTTATCTCCGCTCTCATACAGCCACCACTCTGGTGCAGGCTTTCATTACCTGATGTCTAGACTGTTGCCATAGCTTTCTCATCCTCCCTGCCTCCAGTATCTCCCCACTACAATCCACCTTCCACTTAGCCTCCAAAGTGATTTTCTTAGACCTCCTCCCTTTCCCAAGTTCTTGTCCTGACTCTGCCACTATAACTTGCTCTGCCACTTTGAGCAAGGCCCTTCTCTCTGTTTCCTTACCTATAAAGTAAAAAGGATAAGCTCAGAGACTTGCTAAGGCTTCTTCCTGATCCACATTTTTGGTGTTTTTGTTTGTTTTTAGTGTTGTTGTTGTTTAATGATCTCATGATTCTATTGATTATATGCAAGGTATTGGATCTCTGTATGCTCCAAGTCTTCTCTCCCTTGATGGTTCACAAATGCATTCTGTCACTTAAATTGATCTCTGTAAACTCTTTGTTTATCATCTTTCAGGGCTTCCCCCAAAACCAATAACTGTTGTAGCGAGCAGATCCCTTATTGAAGAGCCACAGCCTGAACTCTTGGCTTCTGAGTTTCTTTGCCAGGAGAGCACACTGTTCCCACCCTGAAATTATCCAGTCGAAAATCATCATCATGTATTTTCATCAGGATGAAATATCGGGAGCTCTGCTTAGCGCAGGGTTTTATTAATGATGTGCTGTCAGGAGCTGGGTGCTCTGCATATTTGCATATTAAACAGCTGAGTGAAGAAACATTCCTTTCATTGCTGCGGGGAATAAATCAGTTTAAAGCAAGTTCTCATCATTTATACTCCTTTCAGCTAAGTCTTCTTTTATTGAAATAAATTGTTGAAGTGCTTTGCTCATTCTTTGAATACTGATGAAATTTACCTTGATAGGGCCTGAGGAAAAATAATGTTTTCTTAAAGGAGCAGCATTGTTCTGTATTTGAGTATCACTTGAATAAATTATTGATAAGGTCATTTAGAAATAGCAAGCAAAAAGAAAAAAAAAATCCTTGAATAGGGATTTCCCTCAGCAGTATATTTTTAGCCATTTTGTATTTTTTGTTACTTATTAGTAGAACTTAAACTAAAAGATGCATCCACTTGGAAGTGTCATCAGTTTTGCCAAATCCTGACATGTCATTTTTTGATATGCCAAATCACAGGCCAGAGGATTAGAACGGATTTCACAGGTTATCTACCTTAATTTGTACTTTAGCAAGAATCTACTCCCTCTTACATCATCACCACCAAATGGGCCTTCAGCCTCCTTTTCAAGGTCCCTAGGGATGGGGGGAGACTGCCACCTCCCAAGGCAATGTAGTTCACTTTGGGACAGTTCTGATTATTAGGAAGTTATTAATTACCTGGTGTTAAAATCTACCTCGTGCAGTTTCCTCTTCTTGCTCCAAATTCTGTGCCATGAAGCCAAATTTAAAAAATCAGTTCTCTAATACT
The DNA here is from genome assembly GCF_028583685.1 of Petaurus breviceps papuanus. Classification (NCBI taxonomy): domain Eukaryota; kingdom Metazoa; phylum Chordata; class Mammalia; order Diprotodontia; family Petauridae; genus Petaurus; species Petaurus breviceps. The sequence continues at coordinate 34,002,884 of NW_027185771.1, forward strand.
TACAGAGATGTTGACCTTCCTTATTACCCACTTCCTACCTCCACAAAAGCTTCTCTTTTCCAGGATAGATGTCCTCAGTTCCTCCAATTGATTCCAGTGTGTCATGGTGTCAATTTCTCTTCCTATCTTCCTGACACATGGTAGTTTGCCAACGACCTTTCCTAAAAGGCGACACCAAGAACCAAAGAACCCTGAAAAAAGCACCAAATTTGGAGCCAAAAGGCCTGTATTTGAATCCTACCTCTCATACTTGAGTGTGTGACCTTGGTTAACTCATATCCCCTCTCTAAGCCTCCATTTTCCCATTTGTAACCAGTTTCTTCATTTTGTAGTAAGTACTTAACTCACAAGATTATTGTGAAACTGAAATGAGCTGGCATATTTTGCAAACTTTCAGATGCTGTATAAATACTACTTATTATTATTATCATTATTATTCAAATGGAAATAATAACATTTGTATTATATCTGACAGTGCTTTTGTAAGGCAATTGATTTTTTAAACTGTAAAATGATGTAAAAGCATTAATTCCTTTTTAAAAAATTTTAAAAGATATCACAGTTGAAATCCTGTTTGAAAATAAAAATTGTGGGCAAGACTTTAATGATATGTGTGCCTCAGTTGACTTGATATGCATGGAGGTCTTTTAATGGCATGAATGTTCACAGAACCTCATGGTAATTATTTCTGGCTCTGATTGAATGAAGAGAGTCTTGAGGAGTTTAAAGGACATATCAGAAGAAAGATAATATATGCATGGCCTTTCCTATCAGAGAAAATAAACACTGGAAAGCTTCTCTACCTGTCTTTTTGCCAAAAGAAATATGGTTACAATGTAAATCATTTGTGACACCAGCTTTGGATTTTTAAGTTGAAAATGCACATTTAATATTATGAGAATAACGTGCAAGCGTCCAGAACTCTGTTAGCTTTTGCATTGGTTACTGACTTAAATGAAGTGATTTTCAGGTGTGTTAAAATGGAGAAAGGGGATATCTTTACAATTGTTGTTGATTTGAATTGGATTGTAATAAGCTGAGATGACTTTATCCTCTTCCTATAGAAAGTGGCTTATTGAATATGTACTTGTATGAACAGAAAAGGAGGTGGACCAATCATGAATAGTGAAGATAGATAACAGATGGACAGCCTGAGGGCTACAATGGTATCCGTGATATATTAAAAGAACCAGAGGGAATCCTCTAAAATATTGCTGATGCGTCCACAAAATTGTTCCTTGCAAAACAAATTGATATCTAGTGTTTTTTGCATCACCTTCATTTCTCAGTATATCCCTCCCTTTGGGCAGTGATTCAGTGAATAGAGCACCAGCCCTGGAGTCAGGAGGACCTGAGTTCAAATTTGGCCTCAGACAACTTAACACTTAATAGCTGTGTTACCTTAGGCAAGTCACTTAACCCCAATTGTCCTGCCTTCCCCTCTCCAAAAATAAAAAAAAAAAACTGTGTGTGTGTATGTGTGAGAGACAGAGACAGAAAGATAGAAGATTCAGCAAAACTAGCCAATACAGTGACTGAGACTATATCAAGGTTTCCATAACCATAGGTCCCTGTCTCTGCAAAGATGAGAGGGAAATACATTTTCTCCTCTCCTTTCAGGGCTGCTTGTTGCTGTTGCTGCTGCTACTGTCATTCTTTCTACTGACACTGTTGCACTTGTGTATGTTGTTTTTCTAGCTCTGCCTTCTTCAGATCTTATATGTCTTCCCATGCATCCCTGTATTCTTCACATTCTTAATTTCTTGCTGCACAATAAAATTCCATTAAATTCTTGCAGTGAACTTTTGTTTAGCTATTCTCCAATTAATGGGTGTGTCTACTTTGTTTCCAGTTCTTTGCTACTATGAAAATGCTGTTATAAATATTTCAGTGTATGTGGAGCCTTTTTTTTTTTTTAATCAATTACTTCTTTGTGGTAGATGCCTAGCAGTAGGCTCTCCGGGTCAAAGGGTATGGCTATCTGAGTTATTTTCTTAGCTTAATTTTAAATTGCTTTCATAAAACCTTTCTTAAACTCTATTTCCAGCCCCAGTGGATAATGACCTTTCTCTTTCAGACCTTACGTAGCACTTTGTGCTTTTTTGAACCACTTGTCACAAAATAAGAAAATTTCAGAGTTAAAAGGGACCTCTAAGGCTATCTAGTTCTACCTGTTCCTGAACAAGAACCCCCTCTATTGCACTTGAGTAAGGGACCGTCCAGCCTTCACTTTAAAACTTTTAGTTAGGGAGAACTTACTACTTCACAAGGCAAGCTATTCTACTCTTAAATTTCTAATCATTAATGCTGTTTTGCCCTTACACAGAGTCTAAATTTGTCTTTTTTGCAACATGTATGAATTACTTCTAATTCTGTCCTTTGGAGCCAAATAACACAAGTTTAATTTCTTTTGTAGCCCACAGTCCTTCAGATATTTGAAAACATCCCTCATTTATCACCATCCTCCCCCCAGTTTTTTTTCTCCAGATTTCAGGTCTTTCATGTGAAAGATACTGAGTTCCTTCTCCATTCTAGTCATCTTCCTTTGAAAACTCTTCAGTTTACCAATGTGTTTTCTAAAATTTAGGGCCTAGAACTAAATATAACACGTCATTCTTCAATACTTGGGACAGCTAGGTGGCTTGGTGCCAGGCGTAGAGTCAGGAAGACCTGAGTTCAGATCTGTCCTCCTACACTTTCTAACTATGTGACTCTGGGCAAGTCACTGAACCTCTTTTTGTCTCAGTTTCCTCATCTGTAAAATTGTGGTAATAATAGCACCTACCTCTCAGGGTTGCTGTAAGGATCAAATGAGATAATATTTGTAAAGTACTTACCACAATGCCTGGCACATAGTAGGTGCTATATAAATGTTAGCTATCAGTATTATTATTATTATTATTATTATTAACTCAGATTCAGCCAGGTCAGAGTACTAAAGCATTATCACTTCTCCAGCACTGTACTTTTAATGCTCCCCCCATAATGTGTGTGTATACTTCTAAATATACATACACACATAAATAATACATATATATTCCGATATATACATATTGTTGTCATATCTCCCTGTTGTATTTAATAGAGTTTGAAGTCTACTAAAACCCCGGGTTTATTTTCAAACTATTCTGTAGACATGTCTTCCCCATCTTATCCTGTGCATTTGGTTTTTTTAACTCAGGTGTAAGACATATTTATCTCTAATAAATTTCGTTTCATTAAATTCAGTTTGGTATTCCAGCCTAGTAAGACCCTTTTAGATCCCAATTCAGTTGTACAATGTGTTTACTGTCTCTTCTAACTTTGTGTCACCGCAATCTTATGCCTCCTATGTCTTTACACAAGTCATCAGTAAAATCATGAGCTATTACAAGACCAAGCATTGAATCGTGAACATCTAAACTTTAATCCTTACCATTCCACCAGTTGTGAATCTGCGCAACTACAAACTACCCAAAATAGCATACAAGACTTTGTCACATGCTATGTTAAAACCCAGGTTAACTATTATTGTTCTTCTGATCTACCAGTTTAGTAAACCTGTCAAAAAAGGAAATTACATTAATTTGGCATGGCCTGCTCTTGATGGAGCCGGAATGACTATTTATGATCATCGTGTCCTTTCCCCATACTCGATAAGCAGCTGGTAGTTTATTCTAGAATTTTGTCTGTAATGAAGGACAAGCTCAGTGGTCTCTAGTTTGCACTCTCTTTCCTGTTTTGAAAATCTGGTCATTTGCCCTCCTCTAACTCTTTAGCACCTCTTTCCTTCTTCATAATTTTTCAAAGATCCCTGTCAGTGGTTCACCAGTCTCTTTAGACAGTTTTCCCCAGTACCCTCAGTCTAAGCATGATGAGTTGTGTTCATGAAGGTTGATATCTTGTTATCTCCCTATTTTCCTTGGGTATCAACTCCATAGTAACCATTTTCCTTCTATCCTTATGAACTCAGGTTTTATTCTTCTTGGCAGAGAACATAAAACCACCATGGCAATTAAGTTAAGACTCCTTGCCATCATCCTTTATCATTACCACACTCACCTAGAACAACTGTCTAATGCTGTTGTTGTTATTGTTTTAATCCAGCCAATTAAACAAAAGGCCCATTTGTTGACATTAGCACTCAATATTGAGCTCCATCTATTCTGAGTTTTAAATCTACTTACACTATTTTATATGACTATGCTGTCTTTTTATGTTTTCTCCTTTACTTGTCTTTGTCTCCATCTTCTATATGTAACTTTCTTAAATCTGAATTTGTTGATTGATACAATAGGATCTTTCAACATTGTACAGTTCATTATTCTGTTTATGTCACATAAGCAAAGAATTTCACTCTTGGAAAAGTGAAATGCTGCTTCATAGAGAAAAGACCCTTGGATATGTTACACTTAGTTTCTTCAAACCAGTTGACATCATTTTTTTCCGAATAGAATTTTTATAAAACAAAAAAAAAATCCTGACATGCATATCTGGGATTCTGGTTTTATTGGAAAAGGGTTATCATTGTGCCTAGGAAAGAGCAATGGACTAGGCATGGAGAAATCTGTTAGTACAGAATTTTCCATTCCCTGCCTTTTGGGGGTTCATCATTCCCCCACAGGACTTGGCTTCCTCCTTGACCAGTTGGGAGAGTTGGGAGAGAATACTCACAGGTCCTTTTCAGCCCTGACACTGTACTTCACAGATTCCCATCCTCCTCAGTCTGTACTGCTCTGAAAGCCTATATTACCCCCATTATGCTTATCCTTCCTTAAGAGGTTCTTGTGGACCTGCAGGCAGAGACTGGAGACTGCAGAGGCAGCAGATCCCTCCCACCCCTTCTGAGAGTAATCAGAATAGCACTTTAACTCTTAAGAAAAGAAAACTATCAGGCTGTTATACAGTCACTTAATGTTTGAAAACTGGGATGAAACCCCAAGGCCACTCCTCTGTCATGGAATAAGATCCATGGAGTTAAATTATTAAAGGACCTTTCAATGTGTCGTCACTTCTGACTCGTAAGAAGAAATGTATTTCCATGTATATCATTAGTGTTGCTCTTCAATAAAGTATATTCCTCCTCAAGGTGAGCTTTTCACCTGTGCTGAATATGCCATCATCTCATCTGAAGTCTGAAAGGAAAGATAATGCTTCCTATTTTGCCCCCTAAAAAGGGGGCCTGAGTATGACTCCTTTACTTAATGCAAAGTGGGTATTTTGCAAAGACATGCTTTTAAACAAGATTAAATAACAGCTCTGAAGAGAAAGGCGAACTTCTGTGAGAGCTGTGCTGGAAGCTGCCAAGGTGGTTTGGGGGTGAGGAATTTCAATAATAATGATACCACTTTTTTTTTTAAAAATAGAGACAGTGTAATGTGTTTTCATGGAACAATTTCTGCACTTGAAGTGAGAACACAGGACTTAAATCTTAAGTCATGCATGGCATTGGACTAGTCCCTTAACCTCTCTGAGGCTCAGTTTACCCATCTCTAAAATGGTGCTAATATTATAAAGGTGTTAATTGGGAAAGTGTTTTATAAACCTGAGGGAGCTCTAGAAATAGGAGCTATGTTCACATATATCATTGCTTTTGAATGATATTGGCAAAATGATGGTAACAATGTAGGAATCTTTTTCCTGTGTTGACAGTACTTGGGGAGGCTTTTAAGCCTGTTGATAGCTTTACCTAGGATCTTCCTCCCTATGAGATTCAGCTTAGCTTTCACCTTCTCCCTTCACTTCAAATCAATCCATCCAATGGCTGCCAGATGCCTGTTTTCTGCTTCCCTTTTCAGGTAAAATACAGTCTGCGCCCCCAAACAATTCACAGTCTAAGATGATTATATCAATATAGATATTTATGTTACAGATATGTTAGTTAATACTTGCATTGAGGATTTGTTCATGCGGGGTTCCCCCTTGACAATTGGGTAATTAAAAAATGCTTCCTTGAAAAGATAACATTTGAATCAGGATTTAAAGGCTTACTTGAAATTCAACAGAATAAGAGGAGTGACGATATCCCAGTCATAGGGAATAGTACAAGCAAAGGCATGGAGGGAGGAGAATACAGGGCACATTCAGGGACAAAAGCAGTCTCCTTCTTCTCGAAATTGAGTCATATGAGATCATTCTGGAAAGAAAGAATGGTGCCAGCTGAGAACAAGTCTTGAATTTTAAGCAAAGGAATTTAAGCTTCATTTAGGAAGCTTTCTGTGTTCCTTCCAGAAACTATCTTCCCCTTATTTAATCTATTAATCCCCTCTATTTGACCTGTCCTATGCACTTATCACCTTCTAACATATTTTAACATAGTATATAGCACTTTGAAACCACAAAGGTCTATGGAAAGATCAAGAATGATTATGTCCCATGCCCTTATCACATTCTAATCTATTTATCTGTGCCTTAGTCCCAGAAATTCCCCTCTGTCCTGAAAATGGATGTTGTGATTTTTCACCTTCATATTCCCCAGTGCTGAAGAACAAGTTCTTTACATATAGAAGACATTTAATACATGTTCTTGTTCTTGTTGTTTTAAATTGAGTTATAGATGATCAAATTCTCAAAACTCAAAGCCCAGCCTTGGAACCATAGGATAATAGTCTATAGATCTAGAGAGACTTTTAGACCCTTGGTATGGAACAAAAGTATCCAAGGTCACACAAATAAGCAAGTAAAGGAGGGTTCCAATGGTGATGCCACATCCAGGGCTCCATCCATTACACCAAGCAGCGCTGATCAATTTCAACTTGGTCTCAGAGTTCCTTTTCAATTCTTGGTAAAGTATTTGGTTAGAAAGGCATTGCAGAATAGTAGGAAGCATCTGGGTCTAAATCTTTACTTATTCTTTATGTGATCAGAGACAAACTAATTCACCTCCTTGAGGCTCGGCTGACTTTCTCCCCTATAAAATGAGAATAATAACATATGTTGTACCTAATTCATAACATTATTTTATTGGATCAAATGAGAATGTCTTCAGAACACTTTGCAAACCTCAAAACATTGTAAAAAATGTCATCTATCATTGATTCAGAATCATAAGACCAAAATGAAATCCAGACTCTTTCACTTCTAGAGTAGATGACCCTGTGGCCATTTGAAAAGGGAATGACAGTCACTCTTACTACCCACCTCACAGGGCTATCATAAGGATCAAATCAGATAAGAGTCTATCTGGTGCATTTTGAAACCATACAGGACCATGGAAAGATCAAGGATTATTGTCATCATAATTATTATCATCATTTATGATTGTTATTGTTATCTTGCCTATATCTCAGCTGAGAGGTGGAGTGATTTAAAAAACAAAACATGTTCTTTTCTTTCTTGTGGTTTTGTTGCACCCTCTGTGTTTACTCCTTGTGAGAATCTGTGCTAAATACAAAGCTCTGGTAGTCTTATGTGAGAGAGTTTAGCAGTCAGGGGAATCCCCATGTCCAAGGCTGACAGTTTGTCATCTGAGTGTATAGAAGGAGGCAACTGCAGCCAGAGGGTGCCCTACTAGGTGCCAATTTCTCCCTTAGCCTAACCTGTTTGCTACTGTCTCAAATTTCTCATAACCCCCATGTTGGTTTCATGCTTTAAGGCCCCTGGACTCTTGCCCATCCCAACAGCTGCAGCATCAGTAAAGAGAAGGAATTCATCTGTAGGCCCTTGAAACAACAGTCTATACTCAAGGCTGGTCATTATTCTGCCCCTGTGCAATCCATTTGCTTAGGTGAATCATGATCTGAGTTAGTTCCTCAAAGAATTGAGATGATGCCTTTACCAACAAATGAGCTTGAGTAAAACAAAATGTGAAAATGTTCTCATAAGAGGTGCTGTCATAAACAGGAAAGAAAACCTCTGGGTATTTGCTTTGTAAGTTGTCTTCCTATCAATGCTTTGTGAGTCCTGGCTAGCAAGGGCATTGAGATGGATCTATCATCTCACTGGTATGGCGCCTCCATCCACTGCTGTATTCTTTCAACCCTACCTCCTCACCTATGCCTTTCTATAAATTTCCATGAAAAATCTGGCAAACATAGTAAAGGCCTTCCCCTAATTTTCCTAACATCTTCTGGGTATTTATGTAGTAGTGGAAAGTCATGACTATCAATAATAGCTAGCTCTATCAATGCTGGGTGTTATTAGTAATAACAACTTTCTATTTGATGTCTTCTATTCTCACTGCATGACTGACTCGCCTTTTTTCTCTTTCTTACATACCCTTGCTCTTATTGTCTCTTCCATTTCTCATGTACAAGACCTTGTGAGTAACATGCCACAGCATACTCACAACCAGTATTTGTCTATTATATTGTAAGTTGGCTTATCTGTTTGCTCTTCTGTCTTTGTTCTTCTGAGATCTTGGTGTTCTGTTACGTTAGAGACTTGGTTGATTCCAACAAGATTTTTATAGAATTCCCTAATACATAAACTGTATTCTGTTAAGTAGTCATATAACAGATAGAATTTATACATTGCTTAAAGAAAGGTTTATAAAGTGCTTCATGCATATTGTCTCTTCTGATCCTCACCACAGCCTGTAAGGAGAGTGCAATTATTATCCCCATTTTACAGATGAAGAAACTGAGACTGAGAGAGGCTTCATGAATTGCTCAGGGTCACACAGCTAGGAAGTCTCTGAGGGAGGATTCTTATTCAAGTCTTCCCGAATCCAAGTCCAATGACTGTACACTTAATGATGATATAGTATTTCCTATAACTTTAGATTTGGGGGTTGTGTGCTCTTAAGTTACAGAATATAAAATCTTAACATTCTAAACTTTCAAGGTTCAGTACTTTTGTCAGGATGGGTCTTCCCTTTCTCTATATAGATATTACCCAACTAATGCCGAAGGAGGTGATTTCTTAACCTCTAGCTAAAAAAAAAAATCAGTTTTGGTAATGACTCTCTCCTCACTTGCTCTAGCTAAGATAGAATTTGTATGATAGCCCCTACAGCCTATTGCTAGGCTTATATTCATATATTCTCCAGATTGATGGGACTTGACATAACTCAACTGCCACTGGTACAGTTGAGATCTCAGGTTTGCCTCCATGCCCAAATGAGTACTTGAATGTAGCCTAATTTTGGAAACTTAAGGGAAATGTGTTCTTGGGCATTCTGTGAAAATCATGCAAATGCTTTTAGGGATCTCCTTCCTCCTCCTTACCTAGAAATGAGGATCTTTTTCTGTGCCTTCTTTCATTTATTCACTATTTACAATGGAAGCCTGCTAGAAAATTCTTATTTCTTCATATATACTATTTTACTTCATAGTTATTATGAATTAATGCATGGGTCATGTGTGTGTGACCACATATCAAGATAAAGAGATAACAGATGGACAACCCACAAGTTATACAGGAACTTTTGTAATATTTTGGAATCTAGCAAAAGACCCCCCAGCAGGTCCAATAGATTCCAGCTAGAAGATTTATCAGTCACACTGAATGGACATTGACAAATTGTGATCTGCTCTATTGGAGGGAGTCTCCTCATCAAGCTGTCAAAGTATGATGACATAATTGTAAGTGTGTGTCATATATGTGTATAACATTTATTTGTGTGCATACATATACATATGTCTGTGTGGATTGTAGTCATGTGTATATATGTGTGTGTATGTATGTGTGTATATACATATATACATATTATTTATTTATACATATATAATAACACTCTTGTGTTTTAAACTCTTTGAAGATAGGGACCACATTTTCATCACCTGTGTATCCTTCATCTTCTTTTTATGAATTCCAAAGCTTCATATGTAGTATTCATGTAATAAGTGATTGCTGGTGAGAAGGAAGATGACAGAAACAAATTGTATTTCTGTTACTCATTGACTTTTATGAAGAGCTTTCTGCATCACTGCCCTATCAGAGGGTTAGGACAGCTCTTATTATCTCCATTTTATACAGTTTGGAAACTGAGTCTCCTGAAAGCAAGGTTAGTTGGGCAGTGCCACATGGCTAGAAACTAATAGGCTTGAGATTTGTACTCAGGTCTGCTAATTCCAAGTCTAGCGTTCTTTCCTTTAACATTCTCCAGTCTATGCACTGGATCTTATAAACTCAGTGAAGTTACCATCTTTTGGTACATTTTGTGACTTTGGGACAGCCAAGTAATATTTAAGCAGTTATTAGGTACCAATTTTATGTCAGACACTGTGCTGAGTGCTGAGGATAAAAAAAAAAAAAGCCCTGTCCTCAAGGGGCTCACAGAGAACTCAGAGTAAGGGAACTCATTGTGACATGAAGATACTGTAGCTGGCAATAACATATTTATGATTTCTAATTAATTTCTACCTCCATTCACCATCTTTGGTCACCTATTCCACAAGTACAAACATTATCATACAAAATGACCAAAACTGTTCAATTTTGGTAGTTCTCTGTTCTAAATATCATTGGGAAATTCATGTAGAAGAGTGCTTAGTCACAATAATTTTCTGGTTCTGTAATTAATACAGAAGTACTAAATGATACCAGTTAGTCTAGCAAAGATACCCCTCAGATACTTGGTTACTTCACTGAATCTGTGATTTCATTAGCATTGGTACCCCTTCCATACCTTTCCATCCAACTCCAATTCTTGTCCATTTTTGTCTTCCATAAAGAAGCACCCCAATGTTTTAGAGACCCTTCTTTGATTTTTTTGGTATTTCATGACTTCCAGTAAAGAACTTTAGTTGTCTGTTACCCACCCCTCCTGATATGTGACTGACCTTGTTTTCTAATCTTGCATGTCCTGAATGATGTCTGTTTCATCACTTCTGTCATGCTAATGTTCATTGGTGATACATTGCAACCTATATTATTTACACTGACTAAATTTCTTTTCATTTGGGTCACTGGACCATTGTGATTTTTCAGAACCCATACTGCTCCATAATGTAAAGCTATATACTATCACCATGAAAATATTGATATTAAAGATTTTTACAGTAGGGAACATCCTGGAATCATTTACAGCACTACATAGTTTTCAAAATGTAATGCAACTTCTTTTCCTCTTATACAACTTATTATTCTTCTGTACTGCCCTAATGTATTAATGGACTTACTATAGTGATATTGAATCTAAGAAGATGAAATTGAATGGGTATAAATGTTAAAAGTTTACCCTTGTACAACTACAGGATGAGAAAGGTGTGACAAGACAATTTCTAGCGCACCGAAAAGATTTGTGTGTGGCACTTTGGTTCACATATTTTTTTTAACTCCAGCTATATGCAAACCCTTGGACCTGGGCTCTGGGGATTCAAAGATGGACAAAATAAAATCTGGCTTTATAGAAGCTTATTATGCAGTAGAGGTATAGGATGAGAAATGTACACCAAGATCTACAATAATTAATTAATGTGTACAAGAAATTAAAGGGTCAGCTAGGTGGTGCAGGGGATAAAGAGAACCGGGCCTGGAGTCAGGAAAAGTTGAGTTCAAATGTGGCCTCAGATGCTTACTAGCTTATGTGACCCAGGGGAAGTCACTTAACTCTGTTTGTCACCTATAAAATGAACCAGAGAAGAAAACAGCAAACCATTCCTGTATCTTTGAGAAGAAAATCACAAATGGTGTCATGAATAGTCAGACACAACTGAAACGGAACTGAACAATGACAAACTGCAAAGCAACTAAAGTAACAAGAGGTTAAAAGATCAGAATAGCTGGAGAAATCGGAACAAAGACGGGTAACCCGTATGACAAAGTAATTTATGAATTACTTTCCTCAGAACAACCTTTGAGGATAGTACACAATGTTAATTTTCAGAGAAAACTGAGAAGACTTGTTTGAATTGATGCAGAACAAAATGAGCAGAAAGAGGAGAACAATTTATGTAACATAAAAAACACAACTTTTAAAGTCTTAAAAACTCTTTATCAACTCTAAAACCAACCATGGTTGCAAAATATTGATAAAGAAGTATATTAATTACTCAGATAAAGAGATGATAGATTCAGCTAGTAGAATGAAAAATATATTTTTTGACATGATCAATGTGGAAATTTGCATGACTATGCATATTAGTTTTGAGTATTATCTTCCTTCCTTCCTTCCTTCCTTCCTTCCTTCCTTCCTTCCTTCCTTCCTTCCTTCCTTCCTTCCTTCCTTCCTTCCTTTTTCCTTTCCTCACTTTCTTTCTCTCCCCAGGGCATTCAGAGAGGATTGAGGTGGGAGGGAGAGATATTAAATGCTCATTCATTAGAAAAAATATATAATTAAAAAAAAAACAATCTCAAAGAGAAGTGACTTGTCCTATGTCACACAATTTGTAATTATCAGAGCTAGGGTTTTGAGACACATCTCCTAACTCCAAATCCATTGCTTTTTGTACTATATTGCACTGCCTTTCATATAGTGGATAACAAGCCAAATTAGTCTAATTAACATTTCATAACACATTTTTTCCTTTCCTTTTCCCCACATAATGATCAATATAAGTTGCTTGTAAGAAAGTGCTTGAAATATGATCTGAATCTATTCTCAATATGGTCTACAACTGTGTGGCACAATCACTATCTAGTCTAAAACCAAAGTGTCCACATTTTATTAAATCATGTTTAATATTAAAACATTATAGGCATCCAAAGAGTAGAAAGCAGAGTTAAAAATCTTACCTCATTTTCAGCTGGTGTCATATTTATTTAAGCATTGTTCAATTGAGCTCTTCTAAATATTTATCATGGTTAAGTGAACAATCATTTGGAGACAGATTCAGTTTTATGATGTAGGTTTGCAGGTTGTCTTAATTGTATCTCTTCCTTGTGGTTTATATGTTATTGGAACTTGAAGGCTTATACTTTATGAGGCTGGGTAATGAAGAGAGAAAAAGCATACTAAATGTATTTGCTAAGAGAAATGGTTATTTGTAGCTCAACACCCCACCTCTTATGGGCCACCTCTGTTACTAAATACAGTCTCATGTGTATTAGCTTGGATTCTGTGATATATCACAATTGACAGAGCACATTTCTCCCTCCACCCCTATGATGTAGATAGTAGATGTTTTAACATCCCCATTTAATAGATGAGGAAACTGAGGCTCAGAGATATCAAGTGGCTGCGAGGTCATGTAACTACTCATTAGTCTATCCAAGTTCTCACAGGATTAAAGATTTAAAACTGAATTGTGCAGGTGAGGAAATTGAGTCCCAGAGAAGTTAAATAATTTGCCAAGTTTAGATGGCTAGATAAATGATAGAGGGATAGGTAGATGATAGATAAATGAATGGATGGAGGGATAGATGGATGGATGGATGGACAAATAGAGGGATGGATGAATAGGTGATAAAGGGATAGATAGATGATAAAATGTTAGATGGATGATAGAGGATAGATAGATGGTGGATGGATAGATAGATGATAGGTAAATGGATGGATGGATAGATAGTTCAATAGAGGTATGGCTAGATAATGGATGTGTAGATAGATAATAGAAGGATAGAGGTTAAGCATTTGTTATTATGGCCCTTTATTATGTGTTGGGCATAAGCAAGACAGCCCTTGGTCTCAAGAAACTTACATTCTAATGGAAGAAGAAAGTACATCAAAGGATGCTAGGAACTAGGGTAGAGATAGTTTGAGAATAGGGTGAGGAGATGACCTGGAAGTAACTTGGAGGCTCAAACCTAATTCTTAATATATGATGATTTCATTCACTCATTTGCTAATCCATCAAACAGTTTCTATGACTATAATGATGTAGGAGATAGAATGTTAAGTATACCAATTAATAACTGAAGTCAGCAAACATTTATTATATTTCTGCTATGTGTACGGCGCTCTGTTAAGCACTGGACATTTAAAAAAAATAACTACTTCCCTTGGTGAGCTGTTTGGAGGAGCAACGTGCATATGGACAAGTAAATATAAATTAAGGAAGAAAGGGTAACAACAATTGGGCTATTAAAGAAAACTTTGCAGAGGAAGTGAAAGCTGGCCCACTCTTTGAAAGAGAGGTTAAAAGAAAGATAATGATGGACTGAATTTAGGAAGGAGGGGTAACTTGTATAAACATGCAAGGAGAAGACAGACGCTCTAGTTTGGTGAATCACCAGTAATCCCATTTGATGGGAAGCTAGAATTTCTAAAGTTGAATATGACTGTCAAGGTAGATACTATCAAGGTTGGCAAGGACATTCACGGCCAGGCTGAGGCAAATGGGAACCACTGAAGTTTTCTGAGCAGGCTAGACAATAAAAAGATGAGTAATGTGGAGTGAGACTGGAAAGATGGGCACTAGATTGTATATTTAAGCCCAGTATGGAGCAGTGAAAGGGTTTAATCCACCCACCAGAAAACCACTCCTGTGAGTTACATTGTCTTCCTGAGAAGAAAGTCTACTTTCAAAACCCAAAATAATAACAGAAAGTTGCATGGAAAGTGAAGAAGGAATTAGATTACCCACAAACTGTGATGGTTTGAGGAATCTTTTTTTTCTAATCACCTTGCTGAGGTAGAAATGAGGAATAGTAGGGTCTGTCAATCAGAACAGATCAAACACTTCTAGTTGAAGTGAGGGTAGAGGCAATCAGTCAATAAAAATTTATTAAGCACTTACTATCTGCCAAGCACTGTACCAAATGCTATGGACACAGAAGGACAAAATACAGTTCCTGCCCTCATAGAGTTGACAATTTAATGGGAGCAGAGGTGTCAGAGAGGAAGTTGGTTGTTGTATTGAACCTTGAAGGATAAGCTGGATGTCAAGAGGCAGGAATGAGACAGGGAGTTGGGGTTTAAAGGACTTTTTCTTGCCTAGGAAATATCTTGAGCAAATAAGAGGGTATAGCATATGTTCAGGGGAGTAATGAGTGGTTCATAGTGTAGAGCATAGATAATGTGGGAGATAGTATAGAAAACAAGACTGAAAATATTGACTGGAGCCAGATAATGGGGGGCCTTGAATGTCAAATTCAGTAGACATTGAGGAGCCACTGATTTTTTTTTTTGATCCATGCTTCTTACAGAGGCAGTGAGGAAAGGGAAGCTCTATGTCAAAGTATAAATGTACACAGATCTAGAAAAAAATGCATGAACTGTTCCTCTGCCTCCCATTAGTTACAGCATTTTACCATCCTAGCCTGGATTCATGTATGAATAAGTTTCCACCATTAAATCCATGAATTATTTAAAAAACTGTCAATTTGTTTCGTATCAGCCTTAAAGGAGAATGGATCGCATATGCTTCCACTTCAAGTGCACCCATCATTCCATCCTGGAGATCTCTACTTTGTGTGTTTCCAAGGTGTGTCGATAATTAGACATTTTCAAATATCATAGGTGGAATAAAGCTCTGCATTGAGGCCTCTGTAGGCACTATCTGTTTGTAAAACCATGCTGCAATCTATACGTACTCGGCCATTTCTAGACTGTCTTTGATAACTCTTAGAGAAGATAGATATTCAATAAATGTCCTCTAATGGATTCTGGCTTCATAAAATGTATTAATGACTTCTTTAGGAAGTGAAGAGAGCCCTGAATCCAATTCTTCATTACTTTAGAAGATCATAAAAGCAAAAGTAAATGATTTCCTCTGGTCTGTATACGATATTTCAGATTTTTAAAATCTCTATAATTTTACTTATGTGGGTGCTCCTTCTACCTATGCCAGACCCCAGCTTTTCCCAACTTTAGGAAAACCATTGGGTCATGGATTTAGAGTGGAAAGGGAACTTTACCTGATCCAACTATGCCTTCATTTCACAGGTAAGGAAATTTAAGCCCAGAAAAGGTTGTGAGTTACCTAAGTTAGGAAGTAGCAGATTCAGAATGTGAGCCAAGGACTTATGACTTCAGACAGCACTTCATTTTTATACCTCACAGCACCTTTGGTTATGAGCACTGAGTACATTGGGCTAAGACCAGAGGCCCTATGATTACTCTAATAGTAGAAGACTTTCTCGTTTTACTGACAGAGTTTGTGCTCTACTTTCATAGCATTTGAGTGCCCAGTCATCTCTGTGAAATAATGAGGGGCCATAAGATTGTATTATAGAAGCCCTTGTCCATTGTCATATGAAGTGTGTGTGTAGGGAGGGGGCCTCAACAGCCACCTTAGTCATAGCTATGGAAGAGCAAAAGCCTGCCAGATACTGCAACATGGAAACATCGCAGCAAAGCATGGGCTCATGGGGGAGATTCCCAGACAAATGTACAAGAAATCATCAACAAGAGAAAATATAAATCAGTGGTAGGCTGCATAATCAGGAACATGGTAGAGGAGGGCCCCTCCCATGGGACAATGCTGAATAGATGGAGTGCCAGGCCTGGAATCAGAAAGATCTGAGTTCAAATCTGGCCTCAGACACTTACTAGCTGTGTGACTCTCAGCAAGTCACTTAACCCTGTTTGCCTCAGTTTCCTCATCTATTAATAGGGATAATAATTAGCACCTATCTCTCACAACTGTTTTGAGGATCAAATAAGATAATTATTATAAAATGCTTAGCACAGTGCCTGGCACATAACCAGTACTATGTAAATATTAGCTTCTATTACTGGTAGTAGTAGTAGTAGTAGTAGTAGTAGTAGTAGTAGTAGTAGTAGT